>NC_140219.1:15580832-16180832 GCF_951802725.1 Rutilus rutilus | reverse complement strand
TACATAACATCGACGTTTATTTCCTGTAAAAGGTGTATAATTCACCTTTGCCAGAATGATATTAAAAGACTCTGAAAACTGATACTTATAATCTACAAGTCGCAACAAGAAAGAAAATAGTTTCAAACATAAAATAAAATGCAAGTATATGCAGAAGAACACATCTGCCTTCTTTTCAAGACTACACTCATTTGTATCTTTGTTTTTGCACCTCTAACATTCTCGGCACAACCACGACAGGCATGTGCAAGCTTAGGAATGCTAGATACCATCAGCAGAAGCAACAAAATCCTTCCATCAGACCACCTGCGTTACAACCAGATAAACGTCACAAATAAGCCATATCTCAGTGAGGTATCTCTCATCTCTCCCTGTGGGAGTAAGAGAGATGCGACTTGGTTTGTGCAAACCTGAACAGCTGGCAAACGGTTCTTGTGCTGGATCTGAAACTGAGTGTGATATTTGCATCACACTAAAGAACAATTTTTCAGGTTAATCAACAACGAGTACTTTTAATCACTTCAACATTACATAAAGCACACTTCAAATTCCAGGAAAAGCTTTCAGACAGACGCAGAGTCATTCATCCACAGTAGAACTCCACAATAGAAAGCGCTGTTAGACTGATATGTAGGTCAATCCTGACAGAAGTGCACATGACAAAGTCACATCACATCTACTGTATTTTGTTCTGGCTATCTAAGTGCTGAGAGGTAAAGACATGCTAGAGAGAGGGAGAAAAAAAAAGGGAAGATACTTCTTTAAATTCTTAATATATTAAACTCACAATTTCTAAAGAGTGAAATCACATTAGATAGAATATATCACAGTGAAGCAAACAAGGGGTGAAAAACAAAACTGCCAATAAGGACATATTATATTATTAGGGCTGTGTTGAAACATACATTTCTCATTTTTAATTGATGCTCATTTTGATAAACCAATATCGATTCTTAAAGGTTGTATCAGCGATTTCAGGCCCAAACATAAATGATCACATTCATCTAATCTTTCCTAACGATCCGCTAGCTGCCCGCCCCATTAGCATGCCGTCAAAAAACGCGTCTCTGTAGGCAGCCTAGGCTCTGAGATCTGCACACAAAAACAGTTGGTTTCACCAACCACTCAAAACCAAAATAAATAGTGTTCCAACCAATCACCGACAGGGGTGGGTGTTGTCAGGTTTGCGCTCGTGCGTGGCTGCCTATGACGTAGGGGTGAAACCAACTGTTTTTGTGTCCCAAAAACCTTTAAATCCCAAGAATCAATCTTTTAGTCTAAGCTGCTTTCATTTGATGCGTGAATAAAATTTAAAAACTGCACAATTTAAAATTTTTAAATGCATAAAGTGAAAGGCTTCCCTGTATAGTTTACAGCATTATTGAGAGAGATGTTTTTTCCTTGAGAGAAATTGACATGTACTGTACCTAATCGAATCGCAAGCTTGTGAATCGAAATGGAATCAAATCATGAAATTTGTATCAATGCTATATAATATAAATACTCTAATATTATAAATGTTATGTATATATTATGTTACAAAAAAAAAACATGTTTTCTTCAAAATAATTGTTTCAATTATTAAAGCCAGCTCCATAATAACATCCTCTAATGTGTTGTGGTTTAGACAGGTTTGTCTCACTCTAAACGCACAGACAGACAGACAGACAGACAGACAGACAGACAGACAGACAGACAGACATAAGTGCTGCTTTGTGAATGATCCAAGGGAGGTAGTAAAATATGTGCAACCTGTGCCTTCTCCAAGAGTCTTTCCTAGTACTTGCAAAAGCAAATAACCCGTGATTCAGAGCTGAAATCGGATGAAAATGTTTCAAGTTCAGCACAACCAATCACTAACATCATTGAGACATTCAATGGATGATTTAAAGTGCTTCTTTAAAACATACTAAAAGGCTATTTCAGAGTTCAGACATTTTGAGAAGAGGCACAAAACCCATTAAGTATTTGTGTGAATATAAACCAAGTTTACAGTAAATCTTTACAAACTACATTCAGACACGACACTAATTTGATTCTCAGCAGCCCGTCTCCTAACATCGTGTTCATCTCAAATAAGAATACATTACAAACTCACATGCACCCACACAGAGGAAAATCATGGGTATTAAGAAAAACCGGCAGGCAATTTGCTACCTTAACCCTACTGACCATCTCCAACCTCACTTCATATGACAACAACACCACTGCAATCAATGTCCCAACATTACTCCAGCTCACATTTCCTGCCTGGATCAATTAGAAGCATATGGCACATGGTTCCTGTCTGTTCTTTCATCTGTTTCTTTTTACAAATGGATTTTCCTGTTCTTCCTTGGGTAGTAGCAAATCAATCGACTGTTTACACATCACATGATACTTAAGGAACCTCTCATAAGTAACCTGCAAGTGTTGACGTACAGAGCTATTTCTACCAGATTGAACCCATAAAAACATGACTTTGTGACCAGTTAATTTAGGGGTTTAACCTTTTAGGTTACCATTTTTTCATGCACTTACATTTGGCTTTAAGTAGGACAACAGGGAATAAAGAAAAAAAATTTGACAACACATGCTGAAACACTTCAAACAAATCTTATAATTGTATGAAAACTGCAGCATTAATATTTTTTATTAATATCCAATATCTGTGACGGGTAGAATTTCTATGGAATACCACTCCTATTTACAGCCTCTTCAACATGAAAAATATATATATATTAAAAAGGTAAAATAAAAACCATGATATGAGAATGAAACAAGTACAGAAAGTAGCTACCTATTTAAACTAAATATTTAAATTAACTCAACTTAATTAGCCTACTTGATAAAGATGGACCATTGAGTTACTTACCCATTCGCCACCTTGTCATGTGCAGGACCAGGAGTGAATCTAATTAGCCCTAATGTTAGGGTCATTTGTTACCATTTGGGCTTGTTCACGCGTCATAAATCGCTTCACACTTGGAATCATGCTACAGGATGTTTATCACTACAAATATTCATCACCTCCCACTGGCCACAGTCTTGATTGAGACTGCTATCTCTTTGGCTTGATGGTTAATGTCTGATTGGGGGCTTTGCTGGACTGACATTTATTGGACGACAAGTTACCTCTGCATATTGGCAGGTGATTTTCTGTCTCACTACCCATTAGCTGAGTGTGGTTTGTTTTGTTGCCAGACCCCTAATGATGGCAGCAGCTGGTGGAGAAACTGAGAGAATGGAGTGAAAGATCCACAAAACCCTGCACACCTTCTGTCTTTTTCTCATTTTCTCCCTTTCTATAGTAAGACCTAAAAGCAAGAGAATCTTTTTGTGCTCACCACCTTGTTTAGACTGACGAGCCACCGGTAAGCTCTCTGAGAAGCAGGAGGAGAGATAAACAGAGGTCAGGCGAATACACTGAGGTCTCCTGAGGAAATATAATCTTGAAGCAGTCAAACAGGAAGCAATGAGCAGCTTGTTTTTTCTGTGTGAGACAGGCTCACTGAGGCATTAAGTGACTTAGTAGATTTTCAAAGGCAAAAATACTGCACAATCTTATGGTCTGTACGAACATTCTTAAATGTAGGGCTAGTATTGTTTTTAATTGCAGCATGAACAAATTGGAACAATCACATTTATAGCAGTTTGTATATAAATATTAAATATGCATGAATCATGATGTGCACATTTTCAAGAGTAATTGTGGTCATTCTGCTCAACAAATGACAAGAGAGTGACAGAAAAGAAAACAAAAATGCAATTAAAAGTAAAAAAATACTTTAAAAAAAAACAAAACAAAGGTGCAAATATACACTCACCTAAAGGATTATTAGGAACACCTGTTCAATTTCTCATTAATGCAATTATCTAATCAACCAATCACATGGCAGTTGCTTCAATGCATTTAGGGGTGTGGTCCTGGTCAAGACAATCTCCTGAACTCCAAACTGAATGTCAGAATGGGAAAGAAAGGTGATTTAAGCAATTTTGAGCGTGGCATGGTTGTTGGTGCCAGACGGGCCGGTCTGAGTATTTCACAATCTGCTCAGTTACTGGGATTTTCACGCACAACCATTTCTAGGGTTTACAAAGAATGGTGTGAAAAGGGAAAAACATCCAGTATGCGGCAGTCCTGTGGGCGAAAATGCCTTGTTGATGCTAGAGGTCAGAGGAGAATGGGCCGACTGATTCAAGCTGATAGAAGAGCAACTTTGACTGAAATAACCACTCGTTACAACCGAGGTATGCAGCAAAGCATTTGTGAAGCCACAACACGCACAACCTTGAGGCGGATGGGCTACAACAGCAGAAGACCCCACCGGGTACCACTCATCTCCACTACAAATAGGAAAAAGAGGCTACAATTTGCACGAGGTCACCAAAATTGGACAGTTGAAGACTGGAAAAATGTTGCCTGGTCTGATGAGTCTCGATTTCTGTTGAGACATTCAGATGGTAGAGTCAGAATTTGGCGTAAACAGAATGAGAACATGGATCCATCATGCCTTGTTACCACTGTGCAGGCTGGTGGTGGTGGTGTAATGGTGTGGGGGATGTTTTCTTGGCACACTTTAGGCCCCTTAGTGCCAATTGGGCATCGTTTAAATGCCACGGCCTACCTGAGCATTGTTTCTGACCATGTCCATCCCTTTATGACCACCATGTACCCAACCTCTGATGGCTACTTCCAGCAGGATAATGCACCATGTTACAAAGCTCGAATCATTTCAAATTGGTTTCTTGAACATGACAATGAGTTCACTGTACTAAAATGGCCCCCACAGTCACCAGATCTCAACCCAATAGAGCATCTTTAGGATGTGGTGGAACTCCCATCAACTGCAAGATGCTATCCTATCAATATGGGCCAACATTTCTAAAGAATGCTTTCAGCACCTTGTTGAATCAATGCCACATAGAATTAAGGCAGTTCTGAAGGCGAAAAGGGGTCAAACACAGTATTAGTATGGTGTTCCTAATAATCCTTTAGGTGTGTACATTGGAGTATGCTTGATGTAACATGAGTGGTGCCAGTCAGATGGTGCGTGTGCATATGCACACTCTCAGCCTCACTCAAACGTCACAGCATTAGACTGTCAAACCCATTTGAAGAGCTCACCGGAGTTATACCGGAGTATACCGGAGTTTATGCTGCAATAACGGTAATGAGACATCTTCTCACGAATGCTCTACTGATTTGGGACTCTTACACAAATACATGTATACATACAAATTTAATGTCAGCATGACCCAGACAATTGGACTTTCCTTTCCTATTGTGATGTATATTAGAGTGAAACGAAAAAGTAGGGCGAGACTTTATTCATGGTCAGTTTAATCAGTGTTATTTAACGTTGCTGTCACTCCAAAAGACTAGGCTATGTGACAAGCTTTAAATCCATACCCACCACCCTTCCTCTTTAAATGTATGCAGCTGAGAGCAGTAACATCCCAAACATTCCTTTCTTTGAGAGAATATTCTTGGTCAGCTGATCTGTAGTACTGAGCAACTCAGGAATAATTATGCTAGAGTGAAATCACAAATGCAGCCATCATCAGAGAGAGAGAGAGAGAGAGAGAGAGAGAATCCTGACTATAGATGTCAGTTTCCAAAAATTCCCATAATCGATCGTTTAAATTAACGATCAATCAATCAATTAATCGTTAATCTTAACCTCTTGTACTTTTATTGTGGCGTTTACACATGCAAGTACTTCATGTTCATTAAAATCACTAGTTTGGAGGGTGTTTTGGACTCTTCCCTTGATTAATTATCTTGAAGACATTAAAAAAATTTAGAATATGTAACCACGGCACGCTGTACTGCTGAACGTTTTCTGCACCTCAACACTAAAGCCGCCTTTCCACTGCACACGACAAACGACAGCCGTTGGACCGGAAGTCATTCGTTTCCAATGGAGAGTAGTACGGGAGCTGTGTGGAGATCCGATCATATGCGGAAATTTCGGATGTGTTGAAATATTTGAACTTCTGCAGCTAGACCGTATGCAACCAGCCGACCGGATGTGATGTATTCTAATCAAAACTATGAGTGCGAAGCTAGAATTACAAATATTTTAAACACTATTTCTGCAAAATGGCGGTTATTAATAATTATGCCAGAAATAGTTACTTTATAATTATCAAATCAATATTTATGTTGATTAGCTCTATAAAATCTACTAAGTTTTTATTCTAGATGTATTGAGGGTCATTGTTTTGTGTGGATATATTCATAAATGCATGACATTCATTAAAATCGAGGGTACGGTTGCTTCACGACCAACTTCAAAGTTCCGCACAACTGCCGCTAAGGGGGCGAAACGCGACAATCATATGTGAATGTCGTGTGCAGTGGAAAGGCAGCTTAAGCACTCTAATGATGACCCTGCTTAATCGACCATCGATATGTTTTATCGATTAAATTATGATCGACAATGAGTCGACTGTCGATTAATCGTTACAATCCCTAATCCTGACCTGACAGTGATTAGAGTGACAGAGGAAGTGGATGTTACTGTTTTATGTCAGTACTCTGCTCTCTTTATACACAATCTTCTACTAAGAATTATTACCTTGCCTCAGATCCAATTGAGATGGCAATAAAAGAAGCAGAACAGCTTGTGGAAGTTTAGCTTTGGATTTACTGTGCAAACTTGATTGAAAATGATAGAATGTCTCCTTTGGCTATTGTCTTTCTTCTCTCACTGCAAACAGGAGAATGGGTGTGCTAATGTCCTTGAGAACATAATTCACATTAAATATAGAGCCTGGTGTCCCTTTTCCAGCTCCTGACTGGATCAGGATTAATGACCTCCACTGGGTTCACTGGAATAATGACCAGCAGGTCAGACAACTGCCTTGGGTAAATTCAACACAGTAGGTTAACTAACAGCATGCAAGCTGAAAATTGGTACAATGAGGGATGGACACGAGACTTAGAAAACTGCCATGCTGAAGTCATCAAAAACAAGGCTTGAAAACAGAACTTAAAATATGTGATCAGCAGTAAAGATCCCTTGACTGCAACGGTTGCCATCATTGACATAGCCTATTCATCTTCTTTAGTCTTACCACAATGGCTAAACCAAGTCAAAGTGCCCTGCACCTCAATAAGCATTCTAATGGTGCTATATTGATTAATAATTGATTTACAGAGAATCTCAGTCTCAAGGATTTCTGGTGATTTCTGAGCATCCTGTAACCTGAACAAGCACAGTATAAGAGGACAACTGGGTTAGAGAGAGAGAGAGAGAGAGAGAGAGAGAGAGAGAAATATACATCCGAACACCGGAAGACGACACCAGCCAGCCTAAGAATTATTATAGATACTGCACTTCCCTTAAGCCATTCAATACATACAGGAAGATCTAGCAAAAACTAAATGATTCAGCAAAATTTTTAATAACAAGTGTGAAGGAGATGAATTTACCTAAAATATGTCAGCTGAAAAACAAATGGGAGATTGTTGATAAAGACAATCCACAGACAGCAGCCATGGCACTGCAAAAAGCAACTTTGGGGTTACAAGTATGCATGATACTGTGATTAAACAAGTTTGCAAAGCAATTGTGCAACACCGGTTGGCGTCAAAGCAGGGCACCTAACATATGCTCAGAGACACAAGAGCTGCTAATTTAGTGCAGATGAAACAAAGCAAGTCACACTTGTGTCCCTTATCCCCTACGTCACTGAATTTCAGAACAGAGCACAAAGCGGTGCAGGGCCTCTTCAGGGGAGGTTATGTTTATCGTATGAAGGGTGTACAGTTCTGTTTACGGAGTCATCATTGCAGGAGAATCAGCCAAAACAGGGCACCTGAATATCTCAGAGTGCTATACTGCTACATAGGTAGCTGAAAGGGTAACAATCTCAAATCACGTGTAGCAAAAAAAAGTATTATAATAATTTATATTATAATTAATTATTGTATTATAAATTATACTTCACATGATTGTCAGTCATTTCCTCTATACTGTGGGCAGTGTGCACAACAGAGTAACATGATGTTGAATATTTACTATATATATATATAGTAAATATTCAACATCATGTTACTCTGTTGTGCACACTGCACACAGTATAGAGGATATTACATGACAATCATGTGAAGAAGTTGACAAATATCACAGGAAGCTTCTGACCTGCAAATCTACAATGAAGTTCCAAAATAGTTCTCTTTCATAAAGCATAATTGATTTGAAGATATTTGAAAAGGTGACGCATTAAAGCAAACCACGAACAATTGCGTACAATATCAAACCAACTTTGCTTTATGATGCTTCCCCCCAAAAATGATTATTATTTATGAGACAGTTATTGATGATAACCTTGATAAGTGAAGAGATAGAGCATCTGTTCTGGTGGAATATTTTTGAACACCTGTTTAAAATATCAATGCACATACATACACACACACACACACACACACTCACCCCCATTAACAGCAGCAGGTGCGATCACGATCCCCTTCGCCTCTGTTTTAGGCGAATTCTGCCCGTACCGTCCGTCATTCTTCGTCACCAAATGTTGAGGATTGCCTTTATGGTCCAAAACGGTGGCGTTGACTGTGGCGCTATAATAATCCTCCTTGTTCACCATAGTTTTGTCGGCACCGATAGACTGCGTACACCTGGGCGAGACGAAGGCAAGGAGGAAGGCGAGAAGGCAGCTGCTGCATGACGCCGGCGCGGCCAATCTCTTCAGCATCTTCGGCAATGTCTTCACCGATCAACGCAACCCGACTCTGCGATTCTTTCAACGGTCAGCGCTCTGTCTCTAGAGCCCTCATGTAAACATACTGTCCTCCTCTCAAGACACAACGTCCATATGGTGAGCCATGCGTGGCTTCCCCTGACAGAAAGAAAGGGTCGATAGATTAGTCGACGGTACTGACTTTGCAATGACAACAAAACGCGTAGATTTAATTAGAGAGGCTTGAGTCCGTATAATAAACACAGTTTGCTTTTATTAAAGGCCGTTAAGTAGCCTCGTCTACAGGCCCTTTAACTAGTAAATTGGCATTTAACGACTGTTAAAGGGCAACCAATGTGTTTCTTCTGGTACCAGGACTGCTTTGTTCGTGCAACCAGCCCTGACAGGGACAGCTATGAAACAAAAACTCCTTTCCTCACGCGCTGAGATTTTCATTCAGTAAAAAGGGTTATGGCGGGATATCTTACCTGCTCGGTCGCTTCCACCTGTATTATTTTGAGTCAAACTCTCTCTTTGTTGTAATATTTCACAGAGCCGTGGCTCGTTCGGCCATAGGCAGACCAATGTGTTGCTGTTCTGCTTTTTTCCTGGTCGCGAACACTGAGTCGTACGCATATGCGCATGCGCGAAGCAGCGTGTCTCTCGCACGGTGAGATCAGATCAGTGGGAGGGAAGGACGGGGCCACATCATCACCATCATCTCAAAATGCGTATGCTGGGCCTTAATCACTCATTTAATACAAGTGGCAGCATTCGAGGCCGTACTTTTTTAACTTCACAGGTCTAGAGTTTACAAAGAGTTATGTATTTTATGTTTTGTACATTTTTTACATTGCATGACCAGAGCTGTTTTATTTCAGTTTGCTCATCTGAAAGATGCTGTTTATGTAAGCATGTAAGCAAGGATGAATGTAAAGCATAATAGGCTACATTACCGATGATGTAGGCTAATAATAATACAGAGGCAACTTCCATATTTGATAGCATCATATAAAGGTATAGCCTACTGTTAATGTATTGTTCTATAAAGATGAATGATTCTCTTGTACATAAATTGACATGACTACATAAACATCTCAGCGGCTACTCTTGTGAAAACCCAGAGCACAATTTTAAATAAGTAACGGTAACACTTTACAATAAGGTCTCATTTGATAACATTAATGCATTAGTTTTAACATAAATCAACAATAAGCAATATTTTTTTTGTGTGTGTTTTGTGTTTAATGATTTAGTTAATAAAAATGCTATTATTTATTGTTTATTTATATTAGTTCAAAGTGCATTAACAGATAAAACTTGTTTTTAAAATTGTATTCGTAATTGTGGAAATTACTTGAACTAACAAACAATGGGTAGTACTTCTACAGCATTTATTAATCTTGGTTATTGTTAACTAATGTAGTTAAGTAATTGTTAAATAAATCCTTATTGAAAAATGTTGCCTATAAGTAACATTTTATAGCATATATATATACAGTATGAAGAGTTCAGATGCAAAAGCCTCTAAGTGCCATCTGAAATTTTCTTTTAGAATGATCATTTTTATTAAGCTCGTATATTTAAGATCAGTAATTTCACTTAAATGGCAATGAAAATTACCTGTTAATTGTCATTTAAGTGAAATTACTGAACTTAAATATACGGGCTTGATAAAAAATGATAATTCTAGAAGAAAATTTCAGAGGCTTTTGCATCTGAACTCTTCATATTCCAATCTTCAGTGTCACACGATTCTTCAGAAATCATTCTAGTATGCTGATTTGCTGCTCAAGAAACATTTCTTATTATTATCAATGCTGAAAATAGTTATTTACATTTTAATTTCAGGATTCTTTGATGAATAGAAAGTTCAAAAGAACAGCATTTATCTGAAATTGAAATCTTTTGTAACATTAAACACTACCGTTCAAATTCTTGTAAGAATTTTTATTTTATTTTTTGGGGGAAAGAAATAAAATAAAATAAAATAAAATAAAATAAAGACATTTATAATGTTACAAAAGATTATAAATAAATGCTGTTTTGAACTTTCTATTAATCAAAGAATCCTGAAAAAAATATTTTCTTTTCTTTAATGCACAATATAACAAACAAATCTGTAATCTTGACAAACAGCAGGAGATACATGAATCCATCATTATTTTCCTCTTTATTGTCCTATGTTCACCTTTAAACAATTACCTTTATTTGCCCACTATATATATGTACACAATTTCTTGTAGCTTAATAATTGTAGAGATCGTTTTTTAGCCGAACCATTGGATATATAACTATCACTCATCAGATCTCTGGCTCTCTCTAGTGGAGGCCATATAATCCTACATTACAATAAATCATAAAAACAAACGTTTTTTTTATTTATTATTTTCCCTCTTTGTTGTTCAGAGTCATTTCATCAGGTCCAACTACGAGCATGCTTTTAAATCAGACAGCATATTTCCTACAGAATTCCCCCTGAAATGTGAACTTAAAAAATATTTATTTTTATCTTTAATGTTTCCATTAACAAGGAATGTATTCTTCCTGCATATACAGATTACGTATTAGCCTACATTAAGATTGTTTCTACTTATAGCCTATAGCTACTTATGAAGTTGGTGAAAATGAAAATTATGTTTCTTCAGCATCAGAGAATGGTTATGATGACATGGTCGATACGATGGAAAACTGAAACTAACAGTTGAGTTGCCTAAAACAAGGCACTTGAATTATTATAAGGGAAAAAAATAATACACTTAGTGTCATGTCTAATTATCATTCATATGCATGTAATTCTTTCCAGTCTCCTTTTCATATTTCTTCAGTTTCACAAGATTCAACTTCTCAAGATCTCAAATGAGCCTAATGTGTAAAGAGGGTGGAAACTAACTAGGACTGTGTATTATTATTATTATTATTGTGAAATGACGTATCAACTATAATTATGTTAATCTTGCAGGTCAAGAGTGCAATCGTTGCGCCCTCTAGAGCTCACTGTCTACATCTACACTCTTAAATAAAGGTTATTTAGTGGTAGGGAATCATGCATAGGCCTACACATGAACAGAAAATGACTGTTATTATTGCGTTTTTTTTTTTTGATGAAAGACAAAACTAATACTTCAAGTGAAGTGATAGTGAAGGCAAATCTTTAGCCATTAAAAAGTCATTAAAAAACAAATGAGGAATTAATGACTTTGAATGCACAATCTTTGTACCATTATTTAATGCAATAATCTTTCTTATTGTTATTAATGGCAAGCAGTTATTATAAAATTAACCTTTAGTTTTAATAGAACAAACTGTTATTATTTTCCCTCTCTCTCTTTCTCTTTTAAAGGATCTAAGAAAGGTCAATGCATGTTGTGGGTAAAGTAGGCCTTCTTCTTTTTACCAACAACCCCCATTATTCCCATAGCATACTATTTCATTTCCTCCCAGTACGATCCTATCTCTTCCTGTTTAGTACAGTGGTGCTGTCATGGGTAAGACATTTCAGAATTGTTATACTGTTTCAGTTTTTGTCCACTAAATGGCTTAACAAATGCAGGCATCTCTAGACTTCTTTACATCACTAAAACTATCACCATGAAACCATTTGGTTTTAAATACTGGACATATGAAATATTGAAACATATGAACATATGAAAAAAAAAAAAAAAAAATTGGTAATCATTATGAAATCTGGATTTTTTTCCCCTCAAGCAACCTATACTATTCCCATACGAGTTAGAGCAGGAGGGAAACATGTAAACAGGAGATCACATCTGTTCAGCCATCTTCAGAAACAGACAGAGGAACGACCAAGACAAAAAACTCATTGATTGGTCTAAACTCAAGAGGAGGCGGAGTGAGAAATCCCCCAAGACAGCAAAACTATTAAAACAACTTTCTTTCTTTTTTTTCTTTTTTTTAAACAGTGACAAACGCAAAAAAAAAAAAAAAAAGAACCGGTAAAGAGAGCGGACTGGACCGGTATCTACAAGCTGAAAAACCTTTTAATAGAACTCGAGAACAAACTAAAGGGAGGAAAGAGATAGGATTTCAGCCTTGAAAAATACTTTTAGTTTTTCAGCACAATGACATTTTTGGTAATTTCTCGATTGCTTTTTCTCCATCTCCTTCTCATTGTGCTTCACATCTCTTCAGCTTTAGAGGTGAAAAGCTCCAACAGAAGTGCTCGTAAGTCTTTTCTCATTATATTATTAACTTTAAGATTAACATTGTGTTTTGATTGTCTGTGACTTTGGTGTGTTGACCTTTCTGTCAAAATATAGGCTAACAGAAAAGATTATGTAGCTACAGTAATCTAAATTCTAAATAAGCATCATTATTACTGACATTTTGTCCTGATTTTCACAAAAGATAATTTAGGTCAACACAGCATATTTAAATAAAATGTGGGCTGGGTGTAATGTGTGGTGAAACATGCACAGACATGAGATTCAGTCACATTTAGTCATAACACATGGATTTGATCAGATTCTTGCATCACCGGTGCAATGTAGGCTGCTTCAGATTAAACTGAATAATAAATAAAACTTGAGGGAACAGGTCACATATCAATTCTGTCATGATTTACTCACTCTCAAGTTGATCTAAACCTGTATGAGTTTATTTGTTGTGTTGAACACAAAAGAAGATATTCTGAAGAGTGTTAGTAGCAATCAGTTTCTGTACTAGTTCTGTAAAAATACCGAATGTGGCTGAAAGTCTTACAGTGTAGTTTCCCACATTCTTTAAACTATCTTCTTTTGTGTTCAATAGAACAAAGAAACTCATACAGGTTTAGAAACAACTTGAGGGTGAGTAAATGATGACATAATTTAGATTTTCTGGGTGAACTAGCCTTTTAAACAGGGTGTAGAGACCAATAATGTCTATTTGACTGGACTGCACATATAGCATTCACTTAGTAGTTATGCTTGTGATTGCTTTCTGGGTTGACCTATTGTGATTAAATGAGTATGTATTTTCTGTTATTCTGTTTCTCAGAGGGGAGGAGCCTTCCTGTGTTTAATAATACACTTCTAGACCAGCATAAGGAGCAGATCCAGAGCTACAGGACTGAACTAGTGGTTCCTCTTCTCTGCCTCTTCGCCTTTTTCATCGGGTTTCCCACAAACACATTAGCCCTCTGGTTGCTGGTCCTGCGAACCAAAAAGCTCCCTTCCACCATTCTGCTGATCAACCTCACCACCTGTGATCTTCTGCTACTGCTGGTGCTCCCCTTTCGTATTGTCTACCACTTCCTAGGCAACAACTGGACATTTGGAGAACCATTCTGTCGAATTGTAATTGCGCTCTTCTATGGAAACATGTACGGCTCAGTGGTATGTCTGGCACTGATCGCTGTGGATCGCTATGTAGCTCTCGTTCACCCTTTCGGTGCCAAGACACTTCGTAGTAACAAGAACTCAATCATTATGAGTGTTTTTGTTTGGATAGTAGTTGCAGCTGCTGCTGTGCCCTTGTTAGCCTCAAAACAGTCTTATAACATAAAGAATCTTTCAATAACAACCTGCCATGATGCACTGCCTTCAGAAGAGCAGGAAAAGTACTTCCTGCCGTACTTTGCTACTCTCTTCTCCCTCTGCTTTCTGCTTCCACTGTTGGTTGTGCTGTTCTGCTATTCTGCAGTGCTACACACCCTTATGGCTGAAGGCCAGCGTTTTGCCCATGCAATTAGAGTAACTGTGCTGATGTTGACGGTTTTTATTGTTTGCTTATTGCCTAGCAACGTTCTCTTGCTGTTGCATTACTCCAAATCGGACTTCGCCAATAATGACCTTTATGTTCCATACCTGATCACTTTGTCTCTCAGCACCTTCAACAGCTGCATCGATCCTTTCATCTTTTATTATGTGTCTAAGGATTTCAGAAATAGGTTAAAGGAGGCTCTAAGGTGTTCTGGGTCTGATTCGGAGTCCTCCTCAGAATCCAGGACAAAGATGACCTTACTATCAAAGATGAGCAGGACTGAATGATCCTTAAATGGCGAAAAAGCTTGATCGTGAGGTTAGCATTACAGTTATGGAAATCTGAAGATACTAGGCTACATAACTTAAAAATAATTCTAGGGTGAACTGAATGACTAATACTATATAGAGCGTCTGTCTATCTGTCCATCCATCTGTCAGTCTGCCTATCCGTGAAAGTAACTTAAGATTAGTTTAAATTGCACAGGAAAAACTGGAATGGGGAGATATTAATTCCATTTCCTTCTTTTTTTCCTTTAGACATTAGAGACAAATAGATGTATTTTAAAACATTTCAAGTTTCTTGCATGAAGGCACACTGCATGTTTGCATCTAAAATTTGTAAATGCTCTTTGTATAGATATTCAAGACAACTCAACAGTCTCCATGGCCTGATGGATGGATTAATAATGTTGGAAAACTCAGTTTCATACCGTCTTAAAAAAATTAGGGGACTGTGTGAATTAAAGTTTCTGCCAATGTCTGCTTGAAAAATTCACCAAAATTGGGTTAGAATTGTACATATTCAAAATGTTCTATTATATTATAAACTGTGAACTAAAAACTGAATACATTTAATGGATTTTAACAGTGGAAGGCAAAATGTAAAGTGCATTTCAACCATGAATTATACAGTATAGCAGACTGTAGATTGTGCTGTTTAGTATAAACCATTGAATAGCAAATGCCTTTTATAAGCCTGTTTTCTGCTATAGAAGCATGCATAAGAAATAATAGTTTCTTTGTGTATGTGAATGTCTGTAAGTAGGAAGTACAGAACCACATCGCAACCATATCTAGCTCTTATGTCATGAACTGCTGATTTTTATTTATTTATGACATTAACTATGGATTAACATTAACAATCAAAAATGTATATTTAAATGTATTTGAACAGCATATCTATTGTTTTATAATACAAAACCTGACAAATCTGTTCTTGTGAAATGTTTTAATTTGTTTTGCTTTGAGAAAGTACCAATTACCTTTATATGTCAACATTAAAATGACAATAAATGCTCTGATGACACAATATTTCATGATTATGTTGCCTTTCTTACCTTCATTGAAATGCTCCTTCTGAACTTACATTGTGTACTCCATTTAGTGGACAATACTGATATCATGAGACATTTAAAAACCTTGATGTGACTGAGAATTCATTAAAAATAGAAAAACTACAGTATGTCACACATTATATATGTTTGATTACACTATTTGAATGTACAATGATCAAAAATATTTTTTTATTGAATAGTGATGGAGCAAAACTATGAAAAGAAATTGTAAAATTAGTCTTGAGGTAAAAGTCTTGAGGTAAAAGTCCCTTGGGAAAGCTATAGGCATATAGATATTGTATGTCCATCACAGACACAATAGAATGATATAGCACGAGTAAGGAATGTTATATATGCTTCTAAAAAAGTCTACCTCTCTGAAAGAGTAAACCTTTGGTATAGATATAGACCGGCAAATACTGTAGGCAAATAAAGAGTGTACATTATTATATACACTCTCAGAAAATAAAGTACATAATTGTACCTTTAGGGGTACAATGGCTTGTCACTGGGGCTGTACCCTCAAGGGTACAATATTGTACCTTAACCTTTAAAAGAAACGGTACATATATGTACCTTTTAATGCTTTTTGCCCCTCAAAAAGGTACATATATGTACCTTGAGGTCCAATAATAAGCCCTATGGGGTACGTTAGTGTAGATTGTACCTTGGGGAACAGAAATGGACTCCTACTGTACCCCTATTTCTGACAGTGATACTGTACATAAACACACAGAGATGAGCATGTATGTCTGGTTTGTAAGACCACAGTTAATGTGTCCTTTGATTTCATTCTTCCTCGTGTCTTTGTGTTTGAACCATCTTTCTACTGTATGCTCGCTTTGTCCTGTCACTGTTGAAAGCAGCAGAAACAAAAAAGGAGAAACATGAAATATCTTGCCAAAACAAAACTGACAGTTGAACTGATTCTGTGCTGTGGTTTATTTGCAATCAGACTGCAATAATTCAACGGCACATTGTTCGACTTCTACATTAGCTCCTTCTACAAAGGCTGATACATTACAGCCTTTAGACACGCTCCACCAACTCTTAGTTGAGGTCAGGGTAGTGTGTAAGATGGGCATAGTCCAAAAGCTCACTGGTGTGGTTCTTGAAGCGATTCCCCTGGTTGAGGAGGAGGAGGAGAACGGCTGGTATATTGATTATTTATCTCTTCTAGATCCAGTATTCTATCACGTGCAGGCAACGCGAAGGCAAGGAACAGGTGAGGTGGACAAATAATAGCCATTGAAACTTTTTTGGTCAAAAACAAAGAAGACAATTCAACATAAGAACAGTCAGAAGAAAACCAATGCAACAGATTTACCAAAGCAAAGATAATAATGGACATTAACTAAACAGAGGGCTTGAATACACTGAGAAAATAAACTGAACAAGAAACAGGCCCACAATGCAATCAGTAACCATGACATCAAATAATGAATAAGAACTCAGGCAAACATGAACAGGGAAAACCACACTAAAACACAATGAAACTAAACGTAACCCTTACATACAGTTGGCCAATATTTCAACTATGTAATGAGATAAACACCTTTCTGTGGCGTCTTTGTTTCAACACTAAAATAACGCCATAAAATACTAGCTTACAAATACATAAGGAATAAATATAAATATTTATTCCTTATGTATTGTCTTCCGATTCCGTATCAAGGCAAGGCAAGGCAAGTTTATTTATATAGCACATTTCATACACAATGGCAATTCAAAGTGCTTTACATAGAAGAAATTAAAATAATAAAAAGAAATAAGAATAATTAAAACAGTTTAGAAAAATAAAATAAAATACAGTACAGTACAAACAGTCGGATGAACAGCGGCACAGTGCTCATTCAGTAAAGGCATAGCTGAACAGATGTGTTTTGAGTCTGGATTTGAATGTGACCACTGTAGGAGCACATCTGATCTCTTCTGGAAGCTGGTTCCAGCTGCGGCTGGCATAGTAGCTAAAAGCGGACTCGCCATGCTTAGAGTGAACCCTTGGTATTTCTAGCTGATATGATCCTAATGATCTGAGTGATCTGTTGGGTTTATATTCAGTGAGCATATCTGCAATGTATTGAGGTCCTAGGCCATTGAATGATTTGTATACCAGTAATAATACTTTAAAATCAATCCTAAATCTAACTGGGAGCCAGTGTAAAGACCTGGTGTGATATGTTCATATTTTCTGGTTCTGCTCAGAATCCTGGCGGCAGCGTTCTGTATGAGCTGCAACTGTCTTATGGTCTTTTTGGGAAGGCCAGTGAGGAGTCCATTACAATAATCCACCCTGCTGGTGATGAAAGCATGCACAAGTTTCTCTAAGTCTTGTCTGGAAACAAAGCATCTAATTCTTGCAATATTTTTCAGATGATAGTATGCTGATTTAGTTATTGTTTACTTTTGACATGACTACTGAAACTAAGGTCTGACTCTAGTGTCACACCAAGATTCCTGACTTGATGTTTAGTTGTTTGACCCCTAGAGTGGAGGTGTGCGTTCACCTTGGAAACTTCATCTTTGTTTCCAAACGCAATGACTTCAGTTTTGTCTTTGTTTAATTGAAGAGAGTTTTGACACATCCAACTGTTAACTTCATCAATGCATTGGCACAGGGAGTCAATGGGGCTGTAATCGTTAGGCGAAAGGGCTAAGTAGATCTGTGTGTCGTCTGCATAGCTGTGGTAAGAGATCTGGTTCTTTCTCATTATTTGGCTCAGTGGGAGCATATACAGGTTGAACAGGAGTGGCGAAAGAATTGAGCCTTGAGGGACTCCGCATGTCATGGATGTCCACTCAGACTTATGGTCTCCTATACTCACATAATAACCTCTCCCATCTAAGTATGACCTGAACCATTTTAGGACTATCCCAGAAAGCCCCACCCAGTTTTCAAACCTGTCAAGAAGTATGTTGTGATCGACAGTGTCAAATGCAGCACTGAGGTCGAGTAGTACCAGCACTGATAATTTGCCTGAATCAGTATTTAAGCGAATATCGTTTATTATCTTTATGAGCGCTGTCTCTGTGCTGTGGTGCGGTCGGAAACCAGACTGAAAATTGTCAAAGTATCCATTTGAGCTTAAGAATTTGTTCAGCTGGTTGAAGACAACTTTTTCAATGATCTTGCCTATGAAAGGAAGATTTGAGATTGGTCTATAGTTGCTTAATATGGTCTTATCCAGATTGCTCTTTTTCAGGAGGGGCTTGACAACTGCAGTTTTCAGGAAGTTTGGAAAACTGAGGCATTTACCACTTCTAGAAGATCTGCTTCTAAACTGTTTAACACACTTTTGAAAAAAGATGTGGGAAGTGTGTCAAGGGCGCATGTTGATGTTTTAGGGTGCTGTATGGTTTCTTCCAAAATTTTGCCATCAATTTCTTTGAAATCAGACATAGTATCTACTTTCTCAGGTGGTCTGATCTGTCTGAGACTCTGGTTCCAACATATATGGCTGAATTTTACCGGTTTTGATAGACTTCTGTGGTCTGTACTGAATTCAGTGTGCGGTCAGCCACCTTCTTGCTCGAATTTCACCGGTTGCAACATCGGATGTTTTCAAAACAATTTCTCACATGTAATGGTGGGGATGTGGAAAAGTATTTTAATATGCAAAACTGTTACCCATTCATATCACTGGGCGTTTATTTCCAAGTCTTGAATGTGGCACGGCCATCAGAGTGTTTCAAAGAGAGGGTCAAAAACAAGATAGAAAATATTCTATTACTTCTAAATTAGGATGTTATTTATGTAAAAATCAAATTAGCTTATAACCTCAGAGAAAATTTGAAAAGGCAGTTCATGACCCCTTTAAACATTGATAAAGTCTCAGTATGTACTACATGTGTTCATATACTATAAGTTAGTGGTGAGTCTATTAAATAGATTCTGACTGGTGAACATCCTAATGTATAACCAAAGTATCTCTTTAAAAACTTTTAGAATACATTTGAGCTTTTATCATTTTCATCATCATATTTGCACTGTGGTTGCACAATGTTGGCTTATCTTTGCTGCGACATACATTTATATTTAAAATGGGCTAGTTTTTTGTTCCCATTTTGGCTGTTTTGCAATTTTATTGTGTTTGTAGCATGTGCAAGTGTGTTGAAAGCAAAATTTCCCCATGAGTGCATGACCCCAGTCAAAATATAAAAACTCACAGTTAAATGAGCCAAACAGACTGAGGACGACAGCAGAGAAGAAAGCATCTGAAAACAAACGCTTATAGGATCATGAGACTCTACATCCTTTTCAGTTTTCTGCTTTTGGCTGGTGAGAAATTACAATTTAACTTAAATCATCATTGCCAGCGATTTTTATTCTAAAACTTGTAAATGAGCAAAATAAGAAAACACTAAGTCTAATGCACAAATGAAGCATAATTAATTTTGTTTATGTTCTAAAATCAAAATGAAATATTGGTAAAACAAATTATTCCACATATTCTCGCAAACAAGAATGAGCAACCTATTAAGATTCTGGTTTTACTGTTAACATTTTTTAAAGTTGAAGTTTACTGATGTTTTGTTGTTTGTTGTGAAAAGAGTAAACATGCAAGTTAACATGCAAAGTAAACCTTGCAAAAACAATCCAAAATACAGTAATTATGCAAATTAAAGTCTTAATGTGTGTCTCTTTTTTCAGTGATTTGCAGCTCTCGTGTTGATGCTAGTCGAGGTATGAAATGTAAATGAAGAAAAAGACAAACAGACACATAAGACAGATAGGAAGCATAAAATAACACAAAAACTTTTCATTTCACAGTGACATTTGGCCCCCTCTGCAGTGGTAACCCAAGTAACCGTAAAAGAGGATGTGATAGAAAGTATGGTTGTGGAAAGTATGGGGCCGGCCGGTAATTTCTGTTTTTTTATCATGTTGCTTCTGACTGTCTAACGTATAAAGCTCTATTTCACAAGCAATTTTTTTTCTGACTTTTATTTCCTCATTGCTCTAGTCATTGATGACACATTTAGTAGTGACACATTTTTGTTTGGAGGGTGTGTCAACACATTGATCATTCCTTTGTTTTGAGTGTTTTACCACACAAGTTTGACACAACCCAAAAACTCAACTTTACACAAGATTTTAATTCTGTACCACAGACATGATAATTAAAAAAAAAGAATTTGCCCTCATGTTGTTTACAACCAATATGACATTCTGTCTTTCATAAGAAACAGACTGACCAGACTATTTTTCCATGCAGTGGCATAATGTTTGAATGTACATTTAGATTTTAAAGCTATGTGAGTTTTTTTTTCTTTTTTTAAAATCAACTTTCTACTTAATTTTGGTCACAGGGAGTAAATGATGATAGGACTATTCTTATTATGCGTGTTTGTGCTGCAGTGGGAATCGGAAACATATGGGTCTTGACATTGTGTGTGCTGATGGAGCCACAGTTTATGCTCCATTTGATGTGAAGCTGAATGGCAAAGCTGCACCATACATAAAGAACAATGGTATCAATGATGGCATTAACTTGAGTGGAGAAGGTGTGTACCTTATGTTAAATATTCTAAAGCATGAATAGCAATGTAGCATACATTTATTTCATAGAATAGGTCATATCTATATTGAAAATTAATTTTAGTATATTAGTAAATATAGGACATGTGGAGTAAGATTTTGTACATCAAAAGCATAATCTCACAGTAATCTCATGTCTGTTTGGCAGGTCTCTGCTTCAAGCTGTTCTACGTTAAGCCGGACCGTTACACCGGGACCCTGAAGAAAGGGCAGAAGATCGGAAGTCTGCTCCCAATGCAGAGCGTTTATCCTGGCATCACTTCCCATGTTCACGTTCAAATGTGTGACAAATCAGATCCCACGAAGTACTTCTGATGCTGATGGAGTTGATGACCACATGCGACGGCAACCATCAAACCACTTCAAAATATTTACAGCTTTTTACCTTATTTCTTTATGCTGGTGCCCAGCACTTTGCAATCTAACAATAAAGTTTTGAAGACTCAGATTATGTTCTCAGTGTTACATGTCTAAAAGGCAGGGTAGGCGATTTGTTCCAGAAACATTTTTTGTTTTGCTGGTTAAAAGTCTCTTCACATCCTGATAGCAATCAATAAGTTAAGTGGTCTTAAAGTATTTATATGCATAAATAAGGCTTAGGACCATAAAATGTTTGTCCAATCATTGCATTTGGTCCGAATGCAACGGTACATCAGGATGACTAAATGATGCTAGAATTTTATTTTTGAATTTTCTGAATTTTAGGGTAAACTAACTCTTTAATTACACATTTAGCTGAAGTCTATTTTGCACAGTTTGTCGTTGCAGAAAACCACACAGAGAGAGACAGAAAACCGTGTGCAGCATTTGCTATTTGAGCATGTGTCAAATTGAGTGCAAGATGTAGCCAAAGGATGTGGCCAAAATGTCGTTGTTCATTGTCACATCTAGTCATCAAGTCAAGCAAATATATTTTAATGTAATTTTTCTTATTACCACCCATCATATAAATTACCTGTGATTCAGTTAAGTACATGTACTGTAACACATGTACATAATCATATAGTATTTATTTCAGGTATGTTTTCTGTTGAATTTAGACCATTGAATCTCAGTACGCTTGATGGTACTGAGTGAAGTTAATTTGGCCTGCTTTCTTTTAAGTTTCCATTTTCCCCATGCATTATCCCAGTCTATGATTTATCCCAGTGTCCTGATATGCTGCTGAATAATCTGAATAAACTTACCAATGTCACTCATATTCACATTATTTACATTCTGCATTATAAGAATATTTTACAGTATTAGACCTTTCAGTGCATACAATCTATATTATCATATTACTTTCTTGAGATTTTTCATATTTAGTTTTTAAAGAGGTTCTTGTTATTTTTAAACTATTTGATTTATTATTTTACAATAAAGAATTGTAAATTTACAGTGCTACAAAATATTATTTTTTCAAAGAGTTTATTTTAAAATGTATGCATTTGCAATATTATATTAAATGAATCAAGTAGAAAAAAATACAATATAAAATAAAAATGGTAACAATACCCATTACAAATTAATATATTTGAATAGTGTAAATTTTGAGTCGTGCCACAAAGCACATGGGGGCACTCCATTTACAACTGCTTGTCCCCACAAAAAAAACACACAACATTTTTTTTTTTTAGCTGATCAGACTGCAACGTCTCACATTTCAACTTATCCATTAGCTTCTTTAGTGGTATATTACAGCCTTTAGACATTCTCCAACAACTTTTACTGCAATGTATAATTGTCAGAATGAGAGTCGAAGATCCAATTGCAAGCAAGCAGTTTATTGACAAGCGGGTTGAACTGATGGAAACACTCAAAACACCACGCTTAGCAGGTGGGCGACCTGGAAGCAGATATACAGGAGAGGATGAGTGATATGAATGGTCCTTGAGCGGATGTCAACGGTAACTGGAAGAAGAGGACTCCAATGATCTCCAGAAGTCTGGGAACACAGACGAGATCTAGGAATTATCTCCGCAAGGAAACCAGGCACCGACACCATGCAATAATCACTCCTGCTAGATATAGGCAGCTAACAAACAGAATTAACTAGCTGCAGCTGCGGGCTGATTAAGTGATCAGCTGGTTTCTAAGCAACACACACACAGATCCCACACCCACAAACATATCAACAGATACACAAAAACCAGACACTGTGACAATAATGACATTCCTAATAAAACTGTATTTGGTCCACTTGGTTTCCCACATTCAGTGATTCAGAAGTGTTGTGATTTTATAATTTATTAAATTAAGAACAACACAAAGGCAGTCTTTATTTGCTTTTTGCATACACTCATTACTACACTGGAATTTCCCCACTAGCATGCATACTGTCAAGGGTTTTATATTTTCTTTAAACACTGATAAAGACTCAGAGTGGGGAAGCCTATTAAATAGACTTTGATTGGTGTACATGATAATGTATGACCATTTACTGACACCAGATTATCTCTTTAAACTCTGTTTCTGTACGGCACGTGGTGTTCGGATCCCAGCACTTCTGTCTAGCTTGGTTTTCGGTTCAGTGCTGTGGTTTATACATTCATGGTCCATGGTTCGTCTTTCATTGTGAGTATGCTTTAATGTTGTTGTGTTACAGTATGTGTAGCACGTAGTTCGTGTTTATCATCGGCCGAATGCTTTCATGTTGTCATGTTTTGTGTGGACATGCAGTCTGTGAGAGCTCTCATTGGCTTCCTGCTCTTTATCAAGTTTTGTGTGAACACGTGACTTTAGTTATATTTGTATGCATGTGCCACATGTTCTCCCGTCTATTAACTCTACCCTGCCCATCTTGTTATCTGTTTAGTGGGTTATTTTCCCCACATAGGGCCTGTTCCATAAAGAGTGCTGAGAAAAGTAGGGATTAAAGTCCAACACCTGACATGAATTAACCTAAATAATATGTCTGGCCTGAAGCAGTTCCATAAAGGTTATTTGAAGTTCACAAAATCTACTAATTTGAACCAGGTTGAGTCATTATAGTTGTGTGTGCACACTATCCTAAAGCATTCTTATTTTACATAATTTTATAAAATACAAATAAGCTTTCCAGATCTTTAGGGTTTTAACAATGTTTTTCATGCTTGTTCAATGAACCATAAACAATTATTGCACATGCAGATGTGGCCAGAGCAATAAACTGCAATGTTCGTAATGTAAGACAGCTGATCGTCCGTGCAGTGCCAAATCACGTGTAGCCATATGTCAAGTCACCTTTATTTATAGCGCTTTATACAATACAGATTGTTTCAAAGCAGCTTTAAATGTGAATAATGTGCATATGAGAAACATTGGGAAGTTTATTCAGATTATTCAGCAGCATATCAGGACACTGGGATAAATCATAGACTGGGATAATGCATGGGGAAAATGGAAATTTAAAAGAAAAGTCTGTGTAGGGGAATTACGGTTAAGCCACATAAAGAGACCAATATGCTCAATGAAGACCAGGGCCTGTTTCAGAAAGGAGGTTAAGTGAAAACTCTGAGTATGTTAACCCTGAAATGAGGGAAAATAATCTTAATGCAAACTGAAACTTTCTTATTTTTTGTAAAATAAGAAAAATGCACTTAAATATCGTTTTTCCCCCCAGGAAAGACTAAATACCTTATTTTTTCTTATGTAGAAAATGCATCTTGATTTAAGAATCTTTAGATATTTTGACTGGAAACAACAAGACAAAAATGCTAAGAAGTAAGCATCATTTGCAGTGCAGTACATTCATTTATTGTGCATATTTCTATATAACATGGGGATGCAGAGCACATCAGTAAGGCCGCTGTATGCAGAGCGGGAAGGAATGTGTGCCTCGCTCTCACGTTCTTTCTTCGAATTTTTGTGTTGTTTCCTGGACACAAACCCGTGAGAGCCATCAAAGAAGAGATTCACAGGATTTGTGAAATCAGTGGTGTAGAAATCGGTTTAAATGAGGAAACATTGGAAGAACTATGTAGTTATTCAACCCGAACCTCCATCGCAAGGACAATTTGAGCAGGACCTTTCTCAGTTATATACTACTCAGTTTGAGGTACATTATGAGATGTTGCAACTGTAATTCCTCACCATCAGCATTAAAAAGTGTGTTCATCAACAAACCGATGTGTATATTTCTAATTTATTGCGGTGCACATGCGGGAACTGTATCGATAATGGTGCATAACTTACATTAGCCAAGCACTAATGTGAATGACTGATGTAACATAAACGTTTGTAAAACAAATCTTGCTTCATCCTTAATCTTTACTCAAAGTATAGTGAGAACGACAGACAATCTGCATCAATAGACACAGTTTAAAGTAATAGTGGCCCACAGGTAGCCTAGAAATCTAGACGCACCCTAGCGGCAGCAAAATGTATTTTGCAGCCAGGGCAGTCTAGCAACTCTCCATAGACATTCGAGCTGCAAAAACCTAAATTGGGTCAGGCCAATCACGTCGTGTATAGAGTATGCGGGGCGGGCTTAACATATGACGACAGAGTTGCGACGGTTCCCTGGCTGCTACTTGAAAACAAAGAATGACGGCTGCTCATCGGCTTTGGCCGCGACTCTGGAGGATTTGAAGTTTTTCTTTGAGAAAAGAGCAAAGAACGGCACTTAAAGGGTTAGTTCACCCAAAAATGAAAATTCTGTCAGTAATTACTCACCCTCATGTTGTTCCAACCATGTAAGTCTTTCGTTCATCTTCGGAACACAAATTAATATATTTTTGATGAAATCTGACAGAATTTTGTACAGTGGCACTACATTAAGTTTATCATGCGACGAGAATACTTTTTGTGCGCAAAAACAAACAAAAATAACGACTTTATTCCACTTTTCATTTCCTTCTCTCTGGGCCTCGTAGTGTTTTTGCGCTGCGCTTCTGTGTTGCACGTCATCACGCAACACACACATGACTGGCGTCGGCCAATAGTGAGCCTACGTGGTGACGTGTAACACAGACGCGCTGCGCAAAAACACTACGCAAACCAACTAGACATCCAGAGAGAAGGAAATGAATAGTGGAATAAAGTCGTTATTTTTGTTTGTTTTTGCGCACAAAAAGTATTCTCGTCGCTTGATATACTTAAGATTGAGCCACTGGAGTCACTTGGACTATATTAACGATCTCTTTAATAACTTTTCTGGGCCAGCAAGTTTCGGTCACACTGGAAGCCTATGGAGGAGTGAAACATGGCTCAGATTTCATCAAAAATATCTTAATTTGTGTTCCGAAGATGAACGAAGGTCTTACGCGGTTGGCACAACATGAGGGTGAGTAATTACTGACAGAATTTAAATTTTTGGGTGAACTAACCCTTTAAGTCATTCTTAAAAAAAGGAAGATGTGTTCGTAGTTTTGCCGGCCAGATATGGCAAAAGTTGAATCTATCAACTAGCTCCGCTGGTGGGAAAACGCTCTGGTTGGTTGAAGCGCTGTCCTATTGCGTGCAGAGGGAATTTGAAAGACAGCCATTTATCCCGCCCCTCGGATTGAGCGTGTCTATGGTGAGTTGCCAGACCAAACATCTTGATGTAGGTCTGGCTTGCCAGGCTAGCCCACAGGTGATTAGACCTACACAATATAAAACACAAAACTACCCGTTTAATACATCTATAATTATTCATACGTACAGGTTGTGATTCCGAGGAGCAAGCTGGTCCAAATAAACTGGGTACTGACCCATCTTTCAAAAGCAAGAATCCTGCGTTGAGTCGTAAAATGACATTTGAGGGCTGGTCAAGTTGTACGCGGGCATTATGCAAATGTGTCTTCTAGTGACGTAGAACCGCAAAGCAGTCGGATTCGAAACACAAACGACTTAATATCCCCTTAATACCTTCTTAAAGAAATTTAAAGAATATATTAACACAAACTGTTTTTTTTTGTTTTGTAAACAGCACCCAGAGACTAAAGTGCATTTATTTTGGCTTTGCCATTACTTTGGCTTTGCCAAATTATTGTGGAAAGACTGTTCCCGAATTGTTATTGAGAACACTGATAATGATTAGGTTTGACTGGGTAAATGTTTTGTTTGGAATTGTTAATTGGAAAAAAGAATGCAATTACACAAAAATAAAATATTCTTACTTAATCTTCTTTTTTTTGTTAACAAAATTTTATATATATAAATGTAAATTTTCTGGTCAGAAACCACTTTTCTATGTTTTGCTTACTGAAGTACAACATTACTTTGGGACTATCTCTGACTCGTGTAACAAGAAGGCTTTAAAAACAATTAAAATATGTAGCCTAAATCTTTTAATTGATATGTAATCTTTCCTGATTAGTTATATACCCCTGTCTTGTGTCTTTTTTCCCCTTTCGTTTATTTGTTCTACATTGTGATAAAAAAATAAAATGACATAAAACACAAACGACTAGTAAAGGCGGTTCAGAGTCGATTCTTTCTTTTGGGAGACAATAACTTTATTTATCGTGCACTTTGCAGAACGTTTACATTCACAAACAGATATATTACACAATGTATTAAAGGGAATATTCAAAAACCACAATAGGGGCACTTTAAAGCTTAACCTGATTGAATCATGTTTTTATAGCCTACTTAATTTTTAGTTGCTGCCACGTGTTTTTTGTTTTGTTTGTTTTTTTGCCCTTGGGATACCATGAAAATGAATATTAGTTTAATAACTTAACGCTTGCCAGTTTTTACCTCTGATATTTTAACAGTGATTAAGAATTAAACTTGCGTATTGACTCGGAAGTATACGGACGTCTTTTTGTCGGGTGCTGTTGCCATTTGTGAATCGTAATTTCAGGGCTCTTCTTCTTCTTCTTCTTCTTCTTCTTCTTCTTGAGTTTTTTGGCGGTTGGCACACAACGAAATGGTGCATTACTGCCACCAACTGGTATGGAGTGTGGATCTGAATGTCTTAATTACTTTATTTTAAATTTAAAAAAAAAAAATAAAGTCTCAAATCGTCTCAATCACATCGATTATTCTAAGATAATGAAAAACAATTCCATAGCATTTATCTTTTGAGTTTTTCCTAAGAATTTCTACTAAATCAAAACTTATTCTCTCCTTTTTAAGATTTTGGATCATTTCCTTCCTTTTTCCCTCATATTTTTTACAATGTATTATAACATGTTCTATTGTTTCCTGTTTCTCACAATATTCACATCTGCCGGTGTTATGTTTACCTATTTTAAATAAATTACTGTTTAACCCTGTGTGCCCAAATCTAAGTCTCGATATAATTGTCTCTTCTCTCCTTCTCCTTCCTGCACATCTCATTTCTCCCACTCTCCTCTGAATTTTGTAAAACCACCGTCCTTTCCTCTCTTCCTCCCATTGTTTTTGCCACCTTTCCTTCAACCTCTGTTTAATAATGCTTTTCATTTCCATCTTACTGATGTTAACTGTAACTTCAACATACTCTCTTTTTGTGGCCTCCTTTGCAGCCTTGTCTGCCATTTCATTTCCTATGACTCCAATATGTGCTGGTACCCACAAAAATATAACTTCAATGCCCATCATTTGAATTCTATATAATACTTGTTGTATTTCTATTAAAATATCGGCTCTGCTGTTTGAATGACTGTTCTGTAAACTGACTAATGATGAAGTTGAATCTGAACATATTATAACCCTCAATGGTCTTATTTCCTCTATCCACTGTACTGCTAACAGAATTGCTAACATTTCTCCTGTGTATACTGATACATTATCACTTATTCTCTTTGTTATTGAAATTTCAGGGCTCCATTGATCATGGCTTTTTCATAGTCGTGGTGTATGCGAGTCAGCCTACTCAGAGTTGATTGAACTAACTCAAATCAGCTGTTCTGAAAACTAAAACTCAGAGTTTCCCATGTCAGGGTAAATCAACTCGGAGTTCAAGTTTTAACTCAGTTGGTTGAACCTCCTTATTGAAACGGGCCCCAGGAGTCAAAGTTGAAGTTCAATCAGTTGACAGAGAGTTTCCACACTTAAGATGATCCAGCCTCAAACTAACTCGAAACAGTAATACTTATAGTCATGTGGATAAGTGGGTTTATTTGATCAGACCCCAAGTTACATTGGCCAAATGTTCTTGTGTAGTCGTGCTGTGGAGCATGGCTCGTGTTTACCATTGGCTGTGTGCTTTCATGCTTTTGTGTTATGTGGAGCATGCGGCACGTGTTTATCATCGGCCTTGTGCTTCTTTATTGTCATGTTTTTTGCATTCTGTGAGAGCTCTGGCTGTTATCACGTTCTCACATGTATTGTCTCAACCCTGCCCTTCTTATCTGATTATTATTCATTCTTATTATCTGATTGTTATCTGATTATTGGTTCATTTGCCCTACTTTCTCTCCATTTATACCCTTTCATTCCCTATATATTCTCCATGTTCTCAGTCCATTGCCAGTTCGTCGTTGTGACTCGTCCTGTGTGAACCTCTTTAGGTCATCCCATAATTTCAAGTCCTGTCCTGCCGTGTCCAGGCCGCTCTCGCCAGCCGTGCCGGTTAATCCTGCATTTTCTCCTCGGGTATAGTTTTTGTTTGTTTTTTGTTTTATTTTATCAATTACAAAAGCAAATAATACTTTGCATTTGAGTCCTCTCTACATCCTTACCCACAAACCTGACACAAACAGACTGAGGACGACAGCAGAGAAGAAAGCATCTGAAAACAAACGCTTATAGGATCATGAAACTCTACATCCTTTTAAGTTTTCTGCTTTTGGCTGGTGAGAAATTACAATTTAACTTAAAGCATCACTGCCTGCATTTTTATTCTAAAACTTAACTTGAAAATGCTGCTTATGAGTAAGAAAGCTATTGCACATGATAGAAGTCTATTTGCACAAATGAAGCATCATTCATTTTGAAAATGTTTATATTTTAAAATGTACATTACTCTGTTTAAGGCTAAATTAAATACAGGTTTAAAAGAAAAATAAATATTCATGTTTCACATATTATAGTAAACGAAAATTAGTATTAAGATGAAGTTTTATTGTTACCATTTTTAAATAATTCACTGATGTTTTGTGGTGTCATTAAAGACATTGTGAAAAGAGAAAACATTGCAAAAACATTCCAAAAAAAGGAAATACAGTAATTATGCAAATTCAAGTTTTAATGTGTCTCTTTTTCAGTGATTTGCAGCTCTTCTGTTGATGCTCAAGGTATGCAATGTTAATGAAGAAAAAGACAAACATACAGACAAATATAAAGACAGACAGGAAGCATAAAGTAACACAGAGATGAGTTGAGATGAGAAAATTATGTTTCTATTTCACAGCGAAATTTGGCCGCCTCTGCAGTAGTCACCCAAGTAACAGAATAAGAGGATGTGATAGACATGGCTGTGGACATTATGGAGCCAAACGGTAAATTCTGTTTTTGATCATGTTTCTTCTGATTGTCTGTATATAAATCTCTGTTTCACAAGCAAATTTTGTTTTATCTGACTTATCTCCTCATAGCTCTTCCCAGAAGTCGTTGACGCACATTTAGCAAATAACACATTTGTAATGGAGGTGTGCTGTAACATATTGATATCATTCTTTTGTTTTGAGTGTGTTCCCACACAAATTTGACACAACCCAACATTACAAAATATCTTTATTCTGCATCATACACTCTTAGAAAAAAAGATAAATGGAGTTCTATATACAGTATAGAAAGGTTCTTTATTCAATTTGAATTAGACACCATTCTAATACAATAAAACAAATAAAATTCATCACCATAACATGCTGTACGACCTTCTTTCTATTTTTGATACTGATCAGACTGCTTTTTTCCATTCAATGGAAAATTTGGAAATGAATGTGTACTAATACTATTATTCACTACAATTGTCACACGACAAACAATAACAAAAAAAGTTTGATGTAACTGATGTCAGATCTTGATTTATTGCATCATGTTTAAATGCATATTAAGATTTGAGAGCTAGGGAAAGACAAATAACTTTCTACTTAATTTTGATCACATTATGTGCGTTTGTGCTGCAGTGGGAATCGGAAACATATGGGTCTTGACATTGCGTGTGCTGATGGAGCCATAGTTTATGCTCCATTTGATGTGAAGCTGAATGGCAGATCTAGGCCATACGGAAATAACAATGCTATCGATGATGGCATTAACTTGAGCGGGCAAGGTGTGTACCTAATGTTAAATATTCTAAAGCATGAATAGCAACGTTGCAAAATTTTCTTTTAGAGAGATGTTTGTGGAAAAAACAGTCCTTTCTTGATAAAATACTACAACTACTACTACTACTACTACTACTACTACTAATATAGGAATAAGATTTCGTACAATAAAAGCATAATCTTATATCTCCCACATCATCTGTTTGGCAGGTCTCTGCTTAAAGCTGTTCTACGTAAAGCCGGACCGTTACACCGGGTTCCTGAAGAAAGGGCAGAGGATCGGACATATGCTCCCAATGCAGAGAGTTTATCGTGGCATCACTTCCCATGTTCATGTTCAAATGTGTGGCTTATCAAATCCCACCAAGTACTTCTGATGCCGATGGACTTGATGACCACATGCAACGGCAATCATCAAACCTCTTCAAAATATTCGGCCATCTCTGAAAAGTAATACAGGGACCTGTTACTAATTAAATTCTAAGTTAAAATGATAATTTATTGATTTAATTAAACTTTTAAGTTGTAAACATTATTTTTTGAGTTCTGTTGGACATGATAATGTTGATCTATGCCTTAATATTGTGTGTACTTTAAACTCAGATTTCTGCGTTAATTGATTGACTGTTAATTTTTTTGTTGTTGTTGTTGAGCCAACGCTTTTTTTTTTTTTGTGTATATCAGCTTTATTTCTTAATGCTGGTGCCCAGCACTTTGCGATCTAACAATACAGATTTAAAGACTATTATGTTCTCAATGTTACAGTACATGTCTTAAATTGTGCCATCATAGCATATAAATCATCCTTTTTTTAGACTTTTCAAAGAAATACAAAACATTGTCTGCTAATTGCACTGAAGTTATAGACACTGATAATTAGTAAGTGAAGTAAAAACAATCAAACGACATACAAATCTCTAGAGTGGCTGTGTGCTCTAATAAATATTCATGCAGCCGACCTGCTTTTATTTTTTATGTTGTTTTGTGTGGTGCTTTGACCTCTAATCTCGGCTCTTTGTAGCAACCATTAATTACACGTTTAGCTGTAGCAAAGCCCCTTTCAAGAAAAGTCTGTTCACTCAGTGACCAGATTTGCAACGCCTCCGGGCAGCTATTTCAGGCATCCAAGACCAAGTCCTATCTATTTAAATTGGGGAATCCTGAAATCTAAAAAAACTGCTTGCCGAATTCACAATTAATGAAAATATTTCAAATCAGCCACAAAAGGAGAAAGAAAGAGAAAAAATGTCCTGCTCACACTCGCCCATAAAATGGCAGTAAATAGTGACCAGCTGTTGTGATGTCAGTCTGTGTTCCCCAGTCTTTTCATTTTCAGCAGTTCCCTGTCATGTCTATTAGTCTCCCCAGGTGTTTCAGATTAACCACGCCCCCTTGTTATCTTGTTTAGCTTGTTTGCCCTTGTATTTAAGCCCTGTGTTTTAGTTCAATCATTGTGAGTTCTTGGTTCTGTTAAATGCTTTTGTTGGTTGTCCTGTTCCTGAGTTCTGTTCCCTTATCTGTGTTTGTAAAGTCTAGAGTCTAGTGAATAAAGTATGCTGCATTTGGATCCTGCTTCCTCCTTGTCTCAACCACAGCGTGACACCAGCATTAAGCTTTTTAAAAAAGGCTGAAAAGTATCACAGAATGATCCCATGCTATACACGTGTCGTATATTCCAAGTGTTCCGGGGGTATACGATATGAAATTTAACACATTATTTAAAGAAAATCCTGACCTTGGCCGTTTGTCTTGCAGTGCACGGCACACAAGTTTTCAGAAGTCAATATTAACAAAAACAGGACACAAAATACAATCCATGTACCTTCTTCTCTGAGGTGATTATATCTCTTGTGTTTGTCATAACAAAGTTATCAATTGTCATTCTGACTATCATCAGACAAACAGAGTTCCAGACCGGATATACACTGCTCAAAAAAATTAAAGGAACACTTTGAAAACACATCAGATCTCAATGGGGAAAAATATCATGCTGGATATCTATACTAATATGGACTGGGTAATGTGTTATGAACGAAAGGATGCCACATCGTTTGACGGAAATGAAAATGATCAACCTACAGAGGATTGAATTCAAAGACACCCCGGAAATCTAAGTGAAAAAATGATGCAGCAGGCTTGTTAATTTTGCTGAAATTTCATTGCAGCAACTCAAAATGGTACTCAGTAGTTTGTATGGCCCCCACGTGCTTGTATGCATGCCTGACAACGTCGGGGCATGCTCCTAATGAGACGACGGATGGTGTCCTGGGGTATTTCCTCCCAGATCTGGACCAGCGCATCACTGAGCTCCTGGACAGTCTGAGGTGCAACCAGGTGATGTCAGATGGACCGAAACACAATGTCCCAGAGGTGTTCTATTGGATGTAGGTCAGGTGAGCGTGGTGGCCCTTCAATGGTATCATTCCTTCATCCTCCAGGAACTGCCTGCATGCTCTCGCCACATGAGGCCGGGCATTGTTGTGCACCAGGAGGAACCCAGGACCCACTGCACCAGCATAGGGTCTAACAATGGATCCAAGGATTTCATCCCGATACCTAATGGCAGTCAGGGTGCCATTGTCTAGCCTGCAGAGGTCTGTGCGTTCAGTTTGTTGAGGTCAGGCCTCCGCATGTAAAAGCATGAACACACTGGAGAGAATGCTTTAGAGTAGATAATGAAGTTGTACTTTTGATGAAACAAGACACTGATGCGGTTTTTCATGTTTAATACGGTAAAGCTGCTTGATTTTAAGCCATATATTGTATTAAGTGCTATATAAATAATCTTAACGTGACTAGGGTGCCGAATTGTACAGCTCCTGCAAACATATGTGATGCGATCTGGGAAAACCCACCACATGGTGAAATTTTACCTATTACAGGTTTTGATATCATATGGATGCTGGTATCAAGCCCTTTCCAAATCTGTTTTTACTTTTATCATAGCTTGTTGGTAGCAGAAGTTATGTTTATCTGAAGTCGGCTGATCTCTATGATTTTCTGGAACGGAATTTTGAGAAAAACAGGTTTAAATAACTGTCACCGTTGAGACGCGTCCATCTCGCGATTGTTATGAAACTGCGTGACGTTATAGTTTAAACAGGATTGGCGCGAAATGCGCACTACTGTATACACATTCACTGTACATGTATGTGGTTTATTTTAAAGGTAAACTATCTTTGTAGTGTTACGAGACGGACAGGTGTATGGGGTATACGGCGATTGTTTTTTTTTTTTTCACCTCTGCCGGGCGTTAATGGTCGCATAGAATGCATTAGAGAAAGAGAGTATTTTCAGCTTGACACTATAAATCGCTGTTTTTCTGCACTAAACAAGGGAATTTTGCCAAGATATTTTCAGAGATAAGAGAAAAGATGTTATAGAATAATAATTTAATGGAAAAAAAAATTTGACAAAAAAACTGACATTCAAACTATTTTGGAATTTACTGAAAACCGCCCAGCGCGACATCCGACGGGTTTTCCCAGATCGCATCACATATCGTTAATATGATCAAATGTTTTTCTTATGCTTTATTAAAAAATGCTTTGTTGTGTGTGAATCTTGATATTGAGAGGAAAGCGCGCAGCACATATTAACATATTCATCAAACTGTGCTCTCAGCAGTGTGGGCGTCATCTGTTCGCTTACAGTTTATCGCTGCTCACGTATTTCGTACTTCTTTAACCCCTAAACGAAGAACGAAAAAGAACTTTGCTGTGAGTATATCAGGGGCCTTTAGGGCGTTGCATCTAAACACATTTCAGTGGTTCCGCTAGTAGTGGGCACTCGTCCAACGTAAGCAATGACATACATCTGAGTAAATGAGACAGAGGGAAGTTAGCGAGGGAAGGGCATAAAAAATCGGACTTAAACGCAGCCTTAATTTTCACATTAGTGTGAACTATCCCTTTAAGAAAAGTTAGCAACAGTTTCGCATAGACGCCGCATAGGTTTTGTTTTTGTGAGAAAACATGGCGGAAGGCAGTGGGGTTTTATAACCTCTACAAACTTTATATGAATGTATTTCTGAAGGGAGTTTGCATTTTCTTTTTATCTTCCCTCAATGTAATGCCTAATAAAGTAGTGTTTATTTGCGCAGCGCCGCTTTGTGTACAGACATTACTAGGAAAATAGCAACACCACCTACTGTCAAAGAGTGGATTTACATTGTTTAAAAAAGCCTGTCTACTGCTTTTATTCAACCCAGTGCGAAAATCTGACTGAATTTTTAAAGCAAGTTGATGAAAAATAAGTTAATGTGCATTCTAAAAATCTAAACAATTCAGATAATCCAATTATTCACGTGTGTTACCATTTGAACAGTTGTGATAATATAGATAACCTTGATTAATTTTGGTCACTATAATAGTGATATACAATTTTCAAACCGTTTCATCTCTAGTGACAAATAATGCTGTACAACTAGTCATCAAGTCTAGCAAATATATTCAAATGTAATTTTTCTCATTACCACACATGGCGGTTGGTTTCCATTTTCACATGGATTTATCACAGTGTCCGTCCTGATATGCGGCTGAATAATCTGTAGGCTACTGTTGAAAAACATGCCAGTGGACTAGAAACACGTCCAAATGTTCCTCATATTTCAAATAACGGTCATAATGGCTTTCCATTAGTTTAGTCCTGTATTTGTTTTATTTATAATAACCCATATCATGTTCCCACATTAAATACAAGTTAAATTGTAGATTTGGATGTATCAGGATTGCCCACAAGAGGGAAGCATAGTACATAGACGGGATTCGGGAACCAGCTTGTGTCGTGCATTAATATTTAATTTGCCCTGTTAAGCAGCTTAAGAGCATTATTCACCCTCTGCATTATAATTAGTATTTTACAGTATTAGACCTTTTAGTGCATAAACTCTGTACTAATATTATCATGTAATATTACTTTCTTGAGACATTTACATTTTTCATATTTATTTTTATAGATGTTTGTTATTTTTAAACTATTTACAATATTATATTATGTTAAAATGCAGTATTGTAAATTTACAGTGCCACAAGAAATTGTTATTATTGCTAATAGTTTATTTTCAAATGTATGCATTTGCATATTAAATTAAGCAAGTAGAAAAAAACAATCTAAAATAAAAATGGTAACAATACCTATTAAAAGTCATATATATTTGAAAAGTGCTTTAAATTTTGAGTCATGTCACATAGCACCTGGGGGCACTCCATGTACAACTGCTAGTCCTCACAAAAAAAAAAAAAAGAAAAAAAAGGATTTTCAGTATCAGAGTATAGCTTTGCTCTGCTGAGACCATAAACCTTAGTGACAGTGGAGAATGTCTGGTCAAACCGGCCAACTGTGCGATTTACTTCTACACCAAACATTTATCACATTCCAAGGGTTTCTTTATGTCCCAATCTCTCTTCTGTCCTCTAACTCTTAGCGCTTGGTGTTGTTCCATCGTAAGGACATGAACGTCCTGTTGTGAACATGATGTACTGTACTAGTGCCATGTATCCTCCTCAACCTCGGAATATGGACTTAGATATTGTCAGAAACGAAACAGATTCTCCAGCAAGCTATACATGTACGATTTGTATTCTATTCTATTCTATTCTATTCTATTCTATTCTATTCTATTCTATTCTATTCTATTCTATTCTATTCTACTGAATCAGGCATATATTGTGAATATAAAACATTTCACAAATAATTAAAAATGTGAGGGCAGGTGCATACAGTTTATTTTATACATTAATAATGGCCAGTTTCTTATTTGTTTTAAAATAAAATGCCTGATGTATCCAGATCACATCACATACAGTCTGGTATTATGATCAAAACTATTTTCATCCCTTTATTGGATCTTGCCAGCTGTCTTCATTCATGTCTCTCCCTACTCTTACTCTCTAATTGCACAGACCAAACTTTCATCCGTTCCATTATAGATGATCAAACCAGGACACCGAGAGTTCCTCTGCGCAGTGTGAATTCATTTACATCAACTCGTTCTTATTCATTGGAAATCATGGCCTACTGTGCGGAGCTGACCGTCCAGTTTTGATTTTACCCTCCATTCATTCTGCAAGCAAATCACAAATGTCCATCACCGGTGATTATATGTTTAAATTTCAGCTCACAAAGAAAACGTTGACAAGACTAGGCAATTTATCCTACTCCAGCTGTCCTGAAATAAGATAATAATAATCTATTTTCTGTCTCAGGAATATCTTAAAATCCATTTACAGAAATTCATTTGATTTGCCGTTCTGTCTGCATTGCGTTCTCTTTTTCCCATCTACTGACCTCTCCCTTTTCACAGGGATACAGAAATGTGGGCATAATGAACAGAGATAATGACAGAGGCATTAGCGAGGTGATTATGAATATGAAAAAGTGAAGGAGCAAGAAATGGTGAGAGAGCCTTGAAGGGTTTTCTGTATTCGATGCAGATGAGTACAGAGTGCTTGTGTTTCAGCTGTACTCGGATAAAGTAAAACTACATAAAATACTTATTTTCCAGTTTAATGTGCAAAACCAACTGTAAGGAAGTCATTTGTTGGTTGTGGGCTGATTATAGCAAGATTTCAACCAATGCCGTGAATTGTTTGTCCAACCAGAAAACAAAAACTTAGTTTGATTGCATTTTAAAATATGTGACCCATCCATCCATCCATCCATCTTCTACCGCTTATCCGGGGCCGGGTCGCGGGGGCAGCAGTCTAAGCAGGGATGCCCAGACTTCCCTCTCCCTAGACACTTCCTCCAGCTCTTCCGGGGGGACACCGAGGCGTTCCCAGGCCAGCCGGGAGACATAGTCTCTCCAGCGTGTCCTAGGTCTTCCCCGGGGTCTCCTCCCGGTGGGACATGCCCGGAACGCCTTCCCGGGAAGGCGTCCAGGAGGCATCCGGAAAAGATGCCCGAGCCACCTCAACTGACCCCTCTCGATGTGGAGGAGCAGCGGCTCTACTCTGAGCTCCTCCCGAGTGACCGAGCTTCTCACCCTATCTCTAAGGGATCGCCCAGCCACCCTGCGGAGAAAGCTCATTTCGGCCGCTTGTATCCGGGATCTTGTCCTTTCGGTCATGACCCACAGCTCATGACCATAGGTGAGAGTGGGAACGTAGATTGACTGGTAAATCGAGAGCTTCGCCTTGCGGCTCAGCTCCTTCTTCACCACGACAGACCGGTACAGGGACCGCATTACTGCAGAAGCTGCACCGATCCGCCTGTCAATCTCCCGTTCCATCCTTCCCTCACTCGTGAACAAGACCCCAAGATACTTGAACTCCTCCACTTGAGGCAGGAGCTCTCCACCAACCTGAAGCGGGCAAACCACCCTTTTCCGACTGAGAACCATGGCCTCGGATTTGGAGGTGCTGATTTTCATCCCAGCCGCTTCACACTCGTCTGCAAACCGTCCCAGTGCATGCTGGAGGTCCTGGTTTGATGAGGCCAACACGACAACATCATCCGCAAAGAGCAGAGATGAAATCGTGTGGTCCCCAAACCTGACCCCCTCCGGCCCCTGGCTAAGCCTAGAAATTCTGTCCATAAAAATTATGAACAGAACCGGCGACAAAGGGCAGCCCTGCCGGAGTCCAACACGCACCGGGAACAAGTCTGACTTACTGCTGGCAATACGAACCAAGCTCCTGCTCCGGTCATACAGGGACCGGATAGCCCTTAGCAAAGGGCCCCGGACCCCATACTCCCGGAGCACCCTCCACAGGCCACCGCGAGGGACACAGTCGAATGCCTTCTCCAAATCCACAAAGCACATGTGGATTGGTTGGGCAAACTCCCATGAGCCCTCCAGCACCCTGTAGAGGGTATAGAGCTGGTCCAGTGTTCCACGACCGGGACGAAAACCACACTGTTCCTCCTGAATCCGAGGTTCTACTATCGGCCGGATTCTCCTCTCCAGTACCCTGGCATAGACTTTCCCAGGGAGGCTGAGAAGACCACCCTGGACCACAAAACCAGTCTTATGGGTACATTTTTTTTAATTGAGATTTATAAATCACCTGAAAGCTGAATAAATAAGCTTTCCATTGATGTATGGTTTGTTAGGATAGGACAATATTTGGCCGAGAGACAACTATTTGAAAATCTGGAATCTGAGGGTGCAAAAAAAATCTACATATTGGGAAAATCGCCTTTAAAGTTATCCATTTATGTTGGCGATTTTGCTGCATCCACTCACAAATTATTTTTAAAAAATATATATTTACAAAATATCTTCATGGATCATGATCTTTACTTACTTTATGATTTTTGGCATACAATAAAAATCTATAATTTTGACCCATACAATGTTTTGTTGGCTATAGCCACACATATACCCGTGCGACTTATCACTGGTTTTATGGTCCAGGGTCACATATTTGCAATTCCATTTGGTGCAACAGACAACAATTCTGCAACTCTAAATATTTTTTGGATTATGATTTACCCTGCTTTTAATGAATAGAAACCGGGACAGATGTTATTGTAAAAACAGGTTACCGGTACATTGATCAATAAAAAAATATTCTTAAGTAAAGGAAAAGGGAAAAAGAAGAAACGGACTGAAGAGCTGTAGTATTCCCTGTGTGCTGGATGAGACAGATATGAGATTAGCAGAAGAGTTGGCTACAGCCTTGCTAATGGATTTCTGTTCTGCAATAAGAAGCAATGAATGGCAGTGGGACTCGTGTTTGCCTGCTCGGCAGAAAAGCCATAATCCATCTCCTGCTTTTTTACACGATGGATCTGCCATACAGGCCAGGCCATTGAATAGAGTTGCCTAATCAGGTATTGCCCTGACTGTCACCGCTTCAATTAATGATTGAAAAAAAGGCAGAAAATTTAGTTTCCATCGGACTGGAGCAATTGCATCTGATTCTGATGAGCTGCTGTGCTGTTAATTGCTGGGCCTTGATAGATGAGTCTCTTAAGGCTGTTTAAATAGGAGAGGATGAGGTTTTTGCAGTGTTGATGTGCCTGACTGTGTTAAAATTATGGGCTTGTGACATATTATCATTATTCCAGAGAAACTGGTGCTTGAAGAAGCATGTTTTGTACATTGCTTCATTTTGTAAAGCCTGAAAAGAAACTGCTTTCAAGAGTTTTGTAAATGTTTTGGGGCAAGCCGTCACACGTTTTATATTTTTGTTCGCCAAAAATAAATATAAAAACGGTTTCATTATAATATAATTCAAAATAATGGGACTACAAGAGTCAAAAGGTCAATATGTGTTTAATAAATGTCATTTAAAGGAAAATAAATGTCCCTATTTTTAAAATAGTGGATTTAAACAACATTTTGAACCTATAGTAACATTATAGACTACCGCTCAAAAGTGTTTTTGTCTCTTATGCTCACCAAGTAAAAATACAGTAAAAACAGTAATATTGTCAAATATTATTACAATGTCATTTGTAAAGCTGAATTGTCAGCAGCCAATACTCTGTGTCTCAGTTTTCAGTGTCACATGATCCTTCCGAAATCATAATCGATTTGCTGCTCAATAAACATTATTATTATTATCAATGTTGAAACCAGCTGTGCTGCTTAATATTTTTGTGGATACAATTTTTCAAGATTCTTTGATGAATAGAAATAGCAATTACTGGCATTTATTTGAAATAAAAATCTTCTGTAAAACTATAAATGTCTTGACTTTCACTTTTGATCAATTGAATGCATCCTTGCTGAATAAAAGTAATAATTTCTATCAAAAGGGTAATGCAAATTCATATAGAATAAAGTGTGACAACTAACCTCAGTCTCGCTATTATTGTGCTATTGTAAAGGTGTAAAATACACAGTGTGCGAATATTTGTGGACTTAAAATGCACACTGTGCTTCTCTCTGTGACACTCTTTAAGCTGCCTGTATCTCAGATATCGTCGCAGCTTCTCTTTTTTCACGGACTCTCTGACCTGTCGTCCTGGCTCTTGGGCAGTCATTAATTACACATTTAGCGGAAGTCTATTAGTGTGTGTCAAAGCTGCACTCTTCCCAAGCCAGCAGAGGAAATAAAAAGGAAAGAAAAAACTGAATGAGAGTGTGTATGTGTGAGATAGAAGAGAGACAGAAGCTGTGTCTGAAACCGCTCACTCGTTCACTCATTCACTAATCCCTACATAGTGAATGGCAGTTGAGTGCACTACATCAGCAAAGAGTGAACGAAAACGAGTGAGCGAATTCGGACGCTGACATAATTATCACGCGCCAGAGAGCTCGGACAATTTCGTCATAAACATTACCTACCCATCTTTAATATTTCCTTTTTTGGCTGTATGAATTGTATGTAACAATTGTATGTATGTATTTTTCACGTTTATTGCGTTATTTGATAAAAAAAGATAATAAAAACACAATTTATTTACTTTTTACATTTATATGTGAAAATAAAAGAGAACAAAACACTACACAGCACATTTGTTTATTCAAATATAGATATAACTGTATATATATAAATAAATAACCAGGCGTCTGGTCTTATAAATGATGTTTTCTATCTCGCGTGCGCCGTTGCCACGGTGACATTTTTGTTTATTTTTCATTCGCGCTCTATCGCCTTATCGTGTTGGATTGTGGGAAATAGTGTCTCAGCAAGTGTACATCGGATGTACACTCGAATTCAGAGAGGATTGTGGGTAAAAGTAGTGAACGAATGTAGGGAATGATGTCGTTCACTCAGAATTCGGACACCACTACAAAATGGCCGACACCCTAAATAGTGCACTATATAGTGGATAGGGAGCGATTTCAGACACAGCTAGAGAGTTCTGTAAACATTACTCAGATGGAGGTGGCCATGGGCAGACTTGCTGCAAAGCCGGCTCTCCTCTGTTCTTGTCTGTGGATGCGACATTAGCCACTGCTTTAATAACAGAAATATAAAAGCTATAACCCTCTCCCCACTGGCAGTAAATAAACCTTGCAGCTCGGTGCTAACGAAATATTACTTTCCTTCTCAGACATTCAAACACAAAAAGTACCACCTGCTTTAGCCATCTATTTTATCCTGTGTTTCCAAGCCAGCATGATTGTCAATAATAAGAATCTGAAGATCAATGTGTGCTTTTAATGCACATAACTGTGCAGTACTGGCAAAGTCACTCAGTAATACAATAAAAAAGCTTCGATTAAACAAAACAAAACAAAAAAATATATATAATATGATTCAAATAATTCATTTGAAGTGTAACTCAAATAATAAGCATAAAGTGTTGCAGAAATATGGGAATTCATGGGTAGGAAAAAATCCTTAATACAATTATAGACACAATTATGAGCATCTTGTTCATAGTACTTTGCTCAGTTATGATGGTCCTAACCCATGTCTTTAAAGTCTCCCCAACAATTCTAATTACCTTAAAAAAGTCAAATATAAAAGAGCAGAGAGGTCATGTTATAAGGTCTGCATAAGTATTCATTAATCTAACAAGGATTTTGACATTCAGGCCCCAGGCTCCTTTCCCTGATGTACACAAAGGCTGAATTACACCACAGAGTGGATTATTCCTCTTTGGGGCGGCGGTGCCTCCTTCTCTCCAACTTTAATTAAGTTTTCAGGAGCCCGTTAATGAGCAGGTTTATTAGCTGCAGGATACAGACTGATTGCAGAGGGAGAGTTGGCTACCGAGGACTCCCAGTCTGAGTCTTTGGAATGAGCCAAACTCTCCAAACTGATTTCTGTTCGATGGAGAGTCCCAAAGATCTACTTGTTTAGTAACCACACTTGTCCTAAGGTCCTTAAAGCGTCTTGATAGAAAGTTGGCATGAGCAGTTATGTAAAATAGAGAAAACATTCTATATCAAACAGCATAAACTGATGTAAGAAAGATTTTTAGAACCTTGTTGCTCTGTTTTATTTAAAGCTGCAGTGTGCGATTTCTGAGCTAGCATCAAACTGAATGGCAGTATATAAATAACTGTTGTCATTGATAATGTTTCTTAGTAGAGGCAAATCTGTAAGGAAGATAATACAATTATTTAAAATCAAAAGCCATTTTCTTTTAGCCCTCTGATTTGGGCTTGTCTCCTTGTAAAACTCTTTTGAAAACTTTTAACAGGTTTTTACCAATGCAGCTACCAAGGTTAACTAATCGTGAAAAGTGTTGATTATAGCATTTATATTTAAATCTACGCATTAAAGGGTTGCAGAGCTGAACATTTTAGTCGATCACAGTCATGTCTGTTGAAGGATCAATGAACTCTTTAACAATCAGACAATTTAGAATCGATCATATTTTAATCAAACAAATAAATGTCATCAGTATAACACCCTAACAGAATGTTTACCTTTTTTTGTGTGTTTCACATCTTATAAGCTGTATTTTGATTCTGCAAATGGCATTTGCAGTTCAGCTGTATTTGTTTTAGGGCTGTTTTCTCTTTCTGCTTTAAGTGGCTGTAGAGTGTCTGATGTTTACAGTGCTGGTATTGATTTGATTCTGAGGTCTAGTCCACAGACTCAATAGCAAGGGCCCGTGGCTATTGAACCACACAGATGGAGTCAGAGCTCGCCTGTGCGGCATGGAAATAATGGCCCTGGGTTACCAACACAGGAGTGGAAATGTTAAAGCGAGGTGAGCAAGGTTAAATCTATACTCTCAGTCAGTCTGCACAAACACGGCACACGCAGGGGAACATAAGGACCAGCGGCGATAAAGCAAGATGTCATGAGGGGGGTAAACTAATTTACACATGCATACACATGCACAAAAGCACAAGCTTTGGTCTTTCGTAGAAGTGCTTTAGTGAACATTTACAATTCTCACTTAAAAATGCGACAGGACATATGTGAGAAGAACACTGGGGGGGGGTCTGTGTTTCTGTCCTGTAATTTTATATTTTTGTGTTGTGTTATTTTATAATATAACCTGTATATTACCCTAAAGCTTCCATTAATAAAAAAAATAAAATAAATAAAAACATTGCCATTGCCATTGCCAGTAAATTTTGGGAAATATCTTGCCGCTGAGTGCCGCGACAAACTGACTTGATCTGTCTACAGAGACTCCGCTCTCGCATGTGTTTTAATAGACAGGTAAGCAAATATATTATTTATTGTATTTATTGTATTATATATTGCACTTTGTTTGTACTTCAGTAACGCTTTTTATCAAGTCTGGTGACCAAGATGATTAAGACTGGTGATTAGATGAATGTGATAAAAAAAAATGTTGGGCCTGAAATCACTGATACAACCTTTAAGTATGTGTTGCACAAAAATATTAAGCCATTACTTGCAAATGTGGGTTTGTTCAAATGTAGGCTACTTTTAGTACGATTGTTGTAAAACTGCACAGCATTAACCCACCAAATAATTTGACAAATAGTCACATATTAGTAACAGGCTAATATAGCATTACATTTCACAATCCTGGCAGCTAATTCATAACGATGACATAACATAGTGTGATAAAACGTACAGGTAATACAAAAACTAATTTATTAGCTTATATATAATTTATATGATTCGTGAATTCTATACATCTCTGGATGGTGAAAACGACATCTCCCATCATTCCACTCTCCTCCATAGCGTCATCAAGCTTCTTCTTTGTTATTTTTTTGAAAATGCGACCTCTGGCGGCAAAAAAATTACATATTGTAGCTTTAAAACCTCACAATCACAATAGAAAGGAAATAATAAGAAATGAAACACTATGTATATGACAACTACATAAATGACTAATGATCATAAATGATTATAAAATTAAATCATATAAAAAAACAACAAAGAAAATTAAACACAACACAGATGTATGGTTGCTCTCTTATAATAACACACAGATTGCTATTGAATCTCCTTCAGCTTGTTTCCACAGAATATCTTGAATTCAATTTATTTTTCTTCCCCCATTGGCAAACTGTTTTTTTTTTCTTCTTGTTTTAAGCATAAACCTCACTAAATTGTGTTAAATTTGTGCTAAGACCAAGAAAAAGCTACAGTACAATGGGTAGGAAATCTTAATATACACAGTTTTGCTTCTCAACTAAATGCACTTTTTTGAAGAATGAATAAAATGATTTATTGCAGTGCAATGGTCACCTGTTTCGAAAACAGGAACCGTAGCCGAAGGATATGCGTGGAAGGTCAAAGGTCATGCAATAACTTCTTTTCCTGACATCTCGCCACCGTAATCACAGCCCACTTTCTCTCAGTGCTGAGCATCACGGCTATATAAAGCCAACATGCTGGCGAAATGGGACTGTGTGTCATTGTGTTTAGGTGAGCTGGAGTTATAATACTGCACAGTGGAAAAAGAGAATTTGTATGCAGTAGGTGTGAGTGGGTCTAGGTGTTCCTAAAAGAGCAACTGTTCTTGGACATGTTCTGATATTTGGATATTTTTATGGAGAGTCTGTCTGAAGGGTGTCATGTGGGAATGCTGTGTTTGTGTTTGTCTTCTGAGGACTCGGATGTACAGACACAGAAAATCAAAGAGAAGAGATGAAAACAGCTGAGGCACAGGTAGCCGTGGGCGGTTCAGCTGGTACTTAGAGGTCTCATCTTTTCTCTCTCTCTTGCTCTTTCTTTCTCTGTGTCTCCATCACACACACACACACACACAGAAAATAAACTGATAACTCAATAGCATGATTGTATAATGTTTGCATTCAGGGTATGTGCACAGTATATGTGTTTGTCTGAACAGCTGTTTTCCAGAATACCTGGCTTGGAAGAATTACCTCACTTATTACCTTTGAAATATACTCCATTAAAGCAACACTAAGGAACTTTTCCTCTTCGGTCGCCCTACAGGTTGGAAGCGGAATTGTCCATTACCGCTGTCGTAAATAATTTCGCCGCCCGCAGCCTACTGTCGCACTACAGTCGCTGTTTATCTAGCACCGGCTTTGGAATGAACGATGTCCACAGACAAGGTAGTGTATGTTGCATGATTTCATGAAAGTATGATGTATTGCGACATCAGAAACGAAGAAAAACTAAATAATGACTATTGTAACGCTTAACGTAAAGCAAGTCAAATTTGTAGTTTTCTTATGTCTCATTCGAACTACAGAAACGCAACCCGGTTTGGCAAACTTGCATAGTGTGGTTATAGCACATATAGGGCTGCAAAGCGAATCCAGAAGTGCCTTTCACCCTGTTACGACTTGATGAACCACTGATACGATTTTGGAAACATTATTTTAAGGTAAAAAATGTTCCTTAGTGTTGCTTTAATATACACGTGAAACAACATTTTTGGCATGCTCCACTTTGACTATTTTACTTGCCATTTCAATTGAATGTACCTTTCCATGAATCGTTTACTCAAAAATGAAAATTATTTATGAATACTAAAGCTTAAAAAATGATGGTCTATAAGATACATGCGCTATATTTCAAGACTTCAAGGAACACTGAGTCAGTGATCATTCAAATTTTGGTTAACTGGATAAACCAATTTATTGAAAAGATCAGGCTCAACTGAATGTTTTGTTTATGAAAAGTCACATCTGTTCAAATTCATTTCATCACATTTTAATCATTTTAATGGTCAGAATGTTCTGCATAAGGGTTTGGAACAACATAAGGGTGAGTAAATATAATCCTTTAAAAAGTGCCTATTATGCCCTTTTACAAAGTCTTTTTTTGTGTGTGTGTGGGTCTACTAGAATAGGTTTTCATGCTTGAATGTTCAAAAACACATTCTTCACATGTTTACATTGTTGCATCACCTCTCTTCCCAGTAAGTCAGTGACGCTCCGTTTAGTTCCTGTCTCTATGAAGCCCCTCCTTCCGAAAAGCACAATGTACTCTGATTGGTCGGCTGGATCAGTGTGTAGTAATTGGTTAACCGCTTTGAGCGTGTTTCAGAAATGTCATAACCGCGAATTTCAACACACTACTACTAACGCAACTCAATCAGGATATGCATATGACTTGGGAGAGAATTATTTTATGAGGAATATTTTGATGTGTATGTTCCCGTAAAAAAAAAACTCTCAAGACTACAATCGAGGTGTTGCAGGGAGCTCAGAAACAGTGCTTACTGATATAGAGATATACTCCCTTTGGGGTGACTTTGTGCTTTGTGACTTTGCAGACCTTTTTCATGCTCAAACTGCAACATTACTCACTCAAGAATGTAGAAAATGAAAAATCTCTTAAATCTTATTAAATTGGGAATACTGCAGTTAAATGTTGGTTCCTCACACTGCCCAAACCATACACAGTCAACTCATAAAATCCATGTTTGACTCTTTGCTGTGACAAATAACCAGTTGGAATGTCTTGAATCTCACTAGAGCTGTTGTGAATGCAGAGCTAATGGGTAATGTATTTAACATTAAGAGGCACAGCACGCAAACAGCTCTTGGTGTTGGTGAAGTGAGAGATGTGGGAAAAGAGTGGAGAGGAACACAGAGCTGTGGGTCTTCTGAGTTATATTAAAACACCCAGTGAGACCTTCCACCTTTTGGCATTCTGTTCTCCATATCTCTCTCCTGGCGTGTTATTAAAATAACAGAACTCTGAACGGACTCCATCGAGTGTGGAAGTGGGAACTTGCTGAACCCATTAGACAGGTTAATTAGTACAAAGGGCCAGGGCTCAACTCTGAATGCACTCTCAGATGGCCACCAAAAAAACAAAAAACAAAAAAACCCAAAAAACCACCCTGGTCATTGAGCTTTGTTCCGCTCTGCATGAAAACTCTCATGGTTTTCTCCCAGACTGTTCCTTCACCGCTAAATGTCAGTTGTCAATCAAGTGCAGGGCATCACATTCAACATTAGCAACCTGTGACATGGCCATAATTTTAATCATTCTCCTGCTGTTAATTTAGGACACATTATGAACACGATTTAATTATTTAATATCATAATTATGGGTATAGGCCTGTACATGTATAAGGAGTTATGTATGGCAGATATACAGAGTAGATCATTAAGTTAACCTTAAAAGTTTAAAGATTGAATTCCCCTATTTGCGTTCTTCATTCATATGATATTTATGCATTATCTGACTGATCTCACATTCCAGATAATCTTAAATTGGCACAGGGAAATCAATGTGTCTTTAGGGTAACCATCAACTGATTTATAGTTGTGTGGCACACTCTGATGAAATGTTGTTTTTATGTTATTATATTAGATATCTGTGTATCTTTTTACATATCATCTTAAAAAAACCAAAGTAACTTTTGAATAGCTGTTTAAAATTTTTGGGGTTGGTAAATTTTTTTGCATAAAGTCTCTTATTCTTACTACGGCTGCATTTATTTGATCAAAAATACACAAAACAGAAATATTGGCAAATATTTTTACAATTTAAAATAACAGCTTTCTATCTTAATACATTTTAAAATGTAATTATAAAAAGTTGATTTTCTTTAGTAGCCATTTCTCTTGTCTTCAGTGTCACTGTTACGATGAGGCAAGGACGAAGCAGAGAGAGAATCCATACGCAAGCACTAATTTAATGAAACAAACAGGAAATCCAGGGCAAACAATGGAACACAAAACTCAGGACAGAAACATGGAAACAGCTACAACGACCGACAAACAACAACTGAAGCACAGAGGTTTAAATACAAATGCAAACAAGCTAACAAGGGGGCGTGGTAAATAAGAAACACCTGGGGAGACTAATCAACATAACAGGGAACTGCTAAACACGGGACAAGACAGAGGAACACAGACATGAATCATTACATAACCCCCCCCCTTAAGAGTGGCTTCCAGACACTCCCCAGGAAACAATAGTTCAGGAGGGTGGTGGAGCGGAGGCGGACCCGGGGGCGGGATGGAGGGCCAGGACCATGGAGTGGCAGAGGGCCTGGAGACTGCGGCAGGATGGGAGGCCAGGGCGGATCAGGCTGTGCAGGCGACCAGGGCGGAGCAGGCAGTGCAGACGACCAGGGCGGAGACGACCCTTCAGGCGGCCAGGGCGGAGACTACGGTTCAGGGGGACCAGGCGGACCTGGCGGTTCAGGGCTACAGGGCGGACCAGACAGTTCAGGAGACCAAAATTTCCTTGGGGGCGGCTATAGGGTTATGGGGAGGGACAGACACCGGCTCAGGGACAGACACCGGCTCAGGGACAGGAACAGACAGCGTGGCAGCGACCATCTCTGCTGAGGGCTCAGGCGAGTCGGCGGCCATCTCTGCTGAGGGCTCAGGTTCAGGCGTGGCGACGGCCATCTCTTCTGAGGGCTCAGGCGGCGTGGCGACGGCCATCTCTTCTGAGGGCTCAGGCGGCGTGGCGGCGACCATCTCTGCTGAGGGCTCAGGTTCAAGCGTGGCGGCGGCCATCTTGCCCGGAGACACTGGCTCGGCAGGCGTGACGTGAACAGTCTCTGGATCGGCAGACGTGACGTGAACGGTCTCTGCAGACGTGACGTGAACGGTCTCTGCAGACGTGACGTGAACGGTCTCTGCAGACGTGACGTGAACGGTCTCTGCAGACGTGACATGAACAGTCTCTGGATCGGCAGAACTGACGTGAAGCTCTGGCTTGGCAGGACTGACGTGGAGCACAGGCTCGGCAGGACTGACGTGGAGAAGCTCAGGCTCGGCAGGGCTGACGTGGAGCGTAGGCTCGGCAGGGCTGACGTGGACGGACTCAGACTTGGCTGGTCTGACGTGGAGCTCCGGCTCGGCAGACGTGGCGGCAGCCATTCTGGGGATAAGAATCAGGCGTAGCCACCTACTTTGCTGGAGATTACCCCTTAATGCTGCTGGATTCATCGTGTGATCGGTCGTTCTGTTACGATGAGGCAAGGACGAAGCAGAGAGAGAATCCATACGCAAGCACTAATTTAATGAAACAAACAGGAAATCCAGGGCAAACAATGGAACACAAAACTCAGGACAGAAACATGGAAACAGCTACAACGACCGACAAACAACAACTGAAGCACAGAGGTTTAAATACAAATGCAAACAAGCTAACAAGGGGGCGTGGTAAATAAGAAACACCTGGGGAGACTAATCAACATAACAGGGAACTGCTAAACACGGGACAAGACAGAGGAACACAGACATGAATCATTACATAACCCCCCCCTTAAGAGTGGCTTCCAGACACTCCCCAGGAAACAATAGTTCAGGAGGGTGGTGGAGCGGAGGCGGACCCGGGGGCGGGATGGAGGGCCAGGACCATGGAGTGGCAGAGGGCCTGGAGACTGCGGCAGGATGGGAGGCCAGGGCGGATCAGGCTGTGCAGGCGACCAGGGCGGAGCAGGCAGTGCAGACGACCAGGGCGGAGACGACCCTTCAGGCGGCCAGGGCGGAGACTACGGTTCAGGGGGACCAGGCGGACCTGGCGGTTCAGGGCTACAGGGCGGACCAGACAGTTCAGGAGACCAAAATTTCCTTGGGGGCGGCTATAGGGTTATGGGGAGGGACAGACACCGGCTCAGGGACAGACACCGGCTCAGGGACAGGAACAGACAGCGTGGCAGCGACCATCTCTGCTGAGGGCTCAGGCGAGTCGGCGGCCATCTCTGCTGAGGGCTCAGGTTCAGGCGTGGCGACGGCCATCTCTTCTGAGGGCTCAGGCGGCGTGGCGACGGCCATCTCTTCTGAGGGCTCAGGCGGCGTGGCGGCGACCATCTCTGCTGAGGGCTCAGGTTCAAGCGTGGCGGCGGCCATCTTGCCCGGAGACACTGGCTCGGCAGGCGTGACGTGAACAGTCTCTGGATCGGCAGACGTGACGTGAACGGTCTCTGCAGACGTGACGTGAACGGTCTCTGCAGACGTGACGTGAACGGTCTCTGCAGACGTGACGTGAACGGTCTCTGCAGACGTGACATGAACAGTCTCTGGATCGGCAGAACTGACGTGAAGCTCTGGCTTGGCAGGACTGACGTGGAGCACAGGCTCGGCAGGACTGACGTGGAGAAGCTCAGGCTCGGCAGGGCTGACGTGGAGCGTAGGCTCGGCAGGGCTGACGTGGACGGACTCAGACTTGGCTGGTCTGACGTGGAGCTCCGGCTCGGCAGACGTGGCGGCAGCCATTCTGGGGATAAGAATCAGGCGTAGCCACCTACTTTGCTGGAGATTACCCCTTAATGCTGCTGGATTCATCGTGTGATCGGTCGTTCTGTTACGATGAGGCAAGGACGAAGCAGAGAGAGAATCCATACGCAAGCACTAATTTAATGAAACAAACAGGAAATCCAGGGCAAACAATGGAACACAAAACTCAGGACAGAAACATGGAAACAGCTACAACGACCGACAAACAACAACTGAAGCACAGAGGTTTAAATACAAATGCAAACAAGCTAACAAGGGGGCGTGGTAAATAAGAAACACCTGGGGAGACTAATCAACATAACAGGGAACTGCTAAACACGGGACAAGACAGAGGAACACAGACATGAATCATTACATAACCCCCCCCTTAAGAGTGGCTTCCAGACACTCCCCAGGAAACAATAGTTCAGGAGGGTGGTGGAGCGGAGGCGGACCCGGGGGCGGGATGGAGGGCCAGGACCATGGAGTGGCAGAGGGCCTGGAGACTGCGGCAGGATGGGAGGCCAGGGCGGATCAGGCTGTGCAGGCGACCAGGGCGGAGCAGGCAGTGCAGACGACCAGGGCGGAGACGACCCTTCAGGCGGCCAGGGCGGAGACTACGGTTCAGGGGGACCAGGCGGACCTGGCGGTTCAGGGCTACAGGGCGGACCAGACAGTTCAGGAGACCAAAATTTCCTTGGGGGCGGCTATAGGGTTATGGGGAGGGACAGACACCGGCTCAGGGACAGACACCGGCTCAGGGACAGACACCGGCTCAGGGACAGGAACAGACAGCGTGGCAGCGACCATCTCTGCTGAGGGCTCAGGCGAGTCGGCGGCCATCTCTGCTGAGGGCTCAGGTTCAGGCGTGGCGACGGCCATCTCTTCTGAGGGCTCAGGCGGCGTGGCGACGGCCATCTCTTCTGAGGGCTCAGGCGGCGTGGCGGCGACCATCTCTGCTGAGGGCTCAGGTTCAAGCGTGGCGGCGGCCATCTTGCCCGGAGACACTGGCTCGGCAGGCGTGACGTGAACAGTCTCTGGATCAGCAGACGTGACGTGAACGGTCTCTGCAGACGTGACGTGAACGGTCTCTGCAGACGTGACGTGAACGGTCTCTGCAGACGTGACGTGAACGGTCTCTGCAGACGTGACGTGAACGGTCTCTGCAGACGTGACATGAACAGTCTCTGGATCGGCAGAACTGACGTGAAGCTCTGGCTTGGCAGGACTGACGTGGAGCACAGGCTCGGCAGGACTGACGTGGAGAAGCTCAGGCTCGGCAGGGCTGACGTGGAGCGTAGGCTCGGCAGGGCTGACGTGGACGGACTCAGACTTGGCTGGTCTGACGTGGAGCTCCGGCTCGGCAGACGTGGCGGCAGCCATTCTGGGGATAAGAATCAGGCGTAGCCACCTACTTTGCTGGAGATTACCCCTTAATGCTGCTGGATTCATCGTGTGATCGGTCGTTCTGTTACGATGAGGCAAGGACGAAGCAGAGAGAGAATCCATACGCAAGCACTAATTTAATGAAACAAACAGGAAATCCAGGGCAAACAATGGAACACAAAACTCAGGACAGAAACATGGAAACAGCTACAACGACCGACAAACAACAACTGAAGCACAGAGGTTTAAATACAAATGCAAACAAGCTTAACAAGATAACAAGGGGGCGTGGTAAATAAGAAACACCTGGGGAGACTAATCAACATAACGGGGAACTGCTAAACACGGGACAAGACAGAGGAACACAGACATGAATCATTACAGTCACGATCCTTTGGAAAACCTTCATGCTGATTTGGTGCTTAAGAAACTTTTTCAGGATTCTTTGATGAATAGAAAGTGAAAAAAAAAAGAAGCATTTATTTGAATAAATAAATAAAACCCCAGGCTGTGTGGGGTTGGAGCCTGGTTTATGTCATTTGCCAGTCACTCTTCTCAGAATCCACCCAAAAGCAGATTTAAAATGAAGATTGAACAGTCTATAGTAAGCAAGACACCATGTTTTAGTCAGACAGACCTGTAATGATCGCTTTAATAACCACCATCTGCCTGTGCCGAGGGACTTTTGACTCCATCAGTATTTGATGAGACGGGGGCTTTGGGGGATAAGTAACAAGAGACCAGCTTCTTTAGACACCGTGGTGCTCAAGGGACTTGCACTCTAGAATGTTCTGCCACACATTAGCACCCCTTTCTCTGATTCTCTGAAACCATTGCATAGCATTCTCTATCAACAGCACAGATTGTGCAAAATAAGACACATGCAAGGTCACCGTCTGAAGGCCTTCTTAAAGGTGCAGTAAGCGATTTCTGGTAAACGCTGTTGATATTTGAAATCACCAAAACAAACACGCCTATACTCATCTTGATGACTCTGCCCCCACATTCACGACACGTACACGCTATGCAAAAAAGGCAACGATTGGCGGAAGACTCTGCTGTGCCTAGTTGTTATTAAGCTCCTCTACTCCTTCGATGGCAAAGTCATCCCTTTCATCCCAAAAAACAAACATCCGTTTTCATGAACAGCTTCTGACATAACACGATAGTCCAAGTATATTACAAATGTGACTTGAGATTAAGGGATTATAGTGATCGCTAAAAGGGGAACCATATATTATGATATATGATGATGCAAGTGAACAAACAAGCAAAGATGACACACACGTACAGTATATTTAAGCAAAAGACAGCATATCTTAGTTCTGTGAAACAGCAAAACCAACGTTACTCACGTATTGAGAAGAAATAAAGCAACCTCGGCATCCGTTTTCAGGCCTTCCCATTCCTTAAGGTCTCTCCAGCGCTGGAAAGCTTCTCCGATATTAATGCAGATCCTATACGTCTTGCCTGATTGTAACCCTTCTTTTTAAAGTTATATCCCCCCTGGCCTTTTTGTATTTTCTCTACCATCTCTCTCTTTCTCATTCTGCAAATGTCTGTCTTGTCTGTCTTCCCCCATCATGAGTGTATACGCCCCTTATTGCTGATTGGCTACAAGTGTGTTTTGGTGCTCGGTCCGATCCACGTTTCAACAGTGTTTTTTTTAAAAAACGCCTACTGCACAAAGTTTTAAAGAGTTTCATGATGCATTCAGCAATGCAATAAAAAGATAAATGATCTTAGAAATACTCTGTAATCTTTATATGAATATGTCCACAGCTGCCTTTCCAACAAAGGACATATTCGCAGAACTCCTTCATCTGCAGGTGTGTAGTTCTTGGTTCAGGAAATTTCTATAGTGGAAGAAAACCTTGACACTGTCATTTGAATCACTCTCTCTCTCTCTCTCTCTCTCTCTCTCTCTCTTCACCTATCAAATTATATATTTTCTACTATACCTGCTATTCATCAAGTTCAATAGATAACACATTCATCAAGTTCAATAGATAACAAACTCATAGTCTAGATGATAAATGCTTTTAATGATTCATTGCTAAGAGAAAAAAGTGTATTGTGGCATGCAAACGTGGCAACGCACTTGCCGTTAATAGATTTCAGTATGCACAACATACTAGATTACTGAAAGTTGGCTTTAGATGACATAAGTCATCCTGGTGGCAAGCAGCCAGTGTTTTAAATTCTGCATTGGGTGTTAGGAACAATCTGTGGTGTGAAGCCTCAGGAGATATCTACTAACACCCTGTCTCTCTGGGCGCCAGTCTTGTCCTCTGTGGCCCTCACAGAGATTGGCTCTGTTAATTGACCGAGGCTGGTCCTGGCTATAAAAAATGGATAAAAATAGTTGTTTCCACTAGAAACGCCGCCGGCAGTGGAGGAGTGGAAAGGCTAACACCAATGTCGTGAAGCCAGCAGTGCTCTTGGTGAGTAGCAGAGCAATTAGTGACTTCCAAGTTCCCTTGAAACTGAACTTAAGTGCATCTTCTGTTGCGATAGCTGTCGAGGAGCACAGACCCAGTTCAATTCTCATGCCAGCATGTTCCAAAGCAAACACAGAGGATATGTTTTATAAGCATTTGGGCAAGTGCAGTTCCTTCTTTGACCAAAAGGGGTCACTTTAAATACACTCTATAAAACACGACTGCCACGTGTTCGATTTAAAAGAGGGCTTGTGAATGGCTTTGAATTTGTACATGCAAAATAAACCATGAGTTTTCCATTCCATCGGTGGTAACAGAAGAGCAGAAATGTGCAATATGTTTGGAACAGATGATGCAATTTCTGAGGAAGAAACACTCTTCTGTATTACTTTGTCCATGAAGCTAAGAGAGGTGACATGGTGCGGCAAACTTTCACTACTTCTTCGGTGACCTTTAAAAACAACATAAGTGCAAAACACTTTCACCCTCCACTCTGTTCATTCGGGTTTAGTGTGCAGTTTAAAAGCAAATGTAAAGTGCAGCAAGTTCACCTCATATAGGAGTAAAATTATACTTATAATAATAATAATAATAATAAAAACCTACTAAAGCATAAGCACAATGTACCTCTAAGAAAACACACTGAACTGCTAAAGAAAAGTAATTCAATTAATCTGAACACACCGGCAGAGTGGCAGTCAAGGTCATTTTAGGGCTCATCAACAGAATATCCAGCTTATTATTTACAGCGATGACACTCAGTGAAGTCTGTAATTAAGAGATTTCTCCTTTCATCATTTTTGAATAGTAAAATATTTTTTCAGGAACGATGCACCTCATGTCAGATAAAATGCTAAGAAAATATGCCAGTTATGTGAAGGTTACAGGTTGTAGCAAATAGAAAGAAATATCCAGACTAATGAACGGACCTAGTGAAGTTAGTCTAATTGAATTCTGAAAATGAATCAATAGAGTAATGTTTTACCTTTGCTTTATTCCCACTCATATTCTTTTCAGTCTTCTTTTTTTTTTTTTAACTATAAGCAGACAGTTATGAGTGCACACAACCTCTTTCTGTCTCTCAAAGTCACACAAAAGTGTTTTGCTCAACTCAAAGGACTAAATTCTTCTGGATAGTGAAGTATTCTTTATTTTAGGCTTGTGACACATTGGCTGCATCTGAAATCGCATACTTCCCTACTATATAGTAGGCGAACAGTATGTGACAAAAGTAGTATGTCCGAATTCACAGTACTCATAAAAGAGTAGGCAAAAAGTACCCACATGACCTACTTCTTCCGGCAAGATTCTGAAGTGTGAATGGCAGTAAAGCAACGTAACTGACGCTGGTAGATCACATGATAATGACAACATGGTGAAAATAGTATGTCCAGATTACATTCATACTGCACACATTTATATATAGAAAGTACTTTCTAGCGGTCGTGAAGTAATTACTTATTCAAATTAAGTAATTCAAAAAAGTACCTACTCAAGTGAGTATACGATTTCGGATGCAGCCAGTATATTTTCTACCATTGATTGTTTTGAAGTCCTAGATAAAACCCTCCTCCTTTTTGATTTTGATGTCCTCCAAAACCTAGTTTTAACTCTGCAAAAGGGGTTGTGGGTCCATGCTGTCAACGATCAATAAAAGCTTCTTATTTAGCCTATTTTAGGTACTGTAAGATGAGGTAAACTCACGATGATGCTCACACAATAAATCAAAGATAATATTAAATGCTTTTCCATCATGTTAGAATGCAAGAATTGGGGCACAGGCATGCAATGAGATTTTTGGGCTTTGTGAATCAACAAGCTATTTTGAAGAGAAGAAACAGCAGGCAGAACGCCAATTAACACTTTCCACAAGCGCTGAAACTCCACATGTACCCTGGAGGACAGTTTAACAGTCTTCTATAGCTTTTATTCAAGTCATATATAGCCAGAATTGCTCTAGTTATTCTCAGCCAGTCCCAGTCATGCCAAACAATTTTATGCTCTTTTATCAGCCATTGTCTCAACCCACGCGGATTTCTTTCAGTTGACCTAAAAAAAATTCGGAATGAAAACCCTTAAAAGATTTACGCAGACCCCGTTGGAGATCTGACCTCCCTCTTTAATGTTCAGGTCTGGAGAGTCACATTCAATCTCTCCCTGCGCCTCCACTCCACCACATGTCGTAGAGACAGAGAGGCGATACTGCACTTTTTTGATTCAAGGTTTGAATCAATACCCTTGTCACAAACAAGGCCAAGTGATCTCATTCAGGAGGGAAAGGTCTCTATTGTGTAGAGACACACACAATAAGCGCAGTCTGTCAGCACACAGACATGAAAATGGCAGCTCAATCAGAGGTCATCAATGTTTGGACTGCGAGATGTGGCCGGTGGCCGCTGCGTGGAGAAGTCAAACATGAATATGAATAGCATGACCCTTTACTTTAAGGGCAGGGAACATGTTTCACATTCGGGGCTCCCGATTATGTATGGTGGGGGAAATAAATGTGTGCAATTTTCTCCCTGCTGCAACTTTCAAATAGACCTTTCAAGATATCGTAAACCAATTTTCGTGTACTCAAAAACTGTGAAAAGACACACTGTAGCGTTCTTTTATTGCACAAAGGGACGGCAACAATTAGTCTGTGGCTTTAGTCTGGTGAGTTTCAAAAGAAAAAGCTTCAGTTAAGAGGTCTAGAGGTTCAGATTTTGAAACAAAATTGCTGGGAATAATATTAATTCACTCTGTCTTTCTTGTGTTTGTAGAGAACATCATGTGATTGCCTCTGCCAGAGACTGTGCTGTGTTTATAGTTGTCAAAATAAATCTTTTAATGCCCTGCTGTGATTAACTGCCTTCATCATAACACGAGCTGGTCATTCTCTGTGGACCAGTCGTAAGTTGTGCTATGGAAAATTTGTAAGAGAAAAGCCATGGCAAGGCTCATTGAGTGCCTTAATGCTGATCTGAATGCTGCCAAGAGCCTTTAAAAGGACGAGCAAGAACAATGTCTCTTGTGGGATGCTGAATAAGAATCCTACTGATGGGATGCCGATTGCTTGGGATTTGTGTCTGAAAGCTGCAGCGTGTGATTTTTATACTACTAGATGCATGAAATAATTACAAAAATAATGGCTGTTTTCAAGTATGTTTCAAACATTTCCTCCATCTTCAATTGTGAACAAACAGGTTGTTCTTGTAAACAAAGGCGCTTAAAGGAGAACTTGGTAACTTTTTTAACGTAATAAAACTGTCTAGAAATCATTTGGATGGTTAAACAACCTGTTCTGGTGATATTGGTGACTTTCCCCGCTCCCCCCAGCGTTCCCAGGCGGAAAACCAACCTTGCAACTTGGGGACTACCGTCCCGGCAAGATAGAAATTGGAAGTCTCGTGAGAAGCGAGAACGAGAATGAGAACGAGCGCGAAACACAAATTGCTTTACGGCAATTCGACATAAACAAACACGCATATGATGTATTACCAGATTACCCACCTCGGTAGACATAGCTCCACACGATACAGTTGGCTTGCTCCGATCAAAACAAACGCACATGAGCAGCGGTAGAGAGGGGGAGGAGGCCGCCGCAAGTGAGTTTTTTACGACCGTGTTGTGAAATATACACCCTCCCACAGCTGTAGGGGGAGCTCGTGGGGAAAACATGCGACAACAAAAGGGAAAATCAGCGAAGAAGTGAGTAGAGTTCGCTAGAGTTACCGAGTTCTCCTTTAAACAGATTGCAATTTTGTTTGGTGCTGTGAGTGACACAAAACTAGAAGCACTGAAAAAAAGAACTTGAACTTGGTTCAATCCACCGGTTGTGGACTGGATGAAGAAAAATATAAATGTGAGCTTGAGGTCGATTGTAGGAAAGAGGTGGGTTTGCATTTTGAATAAAAATTAAATGACATCGTAATTTTTTGCAAAAATTAAACATATGGATGAATCTTTCACAATCAACTCACTAAATGATGTTTTATTAACAAGGTGCGGGAGGAGCACGCTCAGATAATTAACACAAGTGGAGAGCACTCAGCAATCAATGGTAAGAGGTGTGTATATATACTCAGCAGTCTCACCTCATTCCGTTGACAGTTTTTGCAGCATCCCTCCACCACCCCTTCTCCACACTTCTAGTCCTAAACACTTACATACGGGGGGAGTACTCTGGGTTCGGGCCGAACTCCGAGCTCGGAGCCCTCCCTCCGGACAGCACGCCATATACGCTTTAAACTTACCCATTCAAATTATATGTAAGTGTGAACTCGTGAAGATGCCTTTAGGGAATAGATAGGGTGAATTTCCATTTCATGCTGACTTTAAGTGCTTGTGCACAATCAGTGACTGGTGAAATGACAATTATTGTTCAGACTGGTTATTGTATTAGTAATACTGCTGTTCAGTAAAACCTAGCCAAAAACTTCCAAACTTAATTCAAAATGAATTGAGGTAAAGTTAACAATAATTTTTTGAGATATAAACTAAAGAACATTGTGAACTCATTGAGTGTCTTAATGCTGATCTGAATGCTGCCAAGATATAATCTGAAATGTATTTATTTATTTCCCTCTGAGGCAGAAATGGACTTCCATAATATACTGGTGACAATCATGCTGTTGTTTTTACCAGGGTGATGTCAATATGTGCCATTTCTTACATTTTATAAATGAAAAGGTATGTGGCATGACCCCATAATTCACTGCTTCACTAAGTCATCTGATGTTTTATTGCATGTTCTGTGAATGTGCAGTGTGTTCAGCCACCATGTCTTCAAATGCAGTATTTACTGTGGATACCAGTGGTTTGCAATATGGATATTCAGTAGTGTGACTGTTTTCTATACCCTCCACTTCCCTGCTACAACTGATTGATAAGCTTGGCTGCATGTGTTCCTCTGTGAAATAGCTGGTTTTGCCTGCAGTTACTCTTGCTAGTCCATGGCACTTTTATCACCCTTGGTCTGATTGCAGCGGTGACACCCTGTTATACAGAGGTATTGAAAAAGCGAGTGTGTATTTTTTTTTCTAGTTCTGTATTATGGCGAACAGACAGCACAGATCTAAAAGGGTCGTTGATTACATTTCTGTTCGCCGCTGATTGAAAACTTTTCCACGACAGTGTCTTAATATATCCCTCTGACTCATTCTGCATTATAGTGAAGAGATGCTGCCTGTTTGGGCTCTCATTTCATTACAAGACGCATGGGTTCACACATCCATGAAGCTCAACCAAATGAGCAGGTACCCTAAAGCTTCCACCATTATTTTGTAGAATACTGACATTGAGATGAAAATAGTAAACATGCCATTCTTGTCAGCTCCTCTATGAGGCTGTTTTGATTGGTAAACAGATGTTATTCGTTAGAGTGATGGTTGCTATCAGTTGTAGGGGTTCCTAATGTCCTTCATTTTCACCCAAGATAGAAATATTTTTACGATTTCATAATGAGGTGCAGATATTCATTCAAATTTATAGTATGCACCTCAATTAAGGGGACAGCGTAGATTCTTCATAAAATGTTCAAATTTGTTAAAAAAGTTGTCAATGATACAATCTTAAAGAATCAATAAACAAAACAATTATGTAAAAAAAAGTTTTACACAGACTTTTTAACAATTTTCACTTTTTAGAGGTGGCATAAATGCAATAAAATATGTATGCAACAAAATAACATGCTCATAAGAGCCATTTGTTTTAGAATCGAAACATAATGTATGTTCTTGATTCATAAATTCATGTGCGAGAACCGTTAACAATACGAAAGTCATTCGGTTTAATGACGTTTAAAGTTTCCCAGCCTGCATAGCAAAATAAATAATTAATTGTAATATTTATAATAATTCAATTTAAGACTTTAAATGGAGGGACAGAAATCGACATCTGTGTCTGGAAGTTGAACGAAAATCTTATAGGTTTTAAAATGACATGAGGGTGTGTAAGCCTAAATGAAGACAGAATTGACATTTTTGGGCGAATTATACCTTATAAATACAGCAAGCTGAGTCTTGGCTAAAAGTAACTCTATATCGCGAATCATATCGTTTAGCCTACATCAACGATGTATATCGTTCCATTTTTATATCTCGATATAATGATGTATCGTTACACCCATACAAATCAAACAGGCAATAAATTAAAGCTGCTCTCAGCAAGCAAAAGCCTTCAGTGATAAATACACAAGGATTGATATTTCAGCGTCAATGCCTGAATCCTCATCAGCCGAGAGATGCCTCAGAGTGACATTTTTTGGCATGGCATTATGTGCATCAAACATGGTCCTATAATAAAAACCATTTATTCATGAAATAGGATTATTCATGAGAGAAATAGCCTATCCCCACATGAGGTTCTTCCAATTCCGTTCTAAACGACATCAACATTTTTCCAGAAAACACAGACAGAGGGTAATTTAACGCTGCAAAGAATTTTCTCTTGTCCCCTTAGACCCAGGTTTGACAGACAGCTGTTGAACCATTTGAATGACATCTTGAGCTCTCTGAGGTCAAAACTGTGTTTTAGGGAATGTGCTAATATAAAACTGTTAAATGACAAAGGGGAAAACAACGCGTGACAGTCCTTTGTCGGTGAAACAACTTTTAGCCAGTGTACTCTGATCTAACTTAAAAACCTGTTAACATAAAACTATCCATTCAGAACTTTTCCACCCATATTCTTTTAAATAACTTTTTTATGGAATATATAAAAAACACTTTTTCAAAGAGCAGTGAAAAACCTTTTTAGACCACCAGCACAAAAGATGTAAAGTAAAAACAAAAAGCTGAACTTTATCTCGGACAAAAAGGGATGGATGGGTGAGAGTGTCCTTAATTCAATATGTCTGCACTTTTAAAAGCAGGACGGTCGAGAAGAGAGGAGTAGCCATTTTTAGATGTTATTGATTTGTGTAATGCTTGAAAGAACCATTTATTACAAAGGCTTATATTTTTGTAAAAGGGGGCACTTAACAGAGAACGCACATAAATCATATATTCTTGGCATTTTTTTATCTCTCCAGCATACACAATCACAGAAATGGATGTGATTGGTTGTATCATTTAATTGTGACTGGACTATAAATGTGGACTTGATGCAATAAGCTAATGCAGATTAGCTTGTTGCATCATAATGGGTTTGTTCTTTGTTCTCTCACTGAAATGCGAGATAAAGGTTACATGAAAAAGAGCTTGTTATATATATATATATATATATATATATATATATTCGCTAACATCTACAGTCTTACAAGTCCATTTATATGTGTTTTTGTATGAGAGTGAGATAATGATAAAGGAAGAGAAAGTGGCATGAGAATAAATAGAAGTACAGAGAAAGAGTCAAACTTTTTAATCCCACTAATGCTTTTAATGATAGAGGACGTCATAGCATTGGCAGCTGGTTTAATTATGAGAAAACCAGGCAGAGCAAGAAGCTCTTATACACACAGCATTAATTATTGAAGTGCTGGAAAATAAATAATGAAGTCAATTGCACCATTTGAGTGTGGGCGGTAGGTTAAATTATTCATGAATTCAATATTTGTAAGTGTAATAAGAAGTAAGCCGAGACGTCTTGGATAGCAAGAAAAAAAAAATCCCACTACTATTAGGCAATTTAACTCGTATTAAGTCTTCATCTGTCTTAATGTTAAACCGGTCCAATGTTTTGGAATGGATGTGTTGTCTTAAACACACACTCACACATACAGACAGAGTAACCCGTTTAAAATAGATGTTTTTTTTGTAACCAGAACCATTATTCACATTTCTGTCATGCTGAGGTTTATTTATTAGATGAGTTACATTGGCCAGTTGTATTTATATAAATGGTTTTCATAAATTATCTAAATATATACAGTATAAATTAAAACTAACATAATAAACCATACATATTGCCATTTCCATTTAAATTAAGCAAAGAAAAGGTTACATCTGTGGGTCTTCTTTTAATTCATTTTTTACAGTATTTTGTATGGAGCTGAGACCGGGGTGACCATAGAAACGAAGCCTTGAACTATCTTTTCAAGGTGAATGAGTTGAGAGTGTCCTTTGCTAATTAGACAGGGTCGTCCAGACAATACCGTGTCTTTTTTCATATCAATTTAATAAGTCCCACACTCTGCCAGATGACAGTAACATCTGGATGCTCTAGTCATTCCACGGGTCCAATTACAAGAACTTTATTGGGAAGTAGTTTGAGTGTGCAGCCATAACAATAAGATTAAATGCAAGTTTAAGGAGACTCAGCAATATTCTTCTAACTGAATATTACTGGGGGGACAATCCTACTCAATCTAAAAGTATATGCTTCTCATTAGTGGTAAAATGCAATTTCTCTGTCTCCCTCCCTCTTCTTTCCGCATCACATCCATAAATAGACTGAAGTCGGGCATGAAACAAGACATATAATGAGAAACAGAATGGTATGAAAAAAACAAAAAAACATACCAAAATGAACTGAACCATACAGTATACCTTCTCCTTGAGGATTAACTTTTTTTTGGGAGTACTGCTTATAGGCACACGAATTAAAAAGGTTTACATGATGAAGATTAATATACAAAATTCTTAATTTATTCAAATGTAAGAATATGCTGAGTAGACGTAGCAATTAACATTATTATGATTTATTTAAGGTAAGACCCATTAATAATTCATTTTCGAAACATTAACAAATGCAGAGTTTGCTGATACACCAGCCCGTTCTCATTCATTTATTTCACATTTACACAGGCCTACATGATACCATCCTAACCTCACACTAACCTTTTTGTCTTAAAGTAACATAAAATATATAATGCTTTATGGGTAGGACAGTGCAGGTGAAAAAAATGCTGGTGAAAAAAATTTGGGATGGGAGAAAAAAATATTTGTGTGTTCCCTCACAAAAAACTGTTGTGAGCGGACAGACACTTCCATACACTTCCTGTTTAATGTCCCGCTGGCAGTGTTTTTGTCACGAACTGCTCTGAGACATGAAGGTTGAGGATCCAAACGCAGTATTAATTGAACAGGGTAATCCAAAGTACAGGCAAGACCAAACACAAGTCCATGCAAACAAACACAACAAGGCAGGGAACACGGGCAAAAGAGTAATCCACGGAACAGGCAAGAAATCCAAAAACCAAGCGACATGAAACCAGGGAGAATGCTCGGAATTGCAGTGTAACATTAAACAAGACTTCACAGACAATGAATGCGAAAACCAGGCTTATATAGGGTGAGCAAACAAGAAGATGAGACACAGGTGAAAACAATGAGTGCTAATGAGTCCAGGCAGAGAGTTATGGGAGATGTAGTTTGTGAGGGAATGACAATGGTCTGTTGTGGTGACCGTTACAGTTTTAGAGCTCCGTATGTTAATGGAGCGGTTCATAGTGTTTGAACTTGGACTCAAATATAAAGAAACGTAAAAGTTTTGTGAGGGAATGCAAAAGATTTGAAAAATAAAATAAAATAATTCTCCCATCCCAAATTTTTCCCTCCACCATGTTCCTTAGGGACAGAGGGTAGGACATTAGGTGAATGTGTTTGACTGGTATAAGTACACACCCACACCCACACACCAAATACATGCTTCTAATTAGTTCTATTCAGTAAAAGTGGAGTGATGGTTGCTGAAAATTCAGTTTGCAAGAATACATTATATTTAATGATATACTAGAATATATTAAACCAGTTATTTTAAGTTCCAAACAGATTTTACTGTTTGTTAATCTCACAAATGCCCCCTTGAGTATAACAGACTTCCTGCTTACCATTTCAGATTTCCTAATTTTAGAACATTTAATTCAATGTGTTACTTACCATTTCTTTGTAATTGTGAATTTTACTAACAATTTCTGAGTGAATAATTCATCTGAACCAGTTCATTTACAATACAATTTGTACATTTACTTATCAGAGCTATATTCTTAGCTTCTGAAGCCAGCCTTACACTATGGAGATTTGCTTATGTATGCATTAACATGTAATAGTTTATGAGAATATGACACAGTCATGCCTGCATGACCTTTACATGTCAAACTGTGTGTGAGTGATAGTCTGCATACTCACATAAGCAGTGTGTCTGTGAAACAGCACAGTTTCTCAGGAAAAATCTACATGGTTACACATACAGTATGTGGGAGTTTAATCACTTGATGTGCCTGTTGTTTTACATAAATGAAACAAAACTCATATCAAATGACACGATTTGTAGTCATTTTTTTCCCCTCCTGAAAATTAAGTACTTATCCTAATTGCAATGGCTACTTAGAGGTGAAATGTCCCTGTGCAAGGATCTGCTTCTGTTTACTTGTTTCCATCGGCTCAAATGTTTCTGCTTCGACAAAGACACTCGTATCCTCCTCCCCCCGCTGGCGTTTGACAGACGGCCTCTGAGAGGGGAGGCTCAGTACAATTAAATGATCCTATCAGCACTGAGAGCCAATGAATCATGCTGATGCCTGTGGATGGGCTGCTGTTGTTTGCTACGATTCATATTGAGCCTAATGATGTTGTCCTTCACTTGGGCCCCACAACTCTAGTCAACATCCAATCAGTGATGCATGCCATGTATCCACTAACATGTGTGCATAAGTCTCTTTGTGTGCCGAGGTCAGTTTTGCATGGTCAACACTTGGGAATAAAGAGGCAAGTTGAGAAGATCAAATGCAAGGAAAGGTCTACATTAAAGTGTCAGAACAAGAAAAGGAGGCTCACTTTAATTATAAACTGTTTGAAATCACTGGGGAAAAAAAGATGTTAACAGCCAATTCCCATTAAGGCATGAATGCAACAAAACCTTAAATATAAATCATACCTAATGGAAAACTATTTGATAGACTAATAAGCACAAGGATAAAGCAATATTTGAATGCACATATTTACTGCGCAATAGAGAGTCTGTGAAGTCAATATCACTAAAAGTGTGCATGAAACCATATGGAACATTTTCGAGTTCAAATCGGATGGGCGCAATCCATATTTTAGCACCTCTGAGCTCAAAAGTAACAAATCTATAATGGTATCATTAAACAAAGATATGTTCAATATGTTAATGTTTTAATTCTGAGTGAGATTTTGTGCTTCAAGCAGGTTGCAGGCATTGGTGTTTCATTGGCATGCGCCATGTAATCGCGCTCAGTGTGGAAGGGCCTTAAGACACTTGTTGCCACCTATTGACGTAATGATGTAGCCTGCAGAAAGGGTCAGTGACAAATCTGAACAATCTTTTTAGTGAACTGATTTGGCGAAATTGATTTGAATGCCAAGTAGTTGTTACATGCTACCCGATCAGTAAAATATGTATGTGGTCAGCTTCTCACAGATGATCCTATTAGGACACATGTGAATCAATATCTTGACAAGCAGTTCAGCATATTTAGAGAAGCACTGCTTAGAGAAGGCTAGAAAGTGAATGTTAGTTGCATGTGCAGAACATTTAACAGCTCTTTACATGAAACACATTTCATGTTGTGTGTCGAAACACACTCATATATGCATGGCTGAAAATGTAAAATGGTAGGCTATATAAACACTATTTATACACTATATAAGATAAGGCCAATTATATAAGACCAATTTTAAGGTCTGTAATATAAAAAAAAGAAAAAGCTAATACTTTTATTCACCAAAGATGCATTGAAACTATAAAGTGACAGCAAAGACTTTTACATTGTTATAAACAATTGTCAAATAAATCCTATTTATCAAAGGATCCTGAAGATAATCAATAAAAAAAAATCAATTTATACAAAAATATCAAACTATTTTAAACATTGATAATAATAAGAAATGTCTCTCGAGCACTAAATCAGTATATTAGAATGATTTTTGAAGGATCATGTGACACTGAAGACTGGAGTAATGGCTGCTTTGCCATCACAGGAATAAATTACATTTTAAAATATAATGCTATGGAAAACAGGGGACGGGGTGTGCCAACTGCAACAAAAAGGGCCCCAAAGATGTTTTGGACAGCACCACTGCATGAACTGGCAGATGGAGGCGTAAAAATGAAGTGACATGATGATTAAGTCAAAAGCTCAGTGTTTATTCCAAGACGTGCAAAAATAAAGGTTTTCCAATAGAGTGCAAATGGACAAAATCCAAAAAAAGACAAAATAAACAAAACAAAATAAACTGTTCAAAAGTTGCAAACAAGCTTTTGGCTATGAACACAACAAGTTTGCTATACAATATCCTCCAACAACTCTGAGAAGCCATCTTAAAAAGGCCAAGCCCCTCCTACTTGGACTAAACCATTTAGAAATTAAGGGTAATTAAGAAATTTAAGAAAGTGATTTAACAAAGAGGTAAACTGTTATGATACAAAAATACATAAACAATTGGAACAAAACAAACTCAAATAATTATTCATGTTTAACAATGTTCAATCAAGAATTAAACAGATCACCTATCCCCTACTTTTCATAATAAGAGTCTCTAGTCAGAGCCTCACTGTGACAGTTGTTTTAAATTGTAATAATATTTCACAATTTTACTGTTTTTTGGTGAGAATAGGAGACTTCTTTCAAAAACATGACAAAAATCATACCCACTCCAAACTTTTGTAGTGTACATTGTATCAAAGCTTTGATTCTGCATATTACTCTATAAAATTACTTAATTCCAGATAAAGTGCTGTTAATATAAATAAAAGTGACCATTTCCTAATTCCACTTAAGTAAATAAGTAAATGTTGCAGTGTTTGATATCAATCAAATGAAAAGAAGATATTTTAATTTTAAAGGCACTAACATGCTATTTTCTTTTCTCCTGCTTCAGCATGAAATGCAAGGCAAAGGATGCTGTGCAGTTTTTATAGCCTATATAATACAATTCTTTGAACAATTCTTATTTTAAAGAAACCAATAACAGCACATTGAACCTGAGCTCATATTTCACTCATTGCATTTTAAATGCAACAGAGGAACAGAGGAAGCCGCCATGGCGGTGCCCATTGGCTGTTCAAGAAAGTTGTGGATGTCTTCACAAAATGAAGCAAGGCAGGTACAGGAGTCAAGGTCCTGCTGACCACAAATAGCACAGCGTGTGCGGGCCAGTGTTGTGTGTCTGCTTTCATGGTTTCATTGTGCATATAGAGCTAGAGGTTCATATCTCAGAAGGTGTATGAAAGTTGCAGGGGATGAAAGGTCAGTCTCTCGCCTGAAGCTGTTCATCACCCTTGTTGAAAAGGTCGCATAGTGTTCGTGTTAGCTCTACTGAACGAATACACCACCTCTCACCTCCAGAGAAGAGAGACCCATAGAACACCTCTGCCTCTGCCTCTTTCCCCTGAGAGAAACAGACCAACAATGTGAACTCACTTTTTGCCCCAAGCTCGTTTATCCTTCACCGTGTACAGAAGTCAAGTGATTTCCACCCACTTTTTACAGGCAATGCTCATCACTTTAAAAATGTCAGCCAAAACCCCAGCAAAGTTTCATATCATTTTTTTTTATTAATTCATGAATAAAGATTAATTTATACTTCACCCAAACAACAACCCCAGCAACGGCAAAAGACCTTCCCTGGAGTTACACAAGCTTGTAAGTTGATCTTAAAGAAGAGGTTAATATATGTGCATTTAATCTCTAAGATTGCACTGAATCTTTGAGATACTCCTGCCTAATAAATGAGTATGTGGTATTGTTATTGCATCAAGGAAATCTAAAACTTAATCTTAGAAGTTTAGAAGACTCTTTTTCCCTTTTACATTGTGTCCTAACCAGACGTAATTGCGACAGATTTCCAGTGATTTGTCTATCCACAAACTGGTGTGAATTTCTGTCTTCTGCTGAACACCGAAAAATGTATTTTGAAGAATATGGGTAACCAAACAGTTGATAGGCCCCACTGACTTCCATAGTATGAGGCCCATCAACTGTTTGATAGCCACATTCTTAAGCAGAAGAAAGAACGTTCGGAGCAACTTGAGGATGAGTAAATGATGACAGAATTTTCCTTTTTGAGCAAACTATCCCTTTAAAAGAGAGATGGGCTTTTTTAAGTAAATTGAATAGTCCTGTACTCAAACACATAATAAAAAACAAGTAATCAATTACTTTTATAAATGTTTATAAGTCTACAAAATATAAATAAGTAAACAATCTATGCTATTCTTTTGATAAAAAAAAAATATATATATATATTTTCAATTTCAGTTGGGGAAAATAATTGCACTCGCCAATATATAAAAAAATAAAAATAAAAAAAAACTTTGTATTAATAAAAAGATCCAAGATTTATAAAAAAATATATATATTTATTATAAATAAATAAACAAATATGCCACTAACTCGGAACAAAAAGAGAAACCAATATGAAACTAGTCAATAATATTTGCTTTTCTTTTTAAATAAAACAACATAAAATTATAAACAAACAATTTATTAATCAAAAGATTGAATGTAAGTAAATATGGTACTCACCTGAAGCAGAGAAACCAATATGAAAATGAGTCGACAATCTATGCTTTACTTTTTAAATAAAGATAGCAAAATGAAATAACAAACAATATGTATTAATAAAAAGATCAAGATTGCACGTATATAAATAAATAACTGTTCTCTCTCAGGATTAAAAAAAATCGGATTTACATAAAAGAGATTGCTTTTATTCCTTGACTCATTATCATACCATGCCTAGTGCCTATAATGCAGCCTTTTTATTAGATGTTATGTTCTGTGAAGAACACTTGTTCTTCCTTGTCAGGACCTCACCTGTGTCCTAGCATGAAAGTACACTGTAAGGTATCACATGGCATACGAAATAACGTCATGGCAGCACAGCTCAAGGTTGGCATGTCCATATGGTAGGCTCTGGAATATGTCGGAATGAGGGAATGTGAGAAGTCTTTGCATGTGAACTTGCAAGCAGATGAATAGGTGACTGATTACACCTGTGCACCTCTTCCCTCTCTCCTTCCAGGTGTTGTATAGGCGTGAGACTTGCGCTGTCTCTGTATTTATAACATGTGGGTCAGAGGCCCCATGCTGGATTCAATTAATTCCATGACGAGTGAACCTGCTCTCACCAGCCGGGCCTGTGATTTAGTAGGAGGGTGGAGTAATGCCATACCCTACTTAATCATAATTATTTCTCCAGCCTTGACTCCTTTTTTGCACAGTCAGCGGCTTGCTTGTTCCCTGATGCAAGAGGAGCTTGTGTACAGCAAATTTTGAGATCACTAAGAAGTCACTGATACAGCTTTTTCAGCTTTCATGAATGTTAATATAGATCTTTTACATGAGGACTGAGGTTAAACTTCACTTGTATGTCCATTCCAGTTTTTGTTAGAACCTGCTCAAAAAAAAAAAGTGCATTACATTAACCGTCAACATTATTACTAATGAAAAGGCTTTTTTTTTTCTGTAATTTTCTCAATGGTAATGTTGAAAGATGAAACAAAAACTGCACATGATTACAATAATAAAATGATTTAAACAAGACATACTGTAAACAAAAATACGACAGGAAAAAAATATAATTTTGGCACTTTGTCATCAACTAAAATGTTATGGTCATCAACTAAAATTATAGTAAAACTGACTAAAATTCATGAATTTAACATGATGAAATATTGACTAAAGTTTTAAAAAGACAAAAAACGGACTAAATCAAAAAAGTTGTATAAAAATGAACGCAAAAGCAGCACTCCTCCATTCCAGTGAAATCTACAAATAAAATGCAACCAAAGAGTTCCATTCCTGATATGCACCCACTGATTCCACCAGCTCCGAAAATCCATTTTTTCCCCCCAGGTGATATGGCAGACAAGGTCCTGATGTGCCTCTTTGATTTCCTATTTCCTGCATACCCTGATTGACAAGCAGGAACTCTGTTACCCAACTGATCTTTAATTATGGCGTGACAAAGACGTGACAGCGAGTGATCCCATGGCAGGGAAAATTCCGTTCCTCTCAGACCTCACTAAAGCTTAGCAATTTTGTGGCAAGCAGAACACGGCTGTGATTCTTACCATAACGGAGGACTGTGAAATAGCATTGTTGTGTCTCTCTCTTGAGGTGTTGATAGAATTACCACACTGCAGGTGATCTCAGCGGAACAAACACAATCCTCAATTTACCAAGACATATGGCAGTGCATCTTACAGCAGCATCTTTACTCACTGACTTGGTGTCAGTTTCAGGAAGACAAACTTAAATATCAATAGTGCTGAAAGACAGAAGGTAAAGAAGTTACAGTACATGATCACTCCACACAAACAATGAAGGCTCGGTGAAAAAAAACACAAAACAAACTGTACAATAATTGTTTCTTTCCAACTTTCAACATTAAAGCAATGTTAATAGAATGACGTTGACTGAAATTAGAAAAAAAAATAAAAAAAAATAATAATAAGTAACTTAGTGCACCGATTTTTCTTTCAATTAAGGAAAACTAGTATACTAGTACACTGGTATATAATTGCTGTAAGTGCTAAAACATTTTTTCAATGTTTAGGTGTGAACAAACATATTAGCCTCAAAGCTTACAGACAGACTAAAGGCCCTTTCACACTATTGAACTATTAAAGTGCTATTAAACGTTGCCAATGTCACGATGACGCTCTTGAATCGAAACAATAGATCCCTATAGTCCAGTCATTTTAAGCCAAAATGGGGGTCAACCTAGGACAAATTGTAAGAAGCACTTTAAACCAACCTTTATTAATAAAGGTTGGTTTAAAGTACTTCTTGTATTAATGCTCAAGGGTAGCCTAAATGGGTTCCATTCAGACCTTAACATTAAGTCTTTTACTGTTATATGTCAACAAGATTCAACAAGACATTTTCACCTGGCTATACCCAATGTTTAGATCTGTTGTGGTATTTATGCAAATTAGCACATACGTAATTTGATTATTCACCGTTTGGCCATGTTAACAAAAAACAAAAAAAACTTGTAATACAAGACATACGTCTTGATGTAAGTAATCAACTCAGTCATTTTCATGGTGATATCTAAAGGTTACATTTTTTACCTTATTCACGTGTGAAAAAGAATTAATAGGCGTATGAATAGGCTATATTTGGGCCTTTTTCGAAACTTTCCCCTAATGGGATTCTTCAGAGCTTTTTTTTTGCCTTACTCAGGACATATTGAGGATACAAAATCAGTTGAGTTTGCTTCTGTTGCAATTTGTCCTACCTTTTTTCATAAAATGACTGGACTACTATCATAATGGAGCTATTCTTTTTCGACCAGGGACATTTTTTCCCCTGTTGCCCCGCAGTGAAACGAGGCGTCTGATTAGATTTGAGCTTACCCGAGCCGCTGCTGTTGCACAAAAGTGTGAAAGTGGTGGAGCTGCTTTGAAAACCTGTGTAAACATCGAAGAAAAGTATTCCAGAAGAGAGAAGAGAATGGATGTTGTGTTATCACTGGTGTCTGAGAACAGATTTATTCTTACGTTTTTTTAAACAGATTATATATAAACAGCGTATATGCTGTTTTCTTCCGTGCGTGTCTGTTATGAGTCAGAGAGCTCATAGCTGTCAATCATATTACGTAATCAACCCCTTCCGAATGACGACATAGTTCATTTCCTCGTTCTGAGTTCTGCACGGTTCCACACATAAACAACTGAGAAAAACGTTTCTATAGAGGAAGCCAAATAAATATAGGATTACGACGAAATGTTCTATATATATGTTTTTTTTTTCATGCAGATCACGGTATTTTTTATAACAATAAAGAATGAGAAATGCTTATACTCATTGAAAAATGGCAGTTTAGTTTGCAGTCGGAAAATGTATTCTCGGTCAGCGCCACCTATCGTACGGGCGTGAACTTAAAAGCCACAGTAAAACTGTAATTTGGGGCTTTGACATGATTGTTAAACAACATTATGACATTAATTCATTAAAAAGAGGACATTTAAAGCTTTCTGGATATTTGCATTTAAATATCTTCTCTGTTTTTTTCTGTACTGAATGGTAGAGAAAGAAATGCTGTTTTTTGCCGAACAACTTAGCGTCACTCAGCATACTGCCGCCTCACTGTGTTTGCGTTTACTTTGCAAAACTTATTCTAAATTCACATTTTTTTCCTAGGAAAAGGTGTCAGACTCCACTCATCTGCTATCAGAAGACCTCCAGCGCACTTGTGTTTAAGAAGTCTACTACTCCAGCCTCCCACAGTTTAGCACCGCTGTGATACTCAAAGTGTAAAGCGGCTAGCCAGTCTTTGTAGTGCCAACTGTTACTAACCGAGAAATCATTTCTGTCTCTTCTTATGCTAATAGTTAGAGGGGATTTGTTTCTTTTCATCCCTTTTGAAAACAAACCAAAAGCGTCTCTAACTCAATCTGCCTTTTTTTCTCGTCAACCCCCTCATAAGAATAATTTTCATTAGGAGACACAACATGCGAAAGTAGGAGCGAATAAAAGGCAGGGTTTGGGGAAAGACTCCCGAGCAACATTTTTTAAACGCTTTGAAACTTTGACTGGAGAGACTACCTAAAAAAGAAGTCGATTTTCACCTCTCTCGGTGGTGAGGATTAATTGGCTATGTGCTACTGTGAGAAGCCCCCTCTACCAATTACAGACCTCCAAATCCATTGCTTGGCTTGGTTAAGTAGGCCACGTTAGTCCTGTCCAATTAGAGGAAGCCATAACCACAAAAAGGGATCAGGTCAACAAAAACACAACCCATTCTTCTCTTTCTGCTTTTTGCACTGCATCAGCATGTAGTATTCAGGTGCAAGTGCATAGTGAAGTATATACTGAGGTCACTGTAACCCTCAAATAAAAGAGGACATGCTATCATGTCAGAGTCACTTGAAGGAGACCCCTGAGGCAGTTTGTTTGTGTACTATGGGATCAGAATAAAGAATAGAGTTTATATTCTTTATATTTAAAGATGCGTTCCTCAGACATTTTCTGTAGGCTACCTTATCTGACTGTCATCTCAGAAGAAAGAAAACCCTGCTACAGTTCATCTGTTGCTTACAGGCACATGGCATCTTTACACCTTTTCTGGGTTCCTTGGTTGACCTTTGACTCTTTTTGGTAGGTATAAAGAACTGTCTCAGGAACAGCGATCAAAGCAGTCACCGTGCTCTCCATACATCATGCAATTGTAACACAACCTCAAATTCAAGAGTTCACTTTGCTTAGAACCCATAATGCATTTACAGATTTTGAAGGAAGCTCATAAATTGAAATTTTCACTTGACAAAACTGTATTTTTCGCATTGAGCAATCAATAAATTTTTTATAACAACACTACCGGTCAAAAGTTTTAGATCGTAAGATTTTTTATGTTTTTAAAAGAAGTCTCTTCTGCTTTGATTAAAAATACAAATAAAAATAGTCATATTGTTAAATATTATTACAATTTAAAACAGCTGTTTTCTATGTGAATATATAGTAAAGTGTCATTTATTTCTGTGATCAAAGCTGAATTTTCAGCATCATTACTCCAGTCTTCAGTGTCACATGATCCTTCAGAAATCATTCTAATATGATGATTTGATGCTCAAGAAACATTCATGATTATTATCAATATCAATATTATCACAAATCAAATAAATGCAGCCTTGGTGAGCAGAAGAGACTTCTTTTAAAAACATAAAAAATCTTTCCGATCTAAAACTTTATACATATATAATTAGTATTTTTAATTATATTCTGTATGATGAAACATTAAGCAAATGTGAGAATAAATGGACAAGCACTTTTGGACTAAGAGCCCTAATGGACGCTGTTCAGTGCAGGTGTGTGAACACAAACCACAGCAGACGTGACTGAATATGACTGCATGTTTTTATTCCATTCAAAATATAAGTTACCGATTGATTATATTGCACTCCTGACATGAAGAAATTACAGTCATGCATCCAATTTTTACCATTGGTCAAATATCAAAGCTGTAGTCTTAAAACTGTGTAATGATACACATTTTGTCCTAATCAGTATGTGATGTTTTAACTTGCAGTACAATAATCTGGGGCCGTCTGCGATGCGGTGCAGGTCAACGGATTAAAAGATGAATTCACATTTAAGTGTTTAATTTAAAAGAAAGATCAAAGTATATCCTTGTTTTCGTTTTTAAAATTGAGATTGGAAACCGCACAGCATTATCTGCTCCAGTGAGCTGATCTGTTTTGTGTGACTGAGAAAGCAGCAGGAAGACAATGTTGAAATCATCATCTTCAAATCACTCCTCACTACTCTAATTTTCATCTGTCGATGGGGGCTCAAAGCGGTGGGAGCAGGAAGAGGTGTAAATAAAGCGATTGCCCCTGGAATTCACAGATGATGAGCGTTCCATACCCATCAGCATACTGCCCCACAGGGGAACGACAACACTGTCAACAGCTAACAATATTGAGAAGTTGCTATATTGCAACAGCTGTGTTCTCACGTTTCTCTATCTGTTTCCTATAGATGAATATCAGATGATGTCACCAACGTTTCCTCACTGACGTCACTCACTTCTAAAACTTGTCTGCCGCCATCTTGAGTACCTGATTCACGTCAGTCAAGGAACTAGCTTAGCTATGCCTTCAATATGTTGTGCGGTGGGGTGCAACAACAAAAAAGGAGACCCCAAAATATCCTTTTACAGGCTACCTCAGGACGAAAAAAGACGCCGTAATTTGCAGGTGGGACATGTCCCCACCACTTTTGAAACATCTCGCGGCACGAATGTACCAATACAAATAAACAAAACATCTCCAGTTAACTAGCAGAGCATGCATTTCGTTCGTTTGTTAAAAAAGAGGCGATCTAGTGCTGAAATGTGTTGTTTCTGAAATCAAGTGATCAAAGTGCTCGTTGCCCCTGTGGCGCGGATACTGTGTTTGTTTGTGGCTCGCGCACAGTCTTCACTCGAACGCGCGCTTCAATGTGGAGAGACTCTCTATTCGTTCCGGTGAAATTACAAAACAAACTGCACACAAACGTGTCCCTGCCTGATATACAACCACTGATAAACATAATCGGTTTGGATGATAAAAAAATAAAATAAAAAATAGTGCGGATTAGAACCCAGAACCTCTGACACGCTTGGCAAAAGTTCTGCCCTTGGACCATTTAAATACACGCTTAAAATAGTCAGATCAACATATAATATCATTGAATGCCAGGATTGGTAGTTCGGTAGCAGCGGACAGAGGCTGGAAGTACGCATCAGGTATCGCGTAGGGATCACACCCTAACGATATTATTTTTTGAAAGTAGCGTTTCTTTTCATGGCAGTCGAGGTGCGAAATGTTGTCTTTCGTAGCCATTTACTGTATCCGTACGAAGCTGTAAATAGTAGCAAGCTAGCTAGTTAATGCTTGTCAATAACATAGACAGTACTTGGTAGGTACTCAAGATGGCGGCAGTCAACTGGAAAAAGAGCGGATGATGTAAGAGGTCATGTGACTGATATTCATGTATACGTCTCCTGCTAATGAAGGAGGAGATTAAGTGAATTAGATTTCCTCGCTCTTCCGCTAAGACAGAAAAAGAGTAAGAGCTTTTCTCCTATTTTCAGCTGTTTACCATTATTAGCCCTTTCGCACGTACGATCACACCGGTGTGATCAGTCTAGGCTGGTCCCTGGAGCGTACGATCACACCGGTGTGATCAGTCTAGGCTGGTCCCTGGAGCGTACGATCACACCAGTGTGATTAGAACGGTCAGTGCATCACGTGATCAACTGCTAAATTCAAATGTGCTTTCGTGCGTTGGCTGGCGCTGAGCCAGAGACAGGCGTGCTCAGAGCTGTCATTTATATCACAACTTTTCAGTGTTTTCAACCACATAATGTTTATTTTAGACATATCAATTCACACAAGTACTAAAAAATATATGAAAATACACACTGATGTCTATAATGAAAAGGCAATAATAATCCTTTCCATTATAATTAGACACCGTTTTATTCATATCAGATACACATTGTGTAAGTAACTTTAATGTTTACTCTATTCTTCTCCCAGTTCACCAGCCACTTACTTTTGTGTATTTCGGGAGAAGTGGATGAATTCACGTGTTGTAAATCCAACAGATCCGATTCTCTGAACTGCGTCTGCGGCACAAACTAACATGGCGGCGCCCATCACGCATACAGCTCAACTAACGCGATCGTTATAAAGGTGTTTAAACAACAAAACACTTCCACTTGCATATATTTGACAATCGGAATATCAGATATGTCATGCCATAGCTAACAAATTTGTGAATATTTTGAATAAAAAAGGAAAAATTACATAAAAGCAGATCATCATTCAATCAGCTCTGTTGCTGCTGCGTTGTGTCATGTGACAAGCAATGACGCGTCACCATGGAAACCATAAAGTGACAAGTTCTAAATAAAGGTGCCTTGAAAAACTCACGCTGGGGGGTCAGCCAGAATATTTTAAACTTACGTGTGAAAGGGTTAGTGAATTAATTTCAGTCTTTACAGAGTAACTTGCATAATCATAACACATGCTATTTTGCTATTTTAAGAAAAAAAATTGTTAAATAGAGTTCTGATTACTAGCTGAATGCATAATCAAATCTGCCAAAATATTGAATACAACTGGTTTTGCTTCAGTAATTCTGGATTTTGTATTGGACATTGAGTGGAGATACAACACAGTATCAGAATTGTTTATCATACTAAATTTAATTTGGATAAATTCATGCTTTTGGCAGCCTATAATTCAATGCACGAAACACATTGTGGTTAGCACAAATTAGACTTGTAGTCAAGACCGCCTAAACCGAGACCAAGACACTACCAAGACCAGAGGGTATCGAGACCAAGACAAGACCAAGACCAAGACAGACCAAGTCAAGACCAAGACCAAGTCGAGACCAAGACCGAGACCAAGTCGAGACCGGAGGGAAAAAAAACAGACTAGTGTTGAAGCTAAGCAATAACTTGTATGAATTCAAGAACAGCAGCATACTAGGGTTCAGCCGCAGTTTACCCTCAATGGTAACACTTTACTTGAAGGGGTGTGCATAAGACTGACATGACACCGTCATAATCATGACATGACACATGTCATGAATATGAAGGAGGTTTTATGCATGTTTATGACAACTGTCATTAAGTGTCATTCGCTCAATTATGACATTTTTAATGCAAATATGACATTGTGTGAGATTTCTTTGTTATGGCAACTTGACATTACTAAGACAACACAACCTGTCATAAATATGTCATAAACATGACATAGCAGATTAATTATCAAACTTAAGAAACCACTTAGCTTTATGGGTTAACATTTCATTAAACTGTCATGTGGTTGGTTTTGACATTGGCTGTCATGAAGACATTATAACATTTTAATGACAAATTAAATTTGTACCACTGTAGTTGAGGTCAAGAAAAACATTCATGACACAGTTATAATGGCCTCATGACAGCCAATGTCAAAACCAACCACCTAACAGTTTAATGAAATGTTAACCCATAAAGCTAAGTGGTTTCTTAAGTTTGATAATTAATCTGCTATGTCATGTTTATGACATATTTATGACAATTTATGTTGTCTTGGTAATGTCAAGTTGTCATGACAAAGACACTGACAGGTTATGATGTATTGGTTTATGTCAAGTTGTCATAACAAAGACATCTCAAACAATGTCATATTTGCATTAAAAATGTCATAATTGAGCGAATGACACTTATTGACATTTGCCATAAACATTTATGACATCTGCCATGTCATGATTATAAAGGTGTCATGTCAGTCTTATGCACACCCCCTCAAGTAAAGTGTTACCCATTCAATACATATTAGACGGTATTACTTCAACTACACAGGCAGAACAATACAGAGACAGACCATGTCATGTGTGTGACTGTGAGCTCACTGTAAATGTTTTTGCAGACTGGGTGAGATCAACTATGTGTAGCAATCATTGCATGACGGCTGTTACTGCACTATTAGAGGATTGAGACTCCCTTAACTTTTGTGTACTGTTGAGGACTGACATGACTGGTACTGACTAGTTCATCTGACAAAACATCAAACACCTCCAACACCATCTTGCTCCTCCAACAACTGTCTAAAGAATGAGAAATATGTAACCAATTGAAATTATACTTAATGTGTAGATGAAATCGTAACATCAAATTAAAGATACACAATTATAAACTTGGATTAGGCCTAATGTTTAGTCAACACAACGGAGATATGCAGATGATATTTAAAAGACCATTTATTTAGTCCTTACACCATCTTAAATACAATACTGTAATCAAACAACACACACACACACACACACACACACACACAAATTAATCTAAGCAAATGCCTGCCTATCTCTGCAGATTTCGGAGTCTCCAAATAAATCCATTCTGCAACTTTTAAATACATAATTCAATTTTTAAAAAACGAAATTATAGGCTTAAGTGCAGGATCCGAAAGTTGGTCGTTTGTCGCTATGGTTACACACACACACACACCGTTGGCGGTGCGCTCAAAGTCATCTGTCAGTTGTGCAGTTGTGCAGTTACCCAAAATGTCCTGAATGAAGTTGCGGATAATAATGTTGCATTATCGAACGTTGTGTCGTCGTGGATATTGTAGTATTGTATTGCTAAATCCCCCGACCACTATGTCGGTCTAAGACAGCGAGACCTAGACAAGACCGAGAGGTCCGAGACCAAGACCAAAGACCGTCAAGGCCGTGACAAGACAGATATCGAGACATACATCACTAGCACAAATCATGTCCTCCTTACCAGTAAACCAGTTTAATGCAGTCTGGATTGTATTTTCTTTTACCTTGCATAGTTTTGTTCATGGATGGGGATGTCATAAATCAGCTTGGTCTCATTGTTTATAATGCTGGCAAAATGAGTTGCAATGATCAACTTTTCAAAAATGTGTTATTATTGTCACATTCTCAATTAAAAAAAAATTATGACTTGTTGGAATCAGACAAAAAAATGACTGAATGACTTGTTGACTTGTTTGAAGTCGACAGAGTCAGGTTCCAAAACGAAATCACCAGGCAAACATACCTTAAAATCCCTGATAATAACACCAAATTTGGCACACATCCAGACAAAACCAACATACTTCACTTAAGACATAATAGATCATGTTTGCGTGAATACTCACCAAGATATTAAGATATTTTTAAATACCGAAATTCTGTGTATGTAGGCAATAACGGGATTGCGCGCTGTCTGAGGCGTCTTTGTGCGCACAAAAATGTTAACTTTTCACTTGTTTTGCCTGTAGCTCGTAATTAGCCCCTGCTCATTCCTACTAATTATGCCAGGCCCAGCACGGGTCACATGTTGTAATGGCCACCTAGTGTTAAGTAGTGTTCATGACATGAATGTTGATATGCCTTTAAAGGGACACTTCACCCATTTGCATTAAGCTTTGCATTGTTAGAAACCCAGTCATACTATTGAATGGTTGTGCAACACTCTCTCATTTTCCCCTGAGACGGGAGAAATCCGTTATTTACCTCTTACACTTCCTCCTACAATGACGCAAAAATCGTCATTTTGCGTCATTGTAGGAGGAAGTGTAAAAAGGGTGGATTTCTGTTGAGACTACAAGCACTAGTTCCTCATCTTTCCCAGGGGGCGGGACCCGCTCACGCTACAGACCTATTACAGATCAGTGGGTGGGACTTTACTCTCTGAAACTGAAAGCAATATCCTCCATCTTGTTTGAAGCTAAGCTAACAGGCGCTGTGGAGACAGATGTAAAGTTATGACAATAGCGGAGGAGAGTACTCAATATGATATAGACTAGAGGAAGAGGATTTCGGAAGTCTGATGCTTGAATCAGGTGTTTGTGGCTACCTTTACAAGCCGCATTGTAGCGAAGAGCAGCCGAGGCAGAAGACCTGCCTGCCGCGGACGAGGAGCCCGGACTGGCTCGAGTTAGGGCGGACTGGTGGCGCCGGTGATCTCACTATGCAACTACGAACCGCTACGAACACAGAGATAGAGTCCGTCTGTGGCAAAGATTTTCAACGATGACAATTTCTCCTGGACGAAATCTCTGAATCAGACGAGGACACGGACGTTTGTGTTGTGAACTAGTTTCCTAGTTTCGCACCGCATATGTTCTGACTGAACATCCAGGTACCATGCAATAATTCACCTTTTCGAAAGAAATACAAACGAGGAGTAATGCACTAATGAGTTCGCCAACTAACTAGACATTTTGTGTGAATGTGAAATAAATTTCAAGCTCTGGTGGTAGCTAGCCTTGTAGACGGAAGAGTGATTTCTCTTATAGGCAGATATGCGCTTTCTGGATTAGTGGGAGTGGCTTGCGGAGCTGTGCAATGTGGTGCATTGTGGGAGTTGTTGTCTTTCATACAAATGCGTCCTGAAGTTATTTTTTGTCTTTTCTCGGTCACAAAGGCACCAAATTCAAAATTTCTTTTACATTTCGACTACATATATGACCCACTTTAAATAAAAAACAATGTTCAAATGGGTGAAATGCCCCTTTAAGATGACTTCTTCTATGGCGTACGTTATAGGCCTTATTCGCAAACACCGGAAGTAGCTAACCGCGGCCATATTGTTGACATGACATCTGTCCTGCCCCTAGCAGCACGCAGATTTGAGTTGAGGGGAGCAGTAGCCTAATGGCTTCATCTCATCGGTATCAAGAGAAGATAAGCTTGATTGGTGTGGACCCATATCAAATAGACCCAACAGCCTTAAGTAAAGATCCGTCCTTATTGCCAGCCGTAACTTATCCGGATATTTATCAGAGCTGCCAACTCTCAGGCATTCACTGTGAGACACACGCAATTGACACTTTTCCCACGCTCTCACGCCACACATCCATTTTCTCACGCACAGAAAAATCGCGAAGCAAAGAGGACACGGAGACCGACAGACTAGACAGAGCAGGTTACTTATGATATTAAAAAAATCTCAGCTCTCAGGTTCTGTCACTTTTATTACGAAATTCAAACAATAAATACCGTTTTGGCGCTTGTAAGTTAAATGTGACGCGACAGATTCCTAGCGCACGTGAACCGATCATCTCTAGCTAGTAAATAAACACGAATGAACAATGTTGAAAGATACAGTACAACTTACCGAAATGTATAGGGGAGCGCGGGGCACAACCTAACGCGGGGTTAGTTGTAACACGCTTGTTTTAAATACTTCCGCACATGCTTGGATGACGAAGCTTTGTGTATTTACTAGTTGCCATATCAACACTATATAGAAAAAAAATTCCGCCAAAATTATTTTATTTTTGGAAGATATCCATAGACATTTATTAAACCATAGCAAAAGTAAATTTCTTACTTAAGTTAATTTTTCATCTCTATTTTTTGTGTTTATTTAAAATAAGACAAATCTGATATTATTTTAATCTCCAAGATGTTATTTAACAGTTGAGATAGTTATTTAATGTTTCGCTAACTAGCAGAAGACACTAGCCAGGTTTAAATCCCAGTTGTGCAGGCGAGGGCATGTTGTAACACTGCGTTACAATGGTGCCCCTATTAGAAATATGCTATTATATTCTATACTTTCATTAATTTTATTGAGAAAACATGAGAAAAAGGTGAATAAAGACTGAGAGTCAATGTTCAGAAATTACTAATTATTTATTTGTTTTGAACTATTTTGTATAGCTGTGTTTTCATGTGTTCATAGTCAAAACTCAAAAATGAGTTTATATTTAATTATTAAAAATTGCCATTATTTTATATGAAAAAGTTTTTAATTGTATTTTATTTAGAAAATGTTTTAGTTTGTTTTGTATATTTTTTTTATTAGATCAGATAACATTTTAAGCTGTCATATGTTATGTTACAATGTGCCCCACACATGTTACAATGTACCCCACCTATGGGGCATGTTGTCACATTTCACTTCCATTCTTTCGGGGTATATCAAGAAAAAAGTATACACTGTATTAATAAAACAAAAACACATAATTGTACCAGACATGTGGGAAATTAATGTGGGAAAAAAAAAATACTCTGAACCATAAGTAGATTTACACAAATTGAGAAAGTCAAAAAGCGTTACTTTGTGCCCCGCTCTCCCCTATTCCTCATACATAATATCTATCAAAAGGGTCAATAAAACAGCTGGAGAACAATTATGTCACATAACATTTACCTCAGGAAAGCCATTTAATGACCATAATATATAGGCTATAGCAGGTTAGTTGGCTAGAAAAAAAGAGGTAGAGAGTATTTTGCTAAATATGTGTACTATATTACATATTTATAATATTTTTTACTTATATCAGAGCCCGTCTACGGAGAGCCTGTCCACTCCCTATTTAGCCCTATTGTACCGAATTTTGGTTGTAGTACCACCAGAGTTCCACTGGGGGCGCTCGCCATGAGTGCAGAATCAATGGGAGTCAATGGGGCTAGACGGCTAAATTTGTCTCTTTCACCCGATTGCCGTTGAGAAATCTCAGATGTGATTGTAGATTTTGCAAGTTCAACATGGGTTTTAGGTCGAAAGTTGAATGAACGAGTACTTATGTCGTTTTGATTTCTTACAGGTTGAGTTGTTGTTGCCCATAACACGCTAGCATTCTGCTAATGACGTCAGCATTCTGACGTCATTGACATTTTGAAAGACTTTTTTAAAGCAAATAAGTGACTCTAAAAAATCTAACACCCAGCAATGTGTAATTTCTTTGCATCTCCTTTCGAATACAACATTCAAATTACTAGATAAAAAATTATATCCTGAGAAAAGTGGATTTTGAGGGGTATACCGCCATTGACCTCCATTCATTCTGCACTCGTCCTGTGAGCGCCCTCATATGGAATCGGAGTGGAACTGCAACCAGTTCAGAAGCCGGAAGTGTAGTGAGAGTGAAACTTCTCGCCATATTAGACATTCTCTGCTTATATCATTAAATAAAGTTGTTATTATAATAAAAAACGCATTATATCTCTCTGTTTACAGCATTAGGTGAGTTGTTTTTTTTCTTGAGAAAAATGTATGCCTATCTTGTGTAGCCTACCTAATATTTATCCAAATGATGGGAACAGACTTTGCTGTGGGGAAAGTCTCTCCTGCGCTGGCTCAACTCCTCTGTCTCCTTCCGTCACATTTTCTGACAGTCGGTATATCATAAAAACTAACTCCGGGGTTCTTATTGCTGTTGTTAGAACAGCCGTGTATTACACAACACACCATCGCGCTGTTTAAAAAAATTAAAAAAAGCGATAATGCCATGGATAATTCCGACGCTGACTCGCTTGTCAATTGACAGACTGACAGTTGCCGTGGTTTCTATGTCAACAACATGGCCGCCGCGAATATTGATGACGTAGATCGAATAAGAACTAATAGTTGCAATACAATACTACAATATCCACGACGACACAACGTTCGATAATGCAACATTATTATCCGCAACTTCATTCAGGAGATTTTGGGTAACTGCACAACTGCACAACTGACAGATGACTTTGAGCGCACCGGTGTGTGTGTGTAACCATAGCGTGTAACCATAGCGACAAAACGACCAAATTTGAAAAGAATCAAATTTTGGTAGATGCTGAAACACAATATGGACGTAGGCCTACTGACAGCATATAGTAGAACATAAGCAGTTTTAGGTATTTACAGTGATAGAAACATTAAATATTTACAAATCTTACATACAGTATAAATAAAAGGGTAATCTTTTTAACAAGCTGTGGCAGAAGTCACACAGATTGAAATGTTATAAAAAGAAAAAATTAAGCCAGCTGCGTTAAATAAATGAAAACTGTTGAAATTGTAATCTCGTCGATCATAAACATTATAGAATCACCCCAATATTTCATGAATTAGATATATTCATACCATTTGTTATTTTGTAAATAATTTTTGTTTTACATGTTGTCAATGTTGTTTTAGTGTCTATTCAAACGTAATGTATATGTGTGGTAGAAACACATAAAATACTTACAAATACTAATAAGAACATATAGCCTATGCACAATTATATGGTTAGATTCAATATATTATTTGCATTTAGCATGTTTTTGTCCTTGCTATCCATGGCCCAATCAGAACAGACCATTTTTTGGGTAGTTTCACTAGCTGAAAACCTCCGGTATAATAAACAAACATGCACGGGACAGAGGGTCTGAATGAATGCAATAGGCACCCCAGTTCTGTAGAAATCTGTAGGCTACATCAAAGAAAAACTGCGGATAATAATGCCTCTTATTATATTTGGACCCCTGTACATCCGTTTATTTTGGGATGTGCGGATAAAGCGCACTGAGAAGCAGAGAAAAAGTTAGAGATTCGGATTTTGCCGCATTAATTAAAGACGTGGTCTGTCTGAACTTAAAAGAAAGTAAAGCATATTAGAGGAACTTCCGAAGAGTATACACTCCCCACCAATTTTGTGTGACTAACTTTAAAGCTAACAGAGCTTGTGAAACTCTCCCTACAGTGGAGATTTCTAGTCGCTAGTCCACTAATCACTTGATCGCTAATCAAACGCTCCTCCCTCTCGGTAGGGAGGTCAAGCTTTGGGTCAAACCTCAGTATGGGGCAAGAATGGGATTTAGTTTCACTCCCTTTATTATTACCCTTGGTGTAATTAGTGCCACTGCAATCTCTTTTGTCTGAGGAAAGGAGGAGGATAAAAGCTTCCAAGCTTGGGCGTGTGGTCTCCTTTCTTCAGAGCACACCTTTTATTTCCTCTTAACAAGCTTATAAAATATGTCGACAGGCTTCAAACTGGGATTGTGTTCGGAAGCTCTGATAACCAAGCAGTGTTACGTCAGCTCACTCCTGGGCTCTTTTCAAAGTCCTCCACATGATTTATCTACCAGGACGTAATTAACTGTGTTATCACATATCTCACAATGTCGGAGTTTGGGAGAGTATCACAATGCTTTTGTTGCATGTTCAAAGAGTAAAACGCCTAATGTTTCAAACTTAAAGCCTTTTCTGAAGCTCTGCAAGAACTTTTGCAAGTAATTGTCACTGGAGGATGTTGTTTATTCAAGGGACGTATCGCTGAGAAAAAAAAAAAAAAACTATGCAATAGCTTGTGGTTCTATACACACTTCTTCAGGACTTTGAAATGCAAGAACTTTGAAATGCCAAACATCTTTCAAGTGAAACTTTTAAATGAAAAAAGGACTACATAATGCTAAATAATAAAATAAAATAATAAATAAATAAAATCAAAATTGGACAATAGAAGATTGGAAAAATGCTCCCTGGTCTGATGAGTCTCGATTTCTGCTGCGACATTCAAATGGTAGGCATAAACAACATGAAATTTGGTCACTGTACATGAAAGCATGGATCCATCCTGCCTTGTATCAACAGTTCAGGCTGGTGGTGGTGTAAGGGAGTGGGGGATATTTTCCTGGCACACTTTGGGACTCTTAGTACCACCTGAGCACAGTATTGTTGCTGACCGTGTTAATCATAGTGGGTACCACCACAGTGTACCCATCTTCTGATGGCTACTTCCAGCAGGATAATGCACCATGTCACAAAGCTCAAATCATCTCAAACTGGTTTCTTGAATATGACAATGAGTTCACTATACTCAAATGGCCTCCACAGTCACCAGATCACGATTGCATCATGCAGCCGACAAATCTGCATCAACTGCGTGATGCTATCATGTCAAAATGGACCAAAATATTAAATCTGATAAACAGGTCAATTGATTTAATTTCATTACCTAGGAGGGCTGTATCCAAACTTTCTAGTCTAAAATCAATCTGATCAAAGTGTTTGGATACTCCTGTTTAAATATTCTAAAAAAATAAATAAATAATTATAATCTAAATCAGTAAGAAATTATTCACACTGTTTTAAAGCATCACTTTTAGACAACAGCAAGCTTGAAGTACAGCAATGTTGGAATAAAAGCAATTGGCGTGTGTTATAACAGTCTGTTCTGCTGTCAGCGCAGTTAGAGACAAAGACAATCCCCCTGAGAGTTTTCCACACTTAATAAAGACATGCAGTGTAATTGTTTTTGGACACAATCGATGACACACCGTTAACTGCAATCAGAATGTTGCTATTAAATGTATATCCTCATTCAAAGTGAAGTCCCAAAAGACTTTTGCCTGGTAGCTTTTGCAATATTAAGCCAATGTAATGCTGCAATGCATTGGGCCTTGCTCATAATTGCATCATTTTATTCTACACAATGACGGACAAGAGGAGCTAGGCACCACAGACTCAGCCATGCACGCCGCACACAGTCACTTTTGTCCTCTCATATGTGCTTCGAATTGTCTTTTTGTTGTCCTGTAAACCCTGAGTTTCTCTTTTTTTTCTCTTCTCTCTGTTGTTAAGGGGCAAGTTCTCCAGACGGTATGAGACCTCTTTGCTGCTGAGGCATCTGCTGCTCTGAGCCACCCAAGGCCAATCTTTTGAATCGCAAGCTATCCAAACCATGCCCTTTTTTTCTTGTTTTCTCTCTCTCTCTTATTTCTTTTCCTCTTTTTGATGGAAAAAGCTTAGAGCATTCAGGGAAGGGTGAGTTGAATTCCCCCCTCCCGGCCCATAGTAATCCAGGCTCAGGTCTCAGTTTGCAGACACAATGGGGCTTGGAGAATTGGACTTGAGATAATTGTGTTGCTATCCCATTTCTTCTGTAATGGAATCTCTCATGAGTGGCGGGAGCAGCTTAGCAGATTCTGAATGGCGTCTATGCCGATAGCACCCAGACGAATCCTTATGTGCTGCGCCATTTTGGAGATAGTCCTAGCTGTGCTTTTTTGATTACTTTGTGTGAAAAACTCTAAATCTTCCTTCTGCATTTCTCTTCTCTTTTTCGAAAAATGGTCTTGTCTCTTTAACTCTCTACTTAGAGAACTAAAATACAGGTCCTTTGGAAAGTGCCAAGAATCATTCAGGACTTGTTAAGGCTGCTGTAGAGAACAGTAGAAGTAGGATGACACGTAGAAGATCTGGAGTAAAGTTTTTCTTTTATTCTATAGCATTTAACTGTTGCATATTAAATATATGACTGCAATATAATACATAAATTCATATATGACCGTTAACTTGTATAACTGACCAATATCCCAGGCAAACTATTACCCACATATCTGTGCTTACTGTATGCGCCTGTTTCTTACATCAATCCATAGTCTTTCTTCTCAAATGATAATCTCAAAATCAATATTTCATGTCCTTTTATTTATTTATTTGACAAACGGCCATCAACAAGCCAGACAATGTGCAGTCATCTGGTCATTATTGCAAAATAAACACTTTTAATGGTGACACAAGACCCAGCCAGAAATGTTGAGCTCTATAGCTCTGAGACTTTTACACAGACTAATGATTAATTTACATACTCCATTCTTCATACATACCTTACCATACCTATTGATTATTCGGGAAAATAAGCCACTCATGTTTTAAAGGCATAGCAGCAGGAATATTAAGTCAAGTCAAGTCAAGTCAAGTATATTTGTATAGCGCTTTTCACAATACAGATTGTATCAAAGCAGCTTCACAGTATTAAATTAAAATAATACAACAAGGTTTGTTTCTAGTGGAATTTATTGATTGATAAAATCAAATTAAATATCCCCAAAATATCCCCAACTGAGCAAGCCAAAGGCAACAGTGGCAAGGAACCGAAAAACTCCATCAAGTGACCTAATGGTGTCCTAAAACTCCATCAGGTGACCCAATGGAGAAAAAAAAACCTTGGGAGAACCCAGGCTCAGTCGGGGGCCAGTTCTCCTCTGGCATTTATGAACTAGAGGCCGGATTGTAGTTTGAACTGTAAGATTAAAAATATTATATGAATGCCTGGCTGAAGAGATGCGACTTTAATCTAGTTTTAAACTGGGAGAGCGAGTCTGAGCAACGAACACTATCAGGAAGACTATTCCAGAGTTTTGGGGCTAAATGTGAAAATGCTCTCCCTCCTTTGGTGGTTCTGGATATCCTAGGTATGACCAAAAGCCTTGAATTTAGTGATCTTAAAGAGCGCGATGGATTATAGGGCGATAGAAGATCCGTTAAATAGACTGGAGCTAAGCCGTTTAGGGCTTTATAAGTCAGTAGCAATACCTTGTAATTAATACGGAACTTTATAGGTAACCAATGCAGTGATGATAAAATCGGTGTTATATGATCATATTTTCTTGATCTAGAATACATGTTCTATAACTCACATGCCACATTTTCAGAGATGAACTGAAATAGCATTTGATTTGCTCTTAAAATCAGTATCATCACAGAGCAAAACTACGGAGCCCCTAAAGGGACGTGGTGGTGGAAATTTTTTTTTTTTTCCAAATCTTTTGCGTTCCCTCGCAAAGTTATTTGCGTTCCTACGCAAAACCTTTTGCGTTCCCTCGCAGACACTTCCTGTTTAATGTCCCGCTGGCAGTGTTTCAGAGCTCCGTACGTTAATGGAGCGTTTCATAGTGTTTTAACTTGGAATATAAAGAAATGCGGTCAGTGCTTAACCTAAGGAGTTCAGTGACGTTAACAATTCACATAGGCTATTCGAACTTCCCGGATCAATATTCTTGAGCTAAACGTTGTTAAAACACAAACGACACCTATTTACAATTACAGTAACCTAGACAACGAGCTACAACCCAATTCTCCTCAAAACGAGCTTTATACTATAAATTTGTCTCTAACCAGCCAAATGAGAGACAAGTCCAAATAAGGGGCCGTCTGCAAAGTGCAAATCCCAAAACCCTTCTGCACATTTTATATTATTAAACATATTCAGTAGCTTCACTGTGACACACTGTACTGTCGCCAAATTCAGTTCACACATCACTGCTCTCTTGCTGGTTATACTACAATACTTAGTTTGATAAAAAAATTAAAAAAAATAATAATAAAAAAAGCATAATTTTTATGATTATTTAATATCAAATAAAATCAATAACTTCACCCTTTTTAGAAAAAATATTCAATAACTTCACACTGTTATACAGTGTAATGCCATCAAATTCAGTAAGCAAATATAATGCAAAACCTATGGTTGTAACTATTATGTTAGCTGCGTACGGTAGGCTACCAATATAATTTGTGTAAAGAATATAGGCCTACTTATTTTTTGTGCAATTACTTCCCAAACTAAATGTTGTATAACCAACATTAGAGCAGTGATGTGTAAACTGAATTGGGACAGTTTGTAACATTGAAGTGAATGAATATTTTTGTATTTTTGACCATGAGTTGATGCTGTAGTCGTTTTTTGGGTTATATTGCACTTTGCAGATGGTCCCTTCGAACTTGTCTCTCAGCCGCCTGCTCATAGAGATCCATTTAGCCTATATTATAAAAGCTCGTTTTGAGGAGAATTAGGTTGTAGCTCGTTGTCTAGGTTACTGTGATTGTAAAGGTGTCGTTTGTGTTTTAACAACGTTTAGCTCAAGAATAGGGAAGTTCGAATAGCCTATGTGAATTGCTAACTTCACTGAACTCCTTGAGTTAAGCACTGACTGCATTTCTTTATATTTGAGTCCATGCCCTACTTACAGTCTTAAAATGACATAAAAATGTTTGTTTTACAAGAGTTAAAGATTTGCAGGTAGGGTATGAATATTTGATCTTTTAGAGTGCTTAATTATGATAATGATAGAAAAGGGAGAAAAAAAGAACACTACATTGATCCCCAGAGGGAACCTACTATAACTAGGAGTTATAGTAGGTCAGTGAAATAAATAAAATACAACCAGTAAATAGCTCATGCTGTACGCTGCAGGTGAAATATGACTTTGAAAGAAACTTAACTGATAAACAGATGCTCTGGCTAGAGATCCAACTCAGGCAGAGTTCTGCACTCTGATGGCAGCAGGAAGAAAGGATCTGCAAAAACGTTTTCTCATACACCATGATGGGAACAGTCTGTTGCTAAAGGTGCTCCGCTGTGCAGTAACAGCACCATGGAGAGGATGAGAGGTGTTTTTCACAGTGGCTTGTACTTTGTGAGAAATGTTTGAGGAAAAAAATATTATTACATTTAGACAGAACACATTGCCATGTAAGAGTACAGGGTTTTGAATGTGGCTTTAGAGCTAGCACTTAATATAACATAGCACAGTAGGACAATCACCTTCACAAGGTTTGCTGTTATTTTCTTATTTTCTCAGAATCCAGCTTTAAGTCAGCGGGTAGCTATCCTAACCCTTTAGAAGTTGGGATTCAGGCAAATCTGCCATCTACACATAATGTTATAGTCAGTGTGCTTCCGTGCATGGTGCCAGCTAGAGGTGTTTTTCTGTTGATCACCCATTAGGGGGCACTGTGGTTGTACTCTTAACGCTGCTTTTGTGTGGAAGCTCTCCGCGGGCTCTGGCAGAATTATTTTCATGGCCTATGAATAAAAATCATTTCTTGGAAACTCTCACACTCACTTCCCATATGCTCAAATTATACATCTGCCCTGTGCATTTCAACTTTCATGGAACCACACACTATATGGATTACACAAACAGACACACAGCATACATTCCATATATATAAAAAAACTTTACATTTAGAAACTGTAAAAAAAAAAAAAAAAAAAAAAAACTGTTGTGAAGAAGGCAATGCCATAATGCATTCAAGCTTAGTAAAAAAAACACACACACACACACACACACACACACACACACACACACACACACACACACACACAAAACACAGGCAACACATTCACACACATACTGCTCAGAATTTCTGAAAAGTATATCAAAATAAATCAAACTATGCTGCAGGAAACGCCAAGGCCATGAGTTTAATTCACTGGGAATGCATGAAATGATGAAAATGGATAAATAAAAGTTAATACCACCCCTTTAGCTTAGCAACATGCAAAAATCAAACTATTGAAATCAATAGCGAATTGAGTCTCTCCTTCTGAGCAGTATGTGTGTGGATGTGTTGCCTATGTGGAGTGTTTTATTATGTTTATAATATAAATCATGAACTTTTCTCACAATAAATAACTTAATATTTTTTAAATTGACATAAAATAATTGTAATACATTATGAACATATACTCTGATTCTTTTGGTCATACTCCTGTTTTATCCCATCCTTAAATCAAGAGATTCTCTCCCTCCCCCCCTGTTCTCTTTCTTTCACATGTTCTTGCTTTTCCCTGACTTTCCTTCCTGTTAGTAGCTGGGGAGAGGCTGACATTTAAATATATGGAAGGTTGAAGCGAGAATCAGCATTTCTCCATTCTCATTCACTCAGCAATTCATTCACCTGACAAAACACTCTCCATCATGGACCACTGCAATCTAAGACACACTCTTTATTTAGATATGCTGAGGCTGGTCAGGGAAAGACCAGTGCTTGGGTAAAAGAAAACGAACTTGATGAAGAAAGAGGAACGGAAGTCTTCTGAATGAGACAGCAAGACAAAGCACAGAGCCTATAGAGAAAAAGAGAATGGAATCTGAGACAGATAAATGAACAGAGAAACAGATGTGAAAATTAAGATAGACATGACTGAGTTATGAAGAGGTGAAAGCATACGACTGTGTTAAGACATGAGAGGTGCACTTAAAGAAACAGTTCACACACACAAAAAAAATGTTGTCATAATTTACATCATTGTCTTTAATACAGTAATGCAGAACCGTAACAACCATAGACATTGAGGGGGACATGCCTCCCCAATAATTAGAAATGGCCAAATTGTTGGACAAAATTTTTGGCTGGTTTGCCATACCAGCCTAACAGCGCTGTCAAAATCAAAGGCGGCGGGCCTTACCGTTCACAGAAGACGAGTTCGAATTCTAACGCGACACTTTAGTTTTGACAGTGAAAAAGTGCATGTTAATATGCAAGTAGCTAAACATTAAATATCTGACAAAATTTTTTTTTACTTTAGAAATGTTTAGCGACGGACAGTACAATCTAGTGATGCAACACTACTCAACTTTTTTTTATGAAATGTCACCATATTTAATTAGAAATATGCTATTATTTACATGATTTATGTAATTCATAACTGAATGTGACAATAAACGTTTTGCACTTTTTTTTTTATTTTTATTAGACATACAGATAAGAGTGAATGTATGCATAAATATATATATTATAAAAAAAAATAAAAAAATACGTACAGACTTGGAACTTTTACTGTTCTTATTTCTTTTTTCTTCATTTCCTTAAATCCATTTTAATCATGTAATTAACACCCCTCCCCCTTTCATGCAAAAAACAAACAAACAACACCACACCTTTGGTCCCACCCAAGACATGGTTACGGTCTTGCAGTAATCTACCGATCACTCTTTTCTACGCATTTATAGTGAATGCTGACTGAAGCTTTAAAGCAGGGTTTCTTAACTCTGGCCCTCAAGGTCCATTGTCCTGCAGAGTTCAGCTCCAACTCTGATCAAACACACCTGAACAAGCTAATCAAGGTCTTCAGGATTACTAGAAAGTAACAGGCTGTTGAGACTGATTCCGGTGGGAGCTAAACTCTGCAGGACAATAGACCTCGAGTGAAAGAAACCCTGCTTTAAAAAAAAACTGGTCAGTAGGCTACTAAAGGATTAAGCAGGATCAATGAATTATTGACTCAATATATTCAACACCACTGCTTGTCTCATAAACTCTCATGAACATGCAATGAGGAGCTATTCCTGGCTGCTGTCAATAAACAACTTAATTTTCTGATGCTCAGAAAATACTGCATGGCTATATCAATGCCAAAGTCATTAGTTTGATTCCCAGAGAGTGCATGAACTGATAAAAATATATACTTTGAATCCAATGTACATCGCTTTGGATAAACGTGCTTGCCAAATGCATAAATGCAAATGTTTTTGAGTCTGTTCTTCACAAAAACCTATCATATACTTCAAAAGCTATCATGACTTCAAAAAACTTTTCTGTTTTTTTTTTTGTTCTGATGTTTTGTTTGTTTTGAAATGTGAAAGCTCTTGTGCTCATTAATAATTATTAATTATAGATCTTAGTCAGGGTAGATGCCATATTGAATTTTGTGGATGAAAATGAGCCTGTGAGGAATATACTTACTACAGTATTTACTATAACAGATTTTTTTTTTTTTTTTTTTAAGATGGCAAACTGTTGGCATGTTGTTAAACTACAGTCCATTGAACACACTGTACTTCCATTCATCACAGTCTCATTGTCACACCAGTGAAACTTTAAATTTAGAATAGCCTTTAAACTTTAAACCCTGACTAAGCACTTGCAACTGCATGGTAGTAATCAGCATTGTAAGCTAATAAAAAATAATAATTTTGGGTGAACTATTTCTTTAAACAAACTCAAGTGTCCTAAAAAGCCTGATCCGGAGGATTGGGGAGTGGGGTTGCGGCGCTTGCTGTCTCACCTCTGCTGAACGCTGCACCCTGTTCAGCCTCAGGGCTCTTCTGACAGGATCACAGTCCTCCGATGTTAACCCTCCTTCTTCCCTCCGTACACTGTCTGCGGAGCGCACGCAACATACAGGACGGAGGAAAGATCAAACGTGTAGTCTGATGAGCAGAGAAGAGTGTGAGAGGGAACAGGGGAAAGAGGGAAAGGGGAGGGACTAGGAAGAAAGGGAAGGAGCTGCATATCTAGGCGGAAACTGTTTTGGTGTAAACGAGAAGCGACGATATCTCACTTTTAGATAAGCGACGATTCCAGACATCTACCAGGTGCGGGTTACATGGACTCATTTTCAACTCATCTGACACCATGAACCCTCACCCTTTTACAACATCTGCTTGTGGAGCAACAACTCTCCGCCACATGCTAAAGCTAATTAGTAGCAAGTCTTCTGCTTGTTAATTGGCGCCCTCGACAATGCGGAGGCGAGTTGCCTTCAGAATCCAGCCTGCTTTTACAAAAGGGAAGCATTTATGTTAATTCCCCCCTTGAGCCTCATTGCTCTTTCTTTCTCGCTTGCTTTTCAGACCTGTTTCCTCACATGCGGTCTTGCAAAGACGTCTTAACTATAGTATTTTTGCATTTTCTCTTGAACACTCCCTGTCTGAAGGAACATTTTCTCCCTCATTTGTGCTTTCTCTTGGAAAGGCTGAGAGTGAGCTCTCGCTCTTTGTGAGAGTTTGGATATTGACAGGTGGCGTTGTGCCTTTGGGGGGCACTCACAGCCTATTTTTCTTATGCAATCGCTGCTGGACTCGCTCTCCTGGCCTTATGCTAATTATATCCATAAAAAAGAGCATCACACACATGCTAAGCCAAGTTCATAGGCTAGGCTAAGTGGAGTGGGACATAACTTGGATTAAGCAAGGTGCTTTAATAGATTGTGTGTGCCAGCGAGATGTTAAGTTAAAACACTTATTTTGGATTTTCTTTGTAATGCAAGATGAAGTAATACAATATGAGATCATTACTATGAAAACACTGTTCACTGTAGGCTGCCATATGAATCTGAATTCAAAGCTAGAGAGTTGATGTCTTGTATAGGGTTTTCTCATATTCACCTCTCTTTTAATTCTATAAGCGAGTTAAAATTATAAAACAAATCAGGCGAGCACACACACACACACACACATTCTTGTACATCTATCTTTATGAGGACATTCATTGACGCAATGCAATCTCTAGCCGCTTACCCTAACCTTACCCATCACAACTAAGTGCCTAACCCGAACCCTTACCCTAAACCTAAACCTACCCTTAACCTAATTATAACCTTATCCCTAAAACCAAGTCTTGACCCTCAAACAGGCCTTTAAAGGGGTCTCAGAAAATGAGGACTGGCCAAAATGTCCTCACTCCAATGGTCTAAAACTCAAACTGGTCCTCACAAAAATAGTTGTACAAGTACACACACACACGCACACACACACACACGCACTTTACTGGCTGGAGACATTAGGTGAAGACATCACAGTGTAGGACTGTCATCAATTTACTATTCTTTATTTATAAAGAATATATCAGGCGACAAGTTTACTGTAAACTGGAGGCCTGCCAAAACATAAAGGATTTCACTTAGTCTGCAACTATAATTGTAAACATGTGCATGCAGTCATAACTTTGTAAAAGGAAGAAGCTAGGCCTGATCATTTTTATTTTATTTTAAGTAAGTAACTTGAATGGACATCTATTTTTAATGTTAATTGCGGATGGCCTGGCTGGCTTTAATACAACAGTAAGAGTGTGAACCATTACTACTGTATGGTCATCAGCAAGAGCACACATGGCTTGTTTTTGCCCATAGCTGAAGACACAATTTATTGGCTAATAAATGACTGAAATAGATGGACCAGAACATTGCATTATAAACCATAGGGCATAATTAGTAATGTTTTCAGAAAAGCATAATGAAGGCAAGTGAATTATTTTTGCTCTGATGCATTCTCTGTAATTCCTTGGGCTCCATGTTAGGTTGAACTGAAAGTAATGCTAGAGTTCATGCAAGAGTGAGTTACTCAAATCAGGTATGTTCTTATTATGTATACATTATTGTTCAAGCTGTAAAGACAACTAAGAAAGGAAAGCTGTGGAAGAAGTATCTCTACAGAATATCAAGACATTCATCAAGAGACATTTTATTTACTTAGTGACTTATATCTGTATCTGTAAATCTGTATCATCTACACCAACTAATACTGGCAAAATGTCAGTAAGAAAAAAAAGTTAAAGACAGAGAGAAAGACAAATGTAAATTAAATAATTTACATTAATAATAATAAAAATACATGCAATTAAAAAGGTAAAAAAGCAAAGAAATATGATAATAAATAAAAAAATACATTCAAAGTTACAAATAAAAACTGATTCTAAGGAAAACTATACTAAAGGTCTCAGTAAACGTTTTTTTTTTTTTTTTTTTTTTGTAAAAACAATTACAGATTTTCACTGCTGTTTTTAAAATGGTCGATTTTCATTTCAACTGACCTAAAGTCACACACCCACATATCAGAATCACTTTTCATAAATATATACTGTATGCTTGCTTACTTTCATGCACACCGACCCAATTCAACTAGACGTGGGAGTGGAAAAAAACAAACCCTTTGTTATAAATATTAATTGATCGGGGGAATTAGCTCATGCAATGCTGCCAACAGCAAACATATCATTAACATAATAAAGTGCAATTCTCCAGCATTTAACTCACCGTAAACATGAAGCATTTCAAGATTTTAACAGATACATCAAATCAGTGGTTCTCAATTGACTTTTAACTCTCATATATGCACAGCTAAAGTGCTTCCAAATCTGATCATTCTTGCATGCACAGTATTTAGACACAGATCACCGTCCAAATACTGCTCGTCAGTTTGCGTTTTTATCACATGCTAACAACCGGCACTCTTTAGAGAAATAAATTAGCACATCGTTAGACAAAGCTTTGTCATTGCCAACTTAATTAGAGCTAATGCATCAGCAAGCTTGCCTAGTCGAGTTGATTCCGTTAGGGTTTTTTAAAATAGACCAGTCTGACAGCACAAATGTAATTTCACCTTAAAGATGAATTGTCAGTGCCACAGTGTAGCTCCACGTGAATGACAGCTCATAAATACTCAATAGTACATTGCCAAGTAAATAGTTTTAAGGACCCTGAGCAAGTCGTTTGCTCTCATTTAAATAAGTGCAGGTGCTTCAGGCTGGTGCAAGTTCTTAAGTCTGAAGCCCATTAATTCTGTATGTTCATTCTTCTCGATCTACAGCGCCTTAGTGCATCAGTTTTGTACCTGCCTCAAACGGCAGGTGCGCCAAAATGCCCATTCATGCATTGCCATCAAGCCGAGTTGTGTTTGTCCTGTTCTCAACAGGCAGGTTGTCCTGCAGATATCAGTGGAAGCTCCAGATGTGAGGTAGAACTGTTGGCTACAGCTCAATGCACCAATCCACAGGTCCTCTCAGAAACACACGCATGAGAGAAGATGGGGAAAAAGATTTCAGCATGAACCTCCTCTAGGCTGAGCCCTACCTTATGAATGTGTGAAACTTGTCACTTTAGAGCAAGCAAAGCGACTCTTCACAGCTCCTGTGGTCTCGCGATGGGCTCCCACTGCTTCTGGAAATTGCTCCTCAGACACAGAACAAAGTCAAAAAGAAAGGAAAATGGTTCTGTTAAACAACCATTCTTCCCAGTGTTGGAGGAAGAAGCTGCTATAGAGAACATAGCCACCATCGCAGCTGGGGGGAAACAAACTGTGAGCGATAATTAGAATGTGGCCAGAAAGTAGAGTTCATTAGATTACAACCATGAGTTTGAAGATACTGTTTATTTGTGAGCATGTGAAAGAATGTCTTTCCAAGCTGTTATTAACAGCCTCATGCAGTTTTGCCGCCACATTAAGATGATTATCGGATTCTAAGGGAAATAAATAGAAATATTGTACACATTGTATTCCTGTATTACCATGAGAGCTCCTTCATATATTTGTATTAGATCGTAAATGTGTGTAATATCACACTTAATCACAGATGAAACATCATAAGGAATGACAAGCAGTAACTATATCTACAATTAATTGATTTGTTTTTACATATCTTGATACTATGAAGATTGGAATGTTCCAAACATTTCAGTTGGGTGAATTATTCATTTCAATTATAAACCTTCATTTACTTGAAAAGAGATATTACTAGAAAACAACTCAAGAGACTGTTACAGAACTTTGTATTGAACACCACTTTCCCCAGCATTGATAATAGATATGGATGTGAATTATGGGGAGTTTAAACAAAATACTGTTTTTTTTGTGATACATTTGTATCTATAATACAATATGTACAGTATCTATAATACTCGCATACAATTACATTTTAAAATCTATATAATTCATTAAATATAATTCATTTATAATATTAAAATATATCTATTTTTTATTATCTTATGTTATGTTATTATTTTGACTTTTGATTATGGGTATCTATTTAGTGTTCAGGCTAATTTGTAATCTAACTTGTGTGGTTACTGAAACACATAAACATTTTTTTATAGCAACTGTATACAGTTGGGAGAATTAATTTCAACTTAGAACTTATTATAAACTTTCATTTACATTTACACACACACAGCACACACACGTTGCGCAAAGACAAACTTAAATTAAACAATACTATACATCAATGAGGTTTTATTTTATTTTCAACATTGCATTACTACTGCATAAAACCTGTAGAACTAGGCTAGTGTGCCTGAAAACATTTGCTTTGGAGGCAATCAAATCTCAGTTGGGTTTTGCAATACCAACCTCATAAAGACTTCTTAAATATTAAAGAAAGCTAAAGACTTCATGGTTATTAGTTTTAAAATTGTCCTAGCAAATATATAACACTGCCTTTATTTTCATGCAAACAGTCAACATCACTGACCTAGGTATACAGCAGTTGCCAGCAGTAAAACAGCAATGATTTTCAACATGTTGTTTGCCTGCAATGTAAATGTTTCGTCCTCAGGTCAGCAAAAGTACAGTCTGACTCATTTGTGCCCATAGAGAAAGTATATGAAAGTATTTGAGAGTCTCTGAGTCTGCCCAGCTCGTGACTGCTGCCTAGAGCAGCCATCAGTACGTTGGCCTTTCTAGTGGAAAGGCATATTCAGAAAACCAAATATCCCTGCAGGGCACCAATAAAATAAGGAAAACGGAGTTCATAGGTGACATGAGCCGTCTGATCGTCTGCGCTTCAGTGGACAGTGGCCCAGGTTGGTTTGGTGATTAATGGCTCAGGACTGATGCAGGGGAACATGTGCTAATGGATAGATTGCACCCAGCCAGACTGAGCTAACATAGCTTCAAGGCTTCTGATAATGTAATTTAACATCCAGCTAATTCTCCTCTGCTCAATTCATCATGGTTTTATTCAGGCTAAGGGCCATGAAGGTAGAGGATGAGGAGAGATTATTAGACGGAAGGTAAGGTGGTAAAAGTAGAAAGTTCAAAACATACAGATTCAGTGGATGAACATAAATCTCATATCTCTGCTGTTGTATTATCTGTATTCATTCTCGCTAGTATTGCTGAAATTAGGTGCTTTGTTCATGGGGAAAAGAGCAGGATTATGATCTCAATATATCTGAAGACATGTTTATGAGGGAGGTGTTAAAGGGACATCATGGTGGCAGAGGGTGTTGCAGGATGTGGCTATCTATTAATCCCCAGTAGCAGTTCTTAGAAAAACATACAAAGGTGGCATAAAAATTCACCCAGAGAAGTTACTACTATTATAACCATAAAGGTACATTGACGTCATGTTGACCAAAAAAACATATACGTGGATTAATTGCTCATAATAAGATCAATAACATGAATTTACAAAATAGTAAGGATGAATTTTCATTTCATGCCAACTTTAAAGCTTTGATTCAGCATAGTCTGAAGGTTTCTCAAGAAATAATAATAACTAATAACTGAACAGTCTTGTTCCAAATCAAATTGTTTTACAAAACATCTGTTGCTAAATGAACAAATAATTTTTATACCATCACTGTGTTTGTTCTTGTGTAAACATAAATGTACAATTACACATAATTAAAGATATACAATATTTACCAGCCAAATACAACGCAGACAATATAATAATGATAGCTATTTACTTATGCTAATAAATTGGCTTCCGTTCATTTGCAGACATTTTTTAACACTTTTACATCTTGTATCTGATTTTATAAGATTAAAAAACACAGTTTCTAAAGGATTTTAACAAAGCTTCTGCACCGTAAACAATGCACAAAGACATATACAGCTATTGATAGGCTAGATGCTGGTGGAGAGATCACTGTTGACAAGTTCATTTGAAAAAGAGTGCATTGGTTTAAACCTTAAGTGTTTTGTCCCTAATGGATAAGAACATCAAAGACCTGATGTATGTCCTTCTGTAAGAACGACCACTGTCACCCTAGTCCCCACTGGATTGCTTTGATGATACAAATGCTCAATAGTGGTTGTCAGTCCTTCTTTGAAGTATATTTGAAATGTTTCAGAATGTGGTACCAATCCCTGCATATATACTTAGAGTTCTTCTTCATATTAAAAAAATTGCCACAAGAGAATTGTTAAAAGCCAAAAAAAATAAAATAATAAATACCACTAAGAGTTAGTCATTTATGTGATCATGTTAATGGGACTTGCATGTCTACAACTAAGTAATCTCAAGGTTGTAAATCCATCTCAAGGGGTCTTGATGTTTCTTTTTAAGACATACGTGATTCTATCAGTACTACGTCAATCTGGCCGACAACTGTGGATACAGCTGCAAGAGAAAACTCAAAGACTGCAGTAAAGGATTCTTTGAATGGTAGAGAGACACCTTGATCAGTTGGCACACAGATTTGTATGGGCTTTTAGACACAAATAAACAGGGTTACAAGACTTCACTGTACTGTAAGTTCGAACGTGGATGTAGACAAAAGGGTGACCACACTTTTTGCATAAAGACACCTACAACTTATGCCAAAATATTTCTAAAAGATTGTATCATGTGAACAGATTAAACCATCTATATGTTTACAAAAAGCTAAATAGTCTTCAAAGAACATATTCATGTTCCCTACGGTCAAACAGAGATGGTTTTGTGATATTGGGTGTTGTTTTGTTGCCTCTGGCACTGAGTGGTTCAACATGTGCACTGCATGATAAAATCAGAAGAATACTAAAGTTGTTTTGGAGTGCAATGTTAAAACAGTGACAGAAACACTTAGACACAATGAAAAAACATGCTAAACATATCTTAGAGCAGCACTTAGCATGAAATACCTACAAACCATTCTCAAACAAAGAACCTGTAACAAGACAAGTACAGGGGTTTGTGCATTCTGGGAAATTGAAGTATTTATCCACCCCGAACTGTCCTTCCACCCAATTCTGAATTGTGCAAAACAGAGCAGAGGTGCAGTAAACTCATCCGTGACCAAATGCTGCCTTATTAAACATATGGAAAGGATGCCAAAAATTTAGTTTTGTCAAACTTTAAATTGACTAGTATTACTGATTTAAAACACCACGTCTTCGTCTTGTCAACAAGTTCAGCCTTTTTTGCTGACAGCGTTTCATGGCCAAACTGGAGCAATTCGGCAAACAAACTGCAGGGACTGATTCTGAATGGATTGAGACAAGCTGCTGAAGGATTCAGCACATAAGCTGATACTTGGTGAACAGATTATCGATTCACTTTCCGTGGATAATGCCTGTCTGTGGATTTAAGATTTTCAGATTACTCTCATCAAGGCCAACTGATGGATAGATTTATAACCCATTGGCACATTTTTTGAGTTTCAGAATAGTAGCTAAGCATCTAAACTGTCTTTCTGACCTTAAAGTCCTTATGAAACTCCTGAAATTCCCATTACAAGCAGAGTCCTGCATGTGGGTCAGCAGCATTTAACCTCAAGTTCATTAGTGCAGGGGGATGGTATAAGACGAACAACATGGCAAGAGAAGGAAGGTGAACCCTCTGTTTTGATTCACTCTCATCTATCTACATGTTTCACAGCACTTAATTCAGCACAGCATGGATCCTTTCATAATCATCTATGCTTCTATGAAGTGAAGACAGAGACACAGGTGGCTTTGAATTGAAGGTGAAGAAATCTTTTTAAATCTTCCCTGACTGACTAGTGAGTGAGAAAAATACAGAAAACATGACAGAAATGCAGAGGTGCAAGATTGACACTTTGTTTGAAATGTGAAGGTCTGTTATGGTACAGAGAGGGGAATAGAGAGAGCTGTAGTGACGTTCAGAATAAGTGAAGGGTGAAAAAGAACAATAAAGCTGACAAGAGGGAGTAAATTAATCTGTATTCATGCCTTGACAAGATCATGCACATCACCTCTGACCTTCAGTTCGTTTACACCCACATTACTGGCATCTCAGGCATTTCAAGCTTGAACTTGGGTTACTTTACCTCCACCAAACACATTCAAGGCACACAACCAAGTCAATATTTCATTATGTCTCAATCATATGACCTCATTCGACAGAAGAATATCTACCTATAATGTTTTCTAACAACATTTATGTTAGACGAAGTGGTTACAAAAATATACTTATGAAATGTTTCACTCAGTGATGTTAACATGTCTTCAATTCAAATGATTTTTTTTATCAGAATCCTTGGAGATGAAAAAACGTTTTATTGAAACTTATTTAGTAATTCGTAAATGTGGAATAACATTATCTACAATATTACTCAAGGTTTTTTTCTGTGCTAAAAAAAAATTATTTCTGAATTAATTTGGTTTTGTAGATGAATCTTTAAAAATAATAACTTTTATAAGTTTATAATAATATAATAAAAAAATAAATTAAAAAAATGGTTAACTCTTTGACTTTTCTATATGGTCAAAACATTGCGCTGCAGCAAAAAAAGGTTTTCATTCATTTGCATTCACTCAAATAAAGAATTAAAAGTCAATGAACTAACATTTTTAAGTTTATAAAACTGTGCCAATACAAAAAACTGTTCTTGATTTTTTTCTTATTATTTGTCCATTCCTCTGTTCGTTCGTTCATTCATTCATATTCATATTTATATTTCTCTCAGCCAGTAATGTTAATTTTTATCTCACGTTCTCAACGTCTCAATGTCATTCTTTTATCAACGTCTCTGCTTCCTGGTCCAGTAAGTAGACACGAGCATATGATCTGTGAGAAAATCATTATAGCGCGAGGCTGGGTGTTTTTATGTCTATGAATTTACAGCAGACAAAAACCTGTTCCTATGGGGTCTGGGCCTGTTTTCGAACTCCACTGTTTCCATGGCAACAGAGGTCTACTTTTTGCCCATTGGAATAGAAAGGCATAGGTCTTGTATTTATGGCCACTTGAAACCATAATAATCAGACTGGGTGGAGAGGTAGAGAGAGAGGTAGAGGTAAAGAGGTAGAGAGAGAGGTAGAGAGGTAGAGAGAGAGAGAGAGAGCGAGAGAGAGAGAGAGAGAGAGAGAGAGAGAGATTGCTAACCCTGATTTTGTTAATATTGTATATAGTTCAGATATAATTATATTACTGGAGACATGGAGTCGTTTAGACTCCAAAATCTGCACTCCTCCAAACTACAGAGGGCTACGAATCCCTTCAATCAAACAGCCTAACATTAAAAACGGAAAAGATTCAGGAGGAATCATAGTTTGGTTCAAAGATCATCTGTGGCATTATATTCAACCTGTGAAAAAAGGAAAAACACATATTTGGATAAAACTTCAAAGAGCTTTTTGTGTTTAGATGAGGACATGTACCTATGTGCCACATATATCCCCCCATATGAGTCTCCTTATTATAATGAAGACATCTCTTCAACCCTACAGTCAGAGATTGTTTACTTTCAAACTCTAGGACCGGTTCTGTTAATGCGGGATCTGAATGCTAGAACGGGGAAGGAAGCGGATTACATTACCTCAGATGGAGACAAATATATTAGCAATTCACATATATATCAACAGAAACACTTTACTAAGGCACGCCAGAATTATGACAACACAATAAACAGACATGGAAAACAAGTCCTGCAGCTCTGCAAAAGCCTGGGTCTATAGTTAACGGCAGAACAAAGGGAGATTCTCTGGGTCGATTCACCTACTGCTCATATAAAGGCAGCAGCACAGTAGATTACGCCATTACAGATATAGACTATACAGTTAAATGAACTATTTCAAAGTGATGCCACAGCTGCCGTTATCAGACCATAGTCCATAGGCATAGTCCTGCCTTCTTCAGGCCAGAAGGTTAAACTGCACCCCCTCCCCTCCAGATTTACATGGAGTAAAGACAGTCCTGCCCAGTATGAAGCTCAGCTCCACAGCACTCGGGTTCAGAACATGATAGATTCATTTTTATTTACTTAATTTAGTGAAGAGAACGAAATGATCAATTTAGCAACTCATCAGTTAACCGAAATCTTTTCTACAGTGGTCAGAAAAGCCCTGAGAAAAAGAAAGAATTATAGATGTAAAGAAGAATTACAGATGTAAAAAAGACCTTGCTAAAGCTGGTTAATTTGATAAAAAAATACCAAAAAGTAAGAAAAGAATTACAATCATTATCAAATAAAAAAACACAGAGACCCTGCAAACCAACAATCACGAGCCACATATCAGCAAACCCTTAAAACATACAAGTTACTAATACAGAAAAAAGCTGATCACATAAAAGCAAAGCTTAATAAGATTGAGGAGGCAGTTGATCAGAATTATTTTTGGGAATTATGGAATAATTTAGATAAATCCAAAGAACCCAAACACATTCCCATCTATGACCCAAACATCTTGACCGAACATTTTGGAAAACTCTATTCACAAAATGAACCAACCCTCACCCAAAAAACATCTGACCTCCCAACTATATAGCCTGGACTATATAACGCACTGTAAAAGATCAGCTAAACCATTTAGACCAGCCCATATTATTAAATAAACTGACAGACAAGATGAAATCCCTAAAAAATTAAAAATCATGAGGTGTGGATTTAATATCTAATGAGATGCTGAAACACAGCAGCCCCAAGCTGAAAGATGCAATTCTGATATTATTCAGTCTTTTATTAAAATCAGGAAACTTTCCTGAGATCTGGAAAGAAAATTTAATTACACCAATTTTTAAACGAGGTGAGAAGTATGACCCAAATCATTATAGGGGCATCACAGTGAGTAGCAACCTGGGAAAACTATTCTGTTCCTTCATCAATGACAGATTAGTTCAGTTCATTCAAGAACACAAGATTCTTAACAATTGTCAAATTGGATTTATGCCTAAACAGAGAACATCAAATCACATTCACACACTCATACAAAAACACGTCCAGCAAACAAAACAAGGGAAAATATTTGGCTGCTTCATTGATTTAAAAAAAAGCCTTTGATTCGGTATGGCATAATGGACTTTTCCTAAAACTAATCCAAAGTGGAATAGGAGGAAGGACATATGACATCAAAAAGGACATATACAATGGGAACAAATGTGGTGTTAAGATTAATGACAAACGTACTGATTATTTCAGTTAAACTAAATGAGTCCGTCAAGGCTGCAGCCTCAGCCCGACTTTTAATATCATTTAATTTTTAAATTTAAAAAAAATTTAATATCAACATGACATCATGACTTTGCGTAAACATACACGCCACTTTCAAGTCAAGTGGCGTGTTATCTATACGCATTTTGAGCTATCCGCGTGTATGTCCACGCCGCCATCTTCCGCGTGTATGTCTACGCAGTTAAATGTCCGAATGATTCCGCGTGTATGTCTATTGTCTACGCCGTTAAATGTCCGAGCGAAACGAAGCAAAATGTAAATCTACATCTGGGGAGCGATATTTTTTTACTAGGATGGTAGGGCAAGACTCATAAATGGTATTACCCCAGTGACGGGTAGGTTTAGGGACGGGGTTGGGGTAAGTCATATATATTTATATAGAGAGTAATGTAACGTTAAGTCAACGGCGTTGATAAACACGCTGAAAAGCGATTATGCGTGTTGATAGCATGCCAAAAATGGAAATACGAATTGGCGTGTCATACATACGCCATTTCATGAGATCAGTCTGTTAATATCTATATTAATAAATTGCCATCAACACTTGAGAAGTCCTCTTGTCCTGGTCTGACCATCGAGTATAGAGAAATCAAAAGCCTCCTGTATGCTGACAATCTTCTGCTGCTGTCTCCTCATGAAGAGGGACTGCATCAAAGCCTCTCGCTTCTAGAACAGTACAGCAACGACTGGGCCTTACCAATAAACATGGAGCCACGTTTAGGTAACAAAATAATAAGTCCAAAATAATGATCTTTCAGAAAAAAACTCACCTTACTGACAAGAAATATAAGTTTACACTTGGGGGAACAATTCTTTATCATGTCACCTGTTATAATTATTTGGGTCTGACAATCTCAGCTTCTGGAAAATTTGACACTGCAATAAAAGATCTGACTGATAAAGCACGTAGGGCATATTATAGTATGAGAAAATCCCTGTTCAAATCCTGGGACAAAACACCTGTTGAAATTTTCCACCTTGAGTTCTGCACATCCTGGGAAATGCTCCAAGTCTGGGTTGCCTGGCAGAATTAGGCAGATTCCCTCTCCTATCTGAAATCCAGAAGAAAGCCGTAAAGTTTTGGTTCCATCTATCAGACGCGCCGACAGAGAGTTACCATCACTGCGCTCTCAGATACAGGGCAGGACACACAGAGAGACCCCCTGCAATATTTAGTGGAAAAAACATCAACTTAATTCAACAATTCAGTTCAGACACACAAAAGTAAAAGAAATAGGGAAAATAACCAAGGAAGAATACATACACGATTGGCAGATAAAAGTCACACAATTAAATAAATTAAAATACTTCCACAAAATAAAGTCTGATTATAAATTGGCACCATACCTGACCAATATTAGTAATTATGATCAGAGAAAGCTCATGACAAGGTATCGCATTAGTGACCACAATCTGTGTGTGGAGACGGGCCGACACAAGCAGAGCTGGAGAGCCAGAGAGCTCAGACTGTGTTCACACTGCTCTGATGGAGTCGTAGAGGACGAGCTGCATTTCCTCATCCTCACTGATATAAAACATCAGAGACACTTACTTCACACAAATAGCACAGATTTTACCTCAATTCCAACAAGCGAGCCTCATAAACACACTGTCTTATATTTTTCTCATAGAGAAAAACTTTCAAACTTTCTCATAGAGAAAGAAGAATGTATTCACCTGGCAGCGCAGTATGTGTCTTCCTGCCATCATATGAGGGACAAGGGCTGAACCCTCTTTTCCCTTTAAACTACTCTCTGTACTTATTTTTTATTTATTTATTTTAATTGTGATATATTTATGTATAATATGGATTTTTTTTTTATGTATATTCAAAGTATATACACTTCTGTAATATACAATTATGTAATGTTTTATAGCATGTTTATAAATGTGTGACAACATATCTAAATATCCAACGCATTCTCATCCCAGGGCGTCATATACTGACGCTTTTGACATTTCGTCTACATCGAACGCACATGGCACCCTTTAGCGTCAATATGACACGCACAGAGCTTTGTTCGGTTATGGTTTAGGTCTGGGGTAGGGTTAGGGTTAGACCGCTAGGAGGCGCCTTCTGGCCCATATCTATCTGCATCTCATATTGACGCTAAAGGGTGCCATGTGCGTTGAATGTAGACGAAATGTCAAAAGCGTCAGTATATGACACCTTGGGATGAGAACGGGCTGAAATATCAGCTGGATAAGGGAATACTGATGGTGGAGAGTGCCTAGATTAATTCAACCCTAAATATGAATAAAAAATAAAGATAAATAGAGTCATAAAAATAATGTTGTTCAATAATATTTTTTTTCAACAATACAAACCCAGAGTTTGCCCTCTCCTTGTCCAAATTCTGACAACGTTCCAGACTGCCCTCCTGACGATGGACCCAATTTGTAGTAAGTAAATTAGAAATCGCTGACTAAAGCATTTCTGTTGATTAAACAGTCATGCCATCTTATGAAAACTAATTAGCAAATCTAGCTGCATGTCTTATGTCCTATTAGAATCATAAACCAAATATTTCTGTGTGATGCCCACCTGTTAACGCTGATGTGCGGCGTATTGTTTCGTTAATTACAAATACAATCACAGAGAGAGAGAGAGCACAAACACAGAGAGAATTCTCATTGGTCAAAAGCATCTGGATTTCCTCACGGTCCGGATACAGAGAAGACATGGGGAAAAAAGGAAAGGTGAAAAAGAAAGTTTGAAGGTAAATCAGACCTATAATATTTATTTCTGTATGTAATTTGCAAATCAAATCACAAGGGGACCCCAAAATAATGACACATTGAAATTCAGTCAGTGGTTCACATTAGTGTTTGTGCAACACTTTTTTGGTACTGAGTGTACCTGTAGACTTCTGCTCATGCCCTGCTAAAAAAAAAAAGAAAAAAAATGGAAAATCATTCAACTTTAAGAGACTGAGAGGAGCAGCAACGTTTTGAATCTGCACAGAGGAGATAGCTTTGACTGTCGATGACACGCACACCCCATACTGTACGCCACGACTCTGAGCATTCATTCCCGTTCTTTATCTGACAGTGGCTGCCTTGTCTCCCTGCTCTCCTTGAGGTTAAGACCCCAGGATGTGTCTGCAAGAGGAGGAAAAAAAAAAGATAAAACAAGTGAACAATGTGGTTGCCATTTCTAAAAAGGAACCAAAGAAGCCTCGTGAGGCCCGGGCCTTGAAGACATGTGCCAGGCAGCCATTGTTCTCCCACGTTCCACTACCAACTACAGTTGGTCGCCTATGTGACACGGGTCCCCGTTCTTTGAAACCACAGCCATGTGGCAGAAATGAAAAAGGGTGCATTTAAAAAGCAATGGAGGGATTCAAACTTACGCGTCAGACGGGGAGATGGAGAGTGAAAAGGAGCGAGAGACAGAGAGATACTGAATGAAACAGAGTGAGATGTTGCTATTGAAAAAAGAAATGGTGGTTTTGGATGTATTCAGGAAGTGAGCAAAAGCCAAGATTTTTTTTTTTCAAAACCAATTGTCTCACAGGTGTTGCAGTGTCCTTGCAACTCCCAAAACAGCCTAGTGTTTGGCCCAATCATTGTGTTGCGAGTGGTTTGTTCTGTAGAATTAGTTTAGTAAACTCTAAGCGACTGTGAAGCTGATGACATTCTCTCACAAATACTGTATATACACTGTAAAAAACAGTGTCAATTAAACTCTTAGAGAGTACATTTTAACACTACTTGGGCACATAGTATATGGTCCCACTCTATAAAGAGTAAAAATGACTCTTTGTATTGTTGAATTTACTATATTTGTTAATATAGCACCTTGCAGTGCAGAAAAATTACACAGAGTGTAGAGTGTTACACTTACTGTTGTTGTGCAAGTTCTACCCTATGGGGCAATTAACACCTTTGGTGTTGTTTTAATTCTTTTGGATTACACTGTTATTAATAGTATTATTTTCAGTGCAAACATTTTTACACTTCAAAAATCAAGAGTCTTCAGACAGATTTATAATTCCAAAGTTCATTTTAACAAATGGGCAACGTGGCTATACTTTAAAACACATGCCAGATGTGTAAAGATCAATTAGTCAGTCATGTCCAAGAAGTGTTGCACAGAAAAAATAGTTAATAAAATATCAAATCTGCCTAGACATGAACAAATACGAGATTTGAACAAGACTGCAGCAAGGTACTTGAACAAATAGTACACACGAATGCTGTTCCTCTAGGACTAGGTAGTCAGTGACATCAAATTCCATGATCCAGTGTTTTTAGCATCTTAAAGCAGTTCAGTTCACAGTGAATGCAGGGAACTCAATCTATATATGTGCTGTCAGTTTAATGTGCATTTGGAAATACAATGTGTGCCAGTTGCGAACAGGATTTTTACATTCTCATAATTTCCAAAAATGCTTTGGACAAATGATTGCAGTCTTTCACTTGATTTACAATGAGATGCGTTTGTAAACCTGTTTTCAGAGAAACTTCCATTTTTTTCTCCCAAAATTATAATTACTAATTAATAATATGCTTAATATAGGCTACTTACTGTTATGCATAATAATAATAATAATAATAATAATAATAACAACAATAATGTACAATTATCCAAAAGTACTCAGATGCATTTAACTTTTTTAGAACAGGACAGTATCCTATGGGGTACAATATTCCACAATATTGTCAGGGTAATCAGCCAATTACAGTGATATGGAGGCACTTTTGTTGTAAGCTGTAAGCTGTTTTTTTTGAGGAGGCTCCAAAAAGTTTTACAAAGTGAAGATGATACTTAAATTCTATTTCTTATTTTTACATACATATTTAACTAAAATTAAAATAAATGAATTCAATTATATTAATAACAATTAAATAACACTGCATTCACTGACCATGTTAGCTACTCAAATAGCTAGCTAAACGGTTAACTCCCTCCAATACAGAAAAATCTGCTTAGCTAAGCTGAAAGCTACTGTATGGAGAAAGTAGTTAAATTGCAACCTATGTGGCAAAAGAAGTGTCCTAAAGCTACTTCATGATTTTCATTGAATGGAAATTTCATCTGAAATATACATTATACATTTGAATAAAAAACACAAACATATAAGCAGTTGCTGAATGTGTCCACCTCTAATCAATAAAAAATAAATAAATAAATAAATAAAATAAAATAGCATGCCACTGAAAAGGTACATGATTTCAGCCAAGGATACCTGAATTAAACCTCTAAATTGTAAGCCAGTGACAGAGCTTTTCAGTTCCTATGGAAATAGAGTTTATTTATTTATTCTTTGTTTGATTTGTTCTTGTCAAATAGTGAGCAGATATCATACAATTTGTATTGTCTGTATTGTCTGAATGACAACTCTCTATAATTTGTTACATCTATAGAGAGACAGTGAGTCAGCCACCTGCACCACAAAACTATAAAAGACAGCACTAATTATCACCAATTCACAAATGGACTCCTGGCGCAGGTGATCCATTTTCAAAATGTTTTCATTAAATCAACAGATGTCACTCCAGTGACTGGGATGGTTCTCTTTTGGTAATGTATAGAGAGCAAAAAAAAAAAAAAACCAAAACATACATCTATCTTTATGAGGACATTCATTGACACAATGCAATCTCTAGCCACTTACTCTAACCTTACCCATCACAACTAAGTGCCAAACCCGAACCCTTACCCTAAACCTACCCTTAACCTAATTATAACCTTACCCTAAAACCAAGTCTTGACCCTCAAACAAGCCTTTAAAGGGGTCTCAGAAAGTGAGGACTGGCCAAAATGTCCTCACTTTACTCTCTTTGTCCTCACTCCAATGGTCTAAAACTCAAACTGGTCCTCACAAAAATAGTTGTACAAATACACACACACACACATACACGTGTGATATGCAATTTAAACATTAAATAAACTCCAACTGTGGAGATCAATCAAAGCGTCAAATGGACTCTTAACACAATGATAAGAGGCCAAGATAAATTGCTGTGAAATGATGCCATTAACTGGGTTGCTGTTTTCATACAATTGTGTTTAAAGTTTATGTGAACTGTGACAAAATAGTGTTTGATTAATTGGTTTGCATTACTGACATTCTGACGACTGTGTCTTCTCTAAATGCAATTCTCATTCCAGGGCCATATGTCAGAAATTTTTTACTTTTGTAAAGTTACACTAAAGATGTGACTTGTAATCATTGCGAATTCAAGGTCCACATGATGGCTTTCTTTTTTTTTTACTGCTGCCCTCCATTCTCAGCTTCTTTCCCTTGAAGCATCAAACGTCTCACTTCAAAGTGCCTCATTTGTGGCTGCCTCTTTTCCAGGTGCCAATCCCTACCCTTATATATCTGGTGCAATCGACTAAACCCCTCTCCATAAAATTTGATGCAACCAGGGGAGATGGGAGGGAGATATTAGAATGGCCATATCACAAGGTGATGGGGTCTATTGATCTTTGAGCATAATTTTTTAGCACAGGGGGTTATTTGTGAGATACGCTTGCAAGCTTGAACAAAAGACAGACACAAGTTTTTTTTTTTTTTTTTTTTTTTTGTGCTTTTACTTCAGTGGCCATCAATTCCATTCTTATGCTTGAGATTCACCCATGAAAGAGATGTCCACCCGTACAAATAAAAATGGGGGAAATTGTTATACTCAGTATGGTGACTGTAAACCTTCTTTACAATTAAAGGGTTAATTCACAGCTGATAAGATGGGCTTTTAATAGATCTTGTCTGTCTATGCAGTAGAAAGGCATGAAAATGTCACAAGTAACAGAAATAAGCACAAATGTCAGAGCATGTCAGAACACCTCCAGGGCCCAGAAAACACCTCAGACCCCAGAGGGTTAAATGTGATTTCAGGGGGTCCAAACTTCATGAACCGGAAGTTGAGTCTGACTTTACATCAGTACTGTTACATATTTCTGAGTGAAGATTTAAAAAGAGGGCGGGGTTTAGCACATCTCCTCGCCATCTCTATCTTGCACCAGACTGATGGTTGAAGAGGAGTGATATAGGAAGTCCTGTCCAAGCCATCAAACTAATGTCAGCAGAGAAGGAATTGCATTCCAGAGGGGAAGCAATTTCCAGATTTTGACAAAAGATTAAGAAGACAAATACAAAGTTCTCAAGATCTGCTTGCAATCACATCATTATGTAGAGGCACAGCTGATTGGGTCCTGCTGTATCAGTAGCCAACAAGCTCGCTGCTACCAACACCTTCAAATACTTGGTCAGCATTTTCTGTAGCAGTTTGCAGCGTGCTGACAGCGTTGACAGGGTGAAGACATAATGAAAACATCATTTTCTTTTTTGTGTGAACTATCCCTTTTAAGATGAATGGGAGTGACAAAATATAGCTTTCTCCAAGTATTACGGTCCTCATTGGTTTGAAAACAGTCGTTATTTGCAATTCAGTTTGGTGATGCTCATCACATGCATACCTGTTGGTCACAGCAGTGACAAAAACTTTTGAAGCTATTACAATATGACTCAAGTTAATGGTGTAAGTAAAGCATAAAATAAATGTTGTATATTTTTTGGTATGCATCACACACACACACACACACACACACACACCTGAACATATCCTCATTACCTGAAATGCAGCGCAGGTGTACAGGTGTCATCCACTCAGCAAGACCATGTGTGAACAAGACACTTTTATGCTGCTAAAAACACTGTCAGCATAAACCTCATACTGCTAACAAAGCCAAATGTTTGGCTCCGCAGACTCTTAGATAAAGTGCAGCTCACATGGAATATGTGATGACAGGGCACGTAAAAAAAAATAATAATAATAAAAAAAAAAAATCCCCATGCAGACATATCATGCACCATGATGGTATTAATATACTCATGACTGTAGATAAGCATTATAAGAACATGCGGGACTCAATCTATCTACAAGGAAACACAAAGCTTTTAACCGACAACATAAAGATACTGAACTTTACACAGCTATCTATCTAGGCATTATAAATGCACTCATGTCTCAATCGCTTGGCCTTTCAACCTGCTGGCATAGGATTTTCTGAAGCCTGGCAGAGCAAACAGACATATCCAGACATATAAGGGATGAAGGGGGTTAGCATTTACAGGAAGACATCACCTCAGGCAGATGAGGGGGCTTTTCTGTAAGGGGTCTGTTTGATAATGGAGAAACCTGCAGATAAGATACAACAAGTGCAATTGTCTCTAATCCCATCCGTCAGGCTTTGTGAGAGCATACAGCTCCACTGACACAAATCTGTACTTAGCAGAATCACAAAGGCTATGGATTTGCTTTCAACCCGAGTACAGTGAGTTTAGCGGAATAATAAATGTCTACAGTGTCCAGGCGAAGGGTGAAATCTCAGTTCGGGTGTGTGCATGCAATTCAAAACAGCTAATGTGGGCAAACCTCACACTCTGGGACCGGATAAACAGTCAGATAAAATGATGTTTTCTTTGCCTTTTTTCCCCTCATACTAATCTCTTAATCCACTGTTCTTCTCGAAACCAAGGAGAAAGAGGGAGAGGAGAAAGAAGGAGAAAAAGGAGTGCAGCAGAGGATGAGTTTGTATAATGGCTAATATGGCAAGGGGGACATTATTATTAATTACAGACACAATCCGTCTTTCTATTCTTCACACTAATTCTTGGTGCACTTCGCCACAACAAGAGGATGCAACTTCTGGTAGAGAAAAAAATTGGGGGTTCTGCGATATTCATGCCTTATATTTGTTAAAGCTTTACGACACTTCATTTGGTGAAATGTTTTAATTTCTCGAAGAGATACTTGAAAAACTGAGTTCAATCAAAAACCAACAGAGTGCAAACAGTTTCTGCCTTCAGGCAGGGAGGCTGCTAAATACGCAAGCTGCAGTACTCTGTCCTTGATTAACGGTCAGCTCATATGGAGTTCCTGTTTACAAATTCAGAGTTTTATTTAATTTAAAAGCTGAGGCGTGTAATTTTTACAGTGCTAAAATACTTCCTCTTATCGCCTCTTACTAACAAGAGACAACTATATAATCTGTCTGTAGGATGATTTCCATGAAAAGTGTAAGGGTGTTTCTTTAGCCACTTTTATGTTCCAGGAGTTAAACAGATTTTTCTTTTTGTTATGTGAAGATCACATAACAACTGACATTTACCATGACTTTTATCATTTATTTTCACTACTTTTCAAATGCCTTGTATACAGATTTTATTTTTACTCTTGTTCTACAACTAGAACTTTTTAATTTTAAAATAAGACAATCCATCATAAAAACTTTAGACCAGGATTTTGTTGGTCAATGACACAGTCTACTTAAGTTGCCTCAAAATAGCAACGCACCAACAATGCGCCTGAACACACCTAATTTTCAGAACAGCATGCCCATGGGCGAACAGATGGGCGCAAATGCATTTGCTATTTAAATAAACATGGCGCAGGACGTAAAAATGCATCGGGCTGAAACTAGCAAAAAACACTTGGCCTGGTGTTTTTACTTGGCGCTGCATTGCGCCGGGTGTATGATAGGGCCCTAAATAACATACTGATATTTATTGTGTAAAAACTTGTTTTAACACTGTATATCAAAATTTCAAACTTTACAACTGGCCCACAGTTGTAGTGTCATTTCCACCACAACAAACAATTTTGTTCCAATTTTGAAGAGCTTGAGATAAAATATGGTACATTATTTGTGAAGGAAACTATAAGGTAAATTCCTTGTGAACAGACTGTTTTATTGTGTGTCATTGCTAATCAATCTGTAACTGTCAAATTATGCAAAAAGTGTGAAAATATTAACTGCATTAATATAGGACACACAAGCTATGATTTTTGTCATTTCTACCACCATCATTTAAATCACAGAATGCAATTAACGACAATGCATCATTTGAAATGTGTTGGAAATGACACTGTGGTGTGAATTTGTATTACTTTTATTTTTATTATATCAGAAAAATAAAAAAAGCAGAAACATGACAAAACATTTGACCAATAGAAGACAAGGGAAAGTGTTCAGGAAACTTTGGAAAGACAACTCATGTATCTGTAATTTAACTATCAAACTGTTGCCGTGTTTGCATCAACATTTCTTCTTTTTAAACATTTTCAGGTAACCAGTTTCCTTCAGGGAACTTACAGGAAGAAATCCCGCTACATGACTTATTTGTGTGCATTTGCCAAACAAGATAGCTATTTCACAACCAGTCTTAGAGTTTCAATCTTATTTTTCATCACTTTGGGCTGGTGCGGCACAAATACAACAGAAGGCGTCCCACAGAGACGTAGAGCAACTGAGGATTCAATACTCTGAGATATCCTGCTTTGCCCTCTCACAATCTCCAGCAAATAAGAATTATATGGTCAACAATACCTGCTGCCACACGTCCTCTGGAGAACTGGAAATCACAGTTGCATCAGCATCTATTCTTACGTCATAGAAAGCAAGGAAATTAATTTTCATCATACATATGAAATAATATATTTATACCCATGACTTCATACCCACAAGTTTCCCTATTACAATAAGCACAACATTGCTGAGTTTCAGAGGGCCATTGAAGAAGGAATTGTGTCATAATAAATAAGATTTTTATTTTATTTTTTTAAGTTTTGTCTGAGCCCTGGTACAGCCCTGGTCCCAACCAATCAGAGACTTAATTATAGCAGAGAAGGGATGAGCTGTCCTAAGGGATGCTGTGCATGCTGGGTCCCTCTTGACAAGTCACTGTGGTGTTTGAATATTAATGGAAATTATAGCAAGCTCTGGCTTGGGAATGTGTTCAAGTGGAGAGCCAACAAATGCATGCAAAAACAAGAGCTGAGTAATGGGCTTTAAGGGCCATTTAATATTTTATTGTGTATGTGTGTGCGCGTGTGATTGAAAATATGTGTGGGTGTGAGGCAGACATTACTTTTCTCCCATTGTTTGGCACCAGAGATCTAAATGTGTGAACATGGCTGGAGTGTGTTCTCAGATTTTTGTGAGTAAGACTGGGATAGGAAAAGATGCCACATACCATCCTAATTTCTGCCTTCTGGTCTTGGGGGAGTGTATTAAATCATGTTGTGTAAAACTCAAGGCCACTCCAGTCGCCAGGTATGGGTCCGGTGGGAGAAAATTAGCTGCAGTGGCAGGAGATGTTGAGAGAAAGAGTGATAGAAAGAGAGAGAAATGGTTAGATATGTGGTTGTCAGATATCAAGCATCCTGCAACGGTGAGCTATGACACAGACGCTGTGGGTGTAGGTTTAGCTCCTGTCACCAGAACAACAATACACTGTCTTATTAACACGTCACACACCTCCTCTCTGTCACCACGCTATCCTGTCAGACTGACACTCACACCTCTGCCTTGAGGCCCCCTTCGGTCTTTCTCCATCTAACTCAAATTCATGAGCCTCAATCACACAATGTTGTTTATTTCCCCATCTGTCTCTCATTTTCATCCTATTCCCTCCAGTTTTAACTTGTTTATTGGTTTATTTATCTTCTTTACTTCATTAAATTAATAGGTCAACCTAAATTTAAAGGGGTCATGATATAGATTTTTTTTTCAACATTTTATTATGTTCCTTGAGGTTCTCTTATAATGATAATTTTTTTTGCACAGTCATATATTCGCAAAAATGGTTATTTTCAACCCTCATTCTGACTTGGCAGTCACGTACTTAGCATCCACACCACATCTCCCACATTTTCACAAAGGTATACAAAAAAACAAACATATAAACAATATGTCTTGGGACATAATTTATTATAATTTTTTGTGGTGGGGCCAATAAATATTTTGGCATGGCAACCAATGGCCTGACCGGGCAAGTAAAAAAAAAACATTAAGCCCTGCATCCACTTGTTCCTGTTCCACTGTACAGTCTGTACAGAGATGCAAATTTCTTTACTCTTCCATTTGTCCTGTTTTCAGCAGACTCGAGCATGAGAAGTACGTCAGAAATTGAACGGGCATCTGTACACTGTATCTATAGTGTAGACAGTGTCAGTGATTGTAATGAGTTCTATTTTCTTTTGACTCTAAACTCGTGGTGTAGAAAGGTGTCAGTCGTTAAGTGACTTAATGCCAGTGGGTGGGGCTAAACCTAAAATTAGAGTTTTTAATATATTTTTATCTTATAATAATTTCACATTAAACTCCAAATTAATGTAGAATCAACAAAGACAGTAGCCTAAATTTTTGTGACATGCATCCCATTTTCTCACAACACTTTACATTATTTGAATGTATAAGAGCGTGGTCATATAATTTAACGCTAAACAAAAGACGACAGGGAAAAAAAGAAAAGAAACGGATGCTGCATCAATTGCTTTAAATATTTGTAACTAATTTTAAATTTTTAACTCATTTATATATTTTTGAAATTTTAATAATAGCATGCATTAATGTGTTAATTTTGACACCACTAGTAAACAATGAAGGCAACTTTGATTTCTCATGTCCTGACCCCTTTACTCAGTCAAGTCAAGTCAAGTCAAGTCACCTTCATTTTATATAGCGCTTTTAACAATTTGGATTGTTTCAAAGCAGCTTTACAGAGAACAATAGGAAATTACTGTAACAGTTTGTTTAGGCTTTACAACAGCTCTAGGATAAAGTTATTGTCCAGCTAAAATTCATTTTGATTGATTGATTGATTCACTTCCGTTGCGAAGATCATTAGTTATAAACTTAGGGACCGCTAACACAACACCGTTCTAACAGGAAAGCCCTTAACACGGTCCGGCCACCCATCCGCAAAAAACAGTGCCTGGTGTCTCGAGAATGCACTCTCTGAAATAGGTTCGAAAGTGCAAACGATTATCCGTTATCTCAGCGCAAACCTCAAAAACGCTGACGTTGCGCATTACATGTTCAGTTCAAACTAAAGGTATGTGCATTTGAATATACTGTATATGTGCGCAGGTGTGTACATTAAGTGACTTAATGCCAGTGAGTGGGGCTAAACCTAAAATTTGAGTTTTTAATATATTTTTATCTTATAATAATTTCACAGTAGCCTAAATTTCTAATATTTGTTTAATGGAATGTTTTTATGAAAGACACCATCACCGATACCAACACTGCTACTGATGTCTCTATTAAACTTTTTTTTCTCTCAATTTTACCCATTCATTATAGACCTTATGCGCCAGAGAAACGAGGGCGCCACCATCTTTAGAATATTGTCTTTTAACTTCCGTTTTTGCGGTCGCTCTGTATATTTCTATGGCATTGCTGTCCAGAAATAATTAGCTTTTAAAGTGGATTTACTTAATATAAAGTTAACGAAAGTTATCATGAGGACTGTAATGTTTAAAGCAGATGACTTAACAAATGTCAGTCGACCGTGAAAATTTTAAAACGAGCCGTTCATTAATAAACCCGCAAAATCGCAGTGAAAATACAGACCGGAAGTCAAAAGACAACGAGCTCAGCGCTAATAAGGGGCGGGGCTACATAAGGTCTATAGCTATTGGGCATTACAGTATAATTGAAAGCTATACATTTTAGCACTTATTAGCTTTTTTTTTTTTTTTTTTTTTTTTTAAACAACAACTTTTAAATGTAAGTGAATGTAGAACGAATCCATTATAATAAATGTCACATTTGCCTGTGTCCTTCAATATATCAGGGCTCAATTTTTCTATTGGCCCAGTCAGACCAGTTCAGATTTTTACATTCCCTGTCAAAATGCACAAAAAGTTATCGTTTTCGTTATTTTTGACCCATGTAAAATTTAAACAGTGCTTTCAGATTTTTAGGTAGGTCTAACAGGTAGGATATATAAAAAAATTGAATTTACTGGAATTATCAAACACTTCACAGTCTTCACTGGATAAATTATAAATTCAATATAGATTACTCCTTATTAAAGCTGCAAAAGTTATTCAGTCACGAGCAGTGAGTGATTTTCTCATTTTCTTTTCTTCTTTGATTATCTTTAAAGATAGACATCACAGCAGCAGGTTTATTAGGCTGCTGTCACTTTAAGACCTGCCACTTTAAGACCTGCCACACATGACAATGAACTGACATGCATCCCATTTTCTCACAACACTATACATTATCTGTATGTATAAGAGCGTGGTCATATAATTTAACGCTAAACAAAAGACGACGGGGGAAAAAAAAGAAACGGATGCTGCATCAATTGCTTTAAATATTTGTAACTAATTTAAATTAACTAATTTATATATATTTTTTTTATTATAATAATAGCATGCGTTAATGTGTTAATTTTGACACCACTAGTAAACAATGAAGGCAAATTTGATTTCTCATGTCCTGACCCCTTTAAAATTCAGGGGTCATAATTTGATAATTTACTCAGTCAAGTCAAGTCAAGTCAAGTCACCTTCATTTTATATAGCGCTTTTAACAATTTGGATTGTTTCAAAGCAGCTTTACAGAGAACAACAGGAAATTTGTTTAGGCTTGGTTTGTTTAGGCTTTACAACAGCTCTAGGATAAAGTTATTGTCCAGCTAAAATTAGTTTTGATTGATTGATTCACTTCCGTTGTGAAGATCATTAGTTATAAACTTAGGGACCGCTAACACAACACCGTTCTAACAGGAAAGCCCTTAACACGCTCCGGCCACCCATCCGCAAAAAAACAGTGCCTGGTGTCTCGAGAATGCACTCCCTGAAATAGGTTCGAAAGTGCAAACGATTATCCGTTATCTCTGCGCAAACCTCAAAAACGCTGACGTCGCGCATTACATGTTCAGTTCAAAGGTATGTGCATTTGAATATATATGTGCGCAGGCGTGTAGTCCTTTACAAATCAACCCTCAATAAACTACTTGTCTGGCCTTAAAAATGTATTTATATAAATCTTTTGTCGCATCTGCGTAGCCACGCGAACTGGAATTATCCCGACAACATTTTATCTGTTCTGAGGTAAAGGGAAGGGAAGGAGGCCTTCACAGGGGATGGACTGTTTGACACTTCAGGACTGCATTGTCGTCGTGTCCAGGCGCAGGTCCTTCATCAGATCTGGATACAGCCTAGATCCGGCGGACTGCGGTAAACCTCGGATAAACAGAGAGACTAATATTAGCGTAGACGCCATCCTTCTTATGATGTAACAAGTACATCAGGATTTATGGGGAGTGTTCCCGGTTCCGGCTGACCTAAACTATGCAGCCTAACAATGAATTATAGAAGTCTATAATGTGTTATGTGTATGCTAGGCCAAAGAGATGTGTGTTTAGTCTAGATTTGAACTGACAGAGTGTGTCTGCTTCCCGGACAATGTTAGGAAGATTGTTCCAAAGTTTTGGTGCTAAATAGGAAATGGATCTACCACCAGCAGTCGATTTTGATATTCTAGCTATTATCAACTGGCCGGAATTTTGAGATCGCAATAGACGTGAAGGACTATAATGCGTTAAGAGCTCGCTCAAGTACTGGGGATCTAAACCATTTAGTGCTTTGTAAGTGATCAGCAATATTTTAAAACTTATACGATGTTTAATAGGGAGCCAATGCAGTGTTGACAGAACCGGGCTAATATGGTCATACTTCCTGGTTCTGGTAGGAACTCTAGCTGCGACATTTCAACGCATTCTCATCCTAGGGCGTCATATACTGACGCTTTTGACATTTCGTCTACATCCAACGCACATGGCACCCTTTAGCGTCACTATGACACGCACAGAGCTTTGTTCGGTTATGGGTAGGTTTAGGTCTGGGGTAGGGTTAGGGTTAGACCGCTAGGAGGCGCCTTCTGGCCCATATCTATCTGCGTCTCATATTGACGCTAAAGGGTGCCATGTGCGTTGGATGTAGACGAAATGTCAAAAGCGTCAGTATATGACGTCTTGGGATGAGATCGGGCTGGACATTTGTATATTAAGCGTGCAGTGTAACCACTAGGGGTGGAACGGTACATGTATTCGTATTGAACCGAAACGGTACGGGCGTCACGGTTCGGTGCATGAATATACACGGAGAATACACGGTATAAAAATAAATAAACTCGCGTGCAATTTAATTAATGTAATGCGGAACTACTGTTAGATACGCGGGTTCTTTAAGGACACCTAATCTGTAGCTCCGCCTTAGCTCTGAAGCTCTATGGCTATAATGAACAGGCTGCGATGTCAAGATTGCAATGCTGGAATATGTTATTTGCGTGTGTGTGCGCGTATGTGTGTGTGTGTGAGAGAGAGAGAGAGAGAGAGAGAGAGAGAGAGGGGCGCGGGCACGATCGAACAGACACACTCCGTCATTTTGTTCATACAGGACATCATTCAAACTGCAAAGTGTTTACTTATATTTGTGTACACTCGCAATAGAACACAACATTGTGCTTTTGTCAAACTGTAAACTCTTGTCAAACTGTAACCTACAACTGTCACCCAACCAAAATCTCTCTCTCTCTCTCTCTCTCTCTCTCTCTCTCTCTCTCTCTCTCTCTCTCTCTCTCTCTCTCTCTCTCTCTCTCTCTCTCTCTCACACACACACACACACACACACACACACTGTTTAAAAGCAAAAAATATTTATCCAACCCCATTTAAAAACAGTCTGTCGGCGCCATCTTTTGGACATTCATCACATTGCATTGGTTTTCATTTCTTGTCCTCAAACAGAGCACTAATCTGTTTATTTTTAAGTTACACATTCCTCCTACACTGATTAAAAAACTAAATCAAATGTGTTTTTAATGGTGGTATTATTTTATACAGAAATAAATTATTTATAATTAAGATGAGAATAAAATTAAGGAAAACAAATATATTGATTTGAAATATAGCAAATTAATTTTAAATTCATTCAGGTACAATTACCAAACATATCTCAAGGTCTTTTGGTCTTTTTATTAATTTAATTAATAAACTAATTATATAAAACTATTGTCAGTGCACTACAAATAAACTGGTTCTATGCCTTTACATTATTAATAAAACATATGTAAAAAATACAAGGCTTAAGACATGTATTTTCCTTTGGTGGTACAGCCTGAGACATGCACAATAATAAAAAAAATGCCTTCTGCATTTTTGTTTTGCTTTTCCCTCCATTGTACCGAACTCGTATCGAACCGTGATGTCTGAACCGAGGTATGAACCGAACCGTGACTTCTGTGTACCGTTCCACCACCCATAATAGCATTACAATAATCTAGCCTTGATGTCATGAACGCATGAACAAATTGTTCTGCATGTTTCATTGAGAGCATATGACACAATTTATATATATTTTTAAGATGAAAAAATGCAGTTTTACAGATGCTAGACACGTGACTTTCAAATGAAAGATTGGTATCAAAGAGCACACCCAGGTTCCTAACCGACGACGAAGACTTGACAAAGCAGCCATCAAGTGTTAGACAGTATTCTAGGTTATTACGTGAGGAAGTTTTTTGTCCAATAATTAGAATCTCTGTTTTTTCAGATTTAAGTAGTAGGAAGTTGCTAGTCATCCAGTTTTTTTTATATCAGCTATGCATTCCTTTAATTTTGTGAATTGGTAAGTTTCATCAGGGTGTGAAGAAATATAGAGCTGCGTATTATCAGCATAACAGTGAAAACTAATGCCATGCTTCCTAATGATATCTCCCAAGGGTAGCATGTACAGAGTGAACAGCAACGGTCCTAGTACTGAGCCTTGTGGTACGCCATACTGAACTTGTGATCGATAAGACATCTCTTAATTTACTGCTACAAATTGATAACAGTCAGATAAGTATGATTTAAACCATGTTAATGCAATTCCACTAATGCCAACATCATTTTCAAGTCTATTTAAAAGAATGTTGTGGTCGATAGTGTCAAATGCAGCACTAAGATCGAGTAACACTAATAGAGAGATACAACCACGATCAGATAAGAGCAAATCATTTATGACTCTAATGAGAGCTGTCTCAGTACTATGGTACGGTCTAAATCCCGATTGAAAATCCTTGCAGATAGTGCTGGGCGGTATGACCAAAAATCCACATCATGGTATTTTTCTAAATTACACCGGTTTCACGGTATATGACGGTATTTCTTTTTTTCCAAGCATGACTGGGTGTAAAACACATTTTTCACTGAGTGAGAGAGGAAATGCTGCAGTAGATTGACTTAGAATGCCCTATTTTACTGTCATGAGTGAATATTGTAGAAAAAAAAATCCACACTAGTATTATTACAGGTTTGCAAGGCTGTTTATAAAAAGGTGCCAGCAGGAGGCGGTTTAGGAGCAGCAGAAATAGCGGTTTCCCCGGTAACGGCTGTACATAAAGCAGCAACGCTCATAAACGCTGGTTTATCAGGAAAGATAAAGAAAGATTAAATCGTAATAACAAAGAAACTTTTCTAAAAACCGTCAGTTCACTTCAGATACATTATTATAAAAACACCCACGCCGCGTTTTGATTTTGAAACGTGCAGTGCTCATGTTTATTCAACGATGTCAATGCCAACCACAAATAGATTTTCCAAAAGGCTGTGTTGATATTGTGAACCAATGTATGGGAAACACTGTAATATAATTTGACAGCTATCAATTATAGTTTAACCTATCCATCTTCAAAGTCAGCTTACACGCATCACTACAGTGCAAAAGAGAAAAAGGACCCTCTCAAACAGTGTCGTGCCGCGCCGCGTTCCGATCATTATTAAAGCGACATACATCGGTATTGCGGTATTTTAAAAATTCATATCATAACAAAAATAAACACCGGTATTCGGTATGAACCGGTATACCGCCCAGCACTACTTGCACATATAATTTCTTTCTAAAAAGGAACATAGTTGTGAAGATACTGCCTTTTCTAATATCTTTGACAGAAAAGGTAGACATGAGTTATTTATAGCACATGTCCAAGCTGCTCTTTTCCAAACAATGAAAGTGAATGGTGACCATGACTACAAGCCAGATTTTCAGTGAATAATGACTTGAATTTTTGTCTCTTTCTCCCACAAATATTGTGTATGGCTTCAGAGGACTTGCAATATAGTATTGTGTTGCATGAACAACTTTTATGATGATTTTTGGAGTTTGACAGCACATTTTATTAACTTTTAGAACTATTTGCATTGACTTTGTATGGAAAAGTACAGCTTGGACTTAAACGTCTCCTTTTCTTACAGGTTTGTAACGAATTTCATACAGGTTTGGAATGAAATGAGGGTGAATAAATGATGACAGAATTTAAAAAAAAAATTCGACTGAAATGTTCTTTTAAACCTCCTCATCCTCCTTTGTTTAATATTTCCTTTGTTCTTCGTGAGCTTTTGTTGCTTTTTGTTCCTATCCCCTTGTTTTTTCTGTCGTCTCTGCAGAGGTTTGGGCACAGAACTGAGGACAGGTGCAGACTGCTCACTGCTGACGTATGCTTTAATGTTAGTGTGCACACCTGCTTGTGTTCAGAGTGTTAGCAATCACCAGAGCAACAGCGAGACACACAGCACAAGAATTTAGGCGTGTGGATGGAATACATGATTTGGTGTTTGGAAATAAGAAGTAATAGTGTTCAATGGTAATTTATTAGATTAATGTGTTCCTGTGATGGAAAGCTGATTTTTCATTACTCCGGTCTTCAGTGTCACAATTCTTCATAAGTCATTCTAATATGCTGATTCAGTGCTCAAGAAACATTTCTCATTATTATTAAGAATGAAAACAGTTATGCTGAGCAATAATATTTTTTCAGGATTTGTTGATTAATAGAAAGAAATGGGAATCTTTTGTAACATTATAAATGTCATAAATGCCACTGTTGTTAAAAGTAATGCATTATTTCTGAATAAAAGTATTGATTTAAAAAAATCTTACCGTAGTGTTGAGAGCGATAACATACATAGTAAATACAAAATTCATGTTCAAATGTTCAGTATCTAGTATATCTGTTTTTATGCTACTTTCTCTGTACATGTGATGTAAACTTGAACTTTTCTCCTTATGTGTATTTCTTCATATCACAAATAATTGTCCCATGCTAACAGGCTCAGCATTTCTAACCTGACACTGTTTTCCCATTCTCTTTCCATCCATCCATCTCTCCCTCTCTCTCACCTCCAGTTCACAAACACTTTCTTTCTCACACTTTCTCTCTCTTTTAGTGTTCAAGCCTGGCATTCGGCACCTTATTTATTTAAATTATTTTGATTTCCTCCACATGCCTGGCATGTGTAGTACTGGGATGGCTGATAGCTGACACTCATTTGTCAGGCTCACTGTGCTACCTGCCAATTACAAAAGAATCCTGAAAGTTTGGCACCAGGCTATTAGAAGCCAGTCTTGGCTCTAACAAGCAAGCATTAACAAGACCGAAGTTGTTGCCTGTCTTTCTCTGTCTCTCTCTCACTTTCTCTCTCTCTAGTTCCACAGAGAAATAATAAGACGCTTGAGCAAAGAGAGCTTGGGGGTAAAAAGGAACCACATTGTGTCGTTATAACTTTGCCGCCCAGCAAGGAGCCTGCTTGACACTTGATTCCCTGATCTGGGATCTGCGGCGCAACGATGGCAGCCCCTTAAATGGCACCGTGGGGGCCCTCGGGTGGAGACATGGCCCTCAGACCTGTGACACATGCTGTCCATGCCAGCAGCTTCATGTGACCTAAGCAGAACAGTGTTGTTAGTCATTATGAAACCCTATTTATTACCAGTGACCGTATGGTCTGTTCAACACACACACCCACAAGACTGTCTGGAATGGGCACTCAAAGCCGCTACAGTGGACCCGTGGTGCTGGGCTATTTAAACAATCCCTTGACATGTCTGCAGACCTTACTGACATCATTATGGAGTAATGAGTATGTTTCTCCAGCTTGGTTAGGGAAGCTTGGTTTCGGCAAAATGGAATTATGTCAGAACAAACTGTAACATATGCACATGCACAGAGGAAGATGGGGCTTATATCACCACATTAAATGTCAAATCCACGATAAAAACAACAGTATGTAAATGCAGACAACAATAAAGCTAAGCGACAATAGCAGTTGTATTTTTCACGCTCAAACTGCAACCTCTGAAGGAGAGGGAGAGTCAAAAATAAAAAGCTAAATGTGAGATAAAAATAAAATAAGAAATAAAGTAATCTTAAGTCATCATGTTCTACCAGCTGAGCTACAGGAACGTAAAAGGACTGAGTCAAAGTTTGCACCAAGCCACAAAATTGGCCTCATGATCCTGTGTGTTCAAGTCCATGCAGTGCTGTCATAGCACCTAATAACTCAATAATATGGATGCACTTTTGCTGACCCGCCAACCTGTTTCCAAGCTGGAAATAGAATGTGCTCTCCAAGCCTCTCTGGATGCTAAAAATTAGATGAAAAATGACTAATCTTTCCATATTTCTTTGTATGATTGCTCAAAGGATCTGAGGGTTTGTGTTCCTTACACAAGGTTGTACATCTTTATGCGCTCCCTTTGGATAAAAGCTATTTTCAAATGGCAGCCCTGCCATATGTTCCAGCTTTGAGAACTTGACAACATACAGTTTTTGTTAAGACCGGGTCACAAGGGTGCTGACTCAGTTCCGCTGCAAGGCTGTTCTTCTGTAGCATTTAGCAACTGTGAAGTATCTGTCGACCTTGTGGCCACGTTTCGCTTTTGTTGACGCAGTTTAAAAAAACTCCTATTTAATTTAGTAGGTTAGGTAACTGTAAGATATAAAATAAGAAATAGTCACACAATAAATTAATGTGTTGACAAATAGTGAGATAATTGTGAGATACATTAGCATTCTAAGCATTAGCGGCTTCCAGTGCTGTCTGCCATTTGTTTACTCTTCCGCGAACGCTGTTATGACTCAGAGGAAGATCATTTGCTTCTCATTATGTCAATCATATTGGGACTCATTTATCAATCTAACGTAGAAACGAGCGCAGATCCGAGCACAGAAATCATCTTACGACAGGGTTCACGTGTGATTTATGAAAGATTAGTATGCTGCCAATCCCATCGTATGAATGATCGTACATTGATAAATGTGGTGGCTGAAAACAATCGTCATTCAAATATCACACCCCTAAATATTCACGGTTTAGAAAACTTGCCCCTAGAGTTTGCAACATGGAAAAACATAGCCTGTCTCTTTCATATTAGAAAAGGATCGTGTGAGACTAAACACGGAAGTAATGGCTGCAAAAAAAAATCAGCTTTGCCATCACAGTGATAAATGACATTTAAAATATATATAGGCCTATATTTTTTATGTAATAACATTTTCCAATATTATGGTTTTCTGTCTGTAGAGACTGTATTTTGATCAAATTAAAATTCAGCCATGTATGCAAGTGTCATGGGTGGTTGCTGGAAGGCAGATGAAGATGAAGAGCAAAGTTCCAATACAAAGTTTTAATGAGGGTAACACAAATAATACTCAGACAGGCAGGGCAACACACTAAATGTAACGTAGACCGAACACTGAAGAACTGTGAGGAAGAACTTAAGTAGTGACTCAAACAAGATAATTAACGACGTGCACCTGAACAGAATGAACTAATAATAGTAACCATAAAAACAAAGGAGTGGCAGGAAAGTCAAACAGGAACACATGATGTGAATGAAAATAAAATGAAAAAAAGTCCATGATAACTAATACAAACTGAACAAAACTGTGACGATAATTAATTTTGTACTCCAAAGAAATTTCATAATGCTATGTATATGACATAACAAAAAGAATGTTTACAAATGACAATGATTATTAGTCCTAATTAGTTCAAATCAGCTACAATAAGACTTTAACTAATTAGATATTTAAAAATGATCATTAACAAGCATCAAATTTGACACATCAACAATAAAGGAGTGTCTAATCCAGATTTAGAAGTGGTGCTGGACTTCCTACAGCAGGTTTTCTTTGCTCTGCTTTGCTTGGTCATAATGTACATGAGTGCATTTACCATGAAAACTCCAGGAGAAAGGACAGCACTCATTAATTACTGCCAAATGCCAGAGGGATTAAAAAAGCAAAGCGGTGGTGGCATGATTGGATGCAGCGTTTACACAACTGCAGTGATCAGTAAGCACTTTACTCTCCTTTTTGCTCTATTTTCCCTTTCTTCCCCACAGTGCATGGCATGATAAGGTGTTTGATCCAGCGAAAACGTCAAGTCAGTTGAAACAGAATAACAAGTTGTTTCCTTTGGGCATGGAAGTAAAAAAGGTTGTTTTACTTTTTCTCATTTCCCTCCATCAGCATATTTTAAAGGCATAAAGACAAGAAAGATAGAGAGAGGGATAAATTGGGGGTTTTGTGAAATGAAACAATGCAGACTCAAGCAGGTCTCTGTTGACCAAATGGTGCCATATTTAAGGAGAAGGGATAAGACTGCTCTCCTGGTAAAACTAAACAACACATAGGCCTGCTCTCAGACTTCCTACATTCGCTCGCTGCTAATTGGATGTTCAGCAGGATACATCCTAAATCCGCCTCAATACGTTTTCCGCTTAACAAAACATCAGCCACTGCCTTTCAAGCATGCGAATGTATCCATGACATTCATTGTTCAAATTCAACAAACAGGGTTTTGGGGGAAAAGAATCAATGAAATCATTTAGAATTAAAATTTAAGAGAGGACAGGCATAACAAGTCCAGAATAACAAGTTTGTAAAGCTACATGAATTCCATTTCTAAGCTTCATTAATATGAGAAATTCTTAATTTCTAAATTCGCTTTATTGTATGCATATATTCAAATTTGTAAGATCAAAGTGGCCTTGTATATCCAGTTGAGTTTAAGTTTTTTTTTAGTTTTTTTTTTTAAGTTTTTTTAAAGATCTCACACTTGAATATACTGTAATTTTCCTACATGTATCTGCTACAAATTAGTTGTTTTAAACTGTAAAATCATAAGAAATGTTGTATTGTTGTACTAGTTATTTGAATTTACTTGTTCAAAATGAAAATACCAACCCAACCAAACCCAATTAGTTTTAAGCATTAAAAAAAAAAAAAAAAAAAAAAGTAAAGAAAAGAAAAGAATAACTCTAAAACCAGACCAATAGAAAAATAACATGTTAGTCAGTTTCACAAATTTGAAATGTCAGCTTATACACTGTATACCTTGCCAAACATTGTGTTTCTAGTATAAGTATATTGGAAAGTATTGTTACTATATTCCTGTTCTGCCTTGCTGATCCGCAATAAAAACCTTATACATCAATCATCGATTTTGTCAATTAATTTCTCATCCGAACGCTTTTCACTGCCTCCCTAAAAAAAAAAAAAGCCACTGCTGTATGTATGAATTCCTGTGACCGCACCTTTGCACCGAGCAATATGCATGTATGAAATAGATGCTCTTCTCTTTGTTCCATTATCTCCTGTTCAAATCACAGGTTGGCTTGGTGATGTGAGTGCCCTTTCCTCACATAATGACAGGCAATGAAGGCAGGGGCAAGGGGATGCCAGCGGCCATGCCAACTAATGCTTCTGGAAATTGGCGGCTGACTGCAGAGTGCACTGAGAGAGAGGGCCTTTAATTAGCACCCAGACTGACAGATCACTGGCAATCAGCCGTCTCTTGTTTCTCCTGCTGCTTTATGTCTCTCTCTTTATCCCTGTCTTTCACTCTCTAGCTCTCATTCACTCGCTATCTGTTCTTCTCTGCTGTCTGTTTCTGGTATTATCTTTTTTTCTGACATCGGTTTAGTGCTCTGGAAATCTCTGTCTTTAGGCATGTTGCTTTTTTTTTTGCTTTTTTTCTGCTGTCTCGTTTCTCATCCCAGCAACATTATTATAGGCCAGTGGTTCCCAAACTGAGGTACATGAGGTGAGAGAAGGGGGTACGTGAACAAAATGCTCAGTTTTGCTGTTCATTTAATTCTACCCCACCTTAAAATAGCATTAAAGCCGAGCATGTAATTCTTACAGACAAAATGCTGTATAAGGTCAAATAGATGACATCCAATCAAATTATTTTTCGATTGAACATTTTTTATTCAAAGCATTTATTTTATACAGTTAAAAAATGCACTTGAAAATCAATTTAATGGGGCAAATATTGTCCCGTAATGGAAAAGGTGTGACTGCAGTCTAATTGGAAGAGGGGGACAACAGAAGGATGTTAAATGCCTCAGGGGATACACCACTCTAAAAAGTTTGGGAACCACTATAATAGGCTATGGTCACTTTTTCTCTTGACTTACTGGCTCACCTATCTTTCATTTTCTTTTCCCTGTCTTCCTCTGGTCAGTTTATGTGATTGATTGTACTCATGGTTACATATTCTGCACACACGTGCACACATGTGCACATGGTCAGCCTGGGTTTGGCACGCATTCGTCTCTGAGTTGTCCGGGGGCTATTACTGTCTCATTAAAAGCTAAGCAGTGGAGGAGCTCTGGCCGATAAATCAATCAAGTGGCCTGTCGCCACTGGAGACGGATCAATCCTGAAGAGACACCCTTCCCAGTATGCTTCACTCATGCAATGAATCATAAGCAGCCGATCAAGGGATACACATAGCTGTGCTTTCAGGTTAAAATCACACGTGAATTGTTTTCATCGCAGATAAAAGTCCTCAATATATACAAATCCCAAATTAATTTAGGGATTTTTTTTTTTCTTTTTTTTTTTTTTATATGAAAATATGCCTACATTTTTTAAATCGTTAGCATAAAGCAATTGTATCTTCTTTTATAAATGAAAATTCATAAATAACATATCATGAGTCTTTGGGTGAAATTACATACTTCTTTCTGATAATGTATGCTGAACTTCTCCAATCATTTAGTCCGCTTAAACCCCGCCCCTTTCCTAGCTGCTGTTTAGCTCCCATTCAATCATCAACCAGTGGATTAACAAAGTCCCTGCCCTATTTTTTCTTTCTTTATAATAATATGTTACATTCAGATGTACATCAAAATATGGAAGAAAAGAATTGGTGCTACTTCCATTTCATCCTGACTCACACAGAACAGGTTTTCTTTTTAATATTATTACATCTCTAATGTAGTATATTCTGTGCAACCAAGTGTGCTGCACAAGTCTTGAAAAGTGAAGCCAAAACGTTTTGATCACCCCCGGGTGGCTGGACCCAGTAAAGATCATAAAACCCGCCCTCTCCAAGTAATCTAATGGTACGTGAGACAAACTAAACAATCAAATTACACTTCAAATTGTTTTTTCCAACGATGGTTTTTGTCATTTTAGGTCATTTTTAACACATTGATTTAAGTTCAAGTGTTCATAATTCATGATTAAGTTCATAATTAATCATCTGAGGGACTTTGACTTAAAACATAAATGATTTGGGTAAGCAGAGAGATTTAAGATGCTGGTGTTTTTTATTGCCAGACAAGATGCCCAAGTCTCCAATACTGAATGAAGTAAAATCTTAATGTTAATGTGAAGATTAATGTGAATATAGCCATTGTCCTGCATGTCTGTGTCTGTGTCTTAATGGCAGTGGCAAGTAGTGTGCCTGACTTTTTTCCTGTGTGTACTTTATATTTTGCTCAAGCGCCCACACTTTTTTTTTTTTTTTTTTTTTGGATGCATGTACTTTTATGTTTACAATTTCCCATTTAAGCCAAACCCACTTTTAGTTTTATTTAAATATAAATATATGTTGTTAAGTCAATCTAAAACCTGATTTACGTGACTGCTCTAACAAAAAAGTTGTTTTTATAATGTTGGACAACAGAACTGTCAAGTTCACACTGCCACAGCTACCACCAACAGAGTCAACACAGTGACAATACTACAATAAAACCCAATAACTGTTGAAAGTTGTTGGCTGTTAACTTGTTGGCGTTTTGTTGGGTCTGTGTGAACCTAGTGGAAGGGATATATTTTGGCTGGGGTTGACTGAGATAAACAGATGAGCGGAATAATCTGCGCTGGACTGCTTCCCTCTTTGGATGAGTCAAGAGGCCATTAGATGCTCAGTGTGAAGAGTATTGCCCCTCAGGGGAAGCATAGACTGTCAAAAGTTCTGCGTGGTATTTGTGTAAACATAGAGTTTTCTAAAGTCAAACTGCCTAAACCGACACAATCGGGTACAGTTTCAGAGAGATGACGGGCGTCTCTTTAGGTCACTTTACTCTTGATATTGAATACATATGAAAGACATGTAATCTGACGAACACTGTAATTATTGTTCAACATTTAAATTGTATTATAAGGTGCAGCCCTGTTGGGAATATTCAAAATTAAAAAGTATTTACATTCTCAGGCAATAAACTGTAAAACTCCCACTGTTCCTCCAAAATGAATAATGGTAATGTCAGCACGCTTTTACAGATTAGAAATCCAAGCATGCAGGGCTAGGCGATTGTGTTTTGAGAGTAGTATCAGTGATTTTTAAATGAAAGTCTTTTTATAGAAAAATTGTGGAAAGGATGAAAACATTTGGATAATAGACCAAAGATGCAATTCTTCTGTTTTGCTATATCTCAAATTTTTTCCTATTTCTCTAGTTCCAACTCTCTTCTTTTAATTGGCTTGCCATAAGCTTCCTATTATTGATGGACCTTTCTCCCTCCCTCTTTACCTCCATCTCTTAGTAAATTAATTTACATTCCCAAAGCACACTAATGCACAGTAGACAGCTACTGTCTTATTATATTAAGCATTTTGCGAGTTCACGGCATACACTGAAATAGACGTATAGAATTATTTATGTGTGACTAACACCCATGTATAATTTAAAGATTTTCTAATTTGTGTGACCTTTACACTAACGCTCCCCATTCTTTAAAATGAATTAGCCTTTTTAGATCTACCTCGTTTTCATTGGTCACCTGGCAATTAATTCATGCTACTACTACATCTCAGTACGATTAACTCTTAAGGTGCAGTCACATTTACCGTTGCTTGGCAAAATTTCATTGGCAAAACCCAGTCATTTCAATAGTAATTGTATTCTCAGGAGTTCCATGTCGGGGCGAAAAAATTACCCACAAATTTGTACGTTCATGTTCATGGTCAAGAAAGTGACTTCTGTGTGAGCAGTGTTTCATTCATCGATACACCCTTGACCTTTTTTGCCCACAAATATTTGTTGAAATTTCACTAATGTGACTGCAGCTTTAAGTTCAAGTTCAAGTTCAAAATTTATTTAGCCATTTCAACATTACAGTTGATATGAATTTGTCTTGGTATGCTTGCATATACAACTTAATTAACAACAATACACTGACACAACAACACATTCCACACATATACCTCACATATACCCCCCAATAACATAAAATACACAGACATGAACAACACATATTGCACATTAAGTGTGTCAGCGGGTTATGAACCAGTCCATAAGTGCTTGGTGCAAAAGGCACAAGGCAAATATATTAATAAAGCATAAGGAGTTAAGATTGGGGTAAGTAAAGGTGAATGGTGGGGTGGAAAACATCCAACTAGTTCATGAACTTAATTTAATATAAGCATTCAATGTTCTAGCTTCAGACTGTAACGTCCACGGATCGAAGAAGACGAAGGTCAGGCGAAGATACAAAAGAGCAAAGGTTTATTAATAATAAAGAAAAACACGAAACAGTGAGCGTGTGCTCAAACAATAACCGGCCATGAAAAGGAGTGAGAGGGGAACGTAATAAATTACACAGATAATGACACGACAACAGGTGATGGTGATGATGAACACAGGTGATGAGGATGATGATGACGATGTGCAGGTGAAGGTGATGAAGACGGAGGATTCTGGGAAGTGTAGTGCAGACACAGACGATGAAGATGGTGGTGAATGTGACACAGACCATGTTTAAATAACGTATGGCTTGGGGATAGGTATCTCTGAAGCGTGATGTTCTACTGATGATGCTTCTGTACCTCTTCCCCGAGGGCAGTAGAGTGAACAAGTAATGTGCTGGGTGATAGGGGTCAGTGGTGATGTTTCTCGCCTTCTTAATAATTCTGTAGTCGTAGTGTGAGGCTATAGTAGGCAGACTACAGCCAATGATCTTAGAGGCTCTTTTCACTACTTTCTCTAGCTGTTGCTTACCCTGACTGGTCGCATTACCGTACCAGGACAGGATAGAGAAGGTCAGCACGCCTTCTATGGCGGCTCGGTAGAAATGAGTCATGCCTTTCATGGCTAACCCCAAATTTCCTCAACTGACAGAGAAAATAAAGTCTCTGATGGGCTTTGCTTACAATGAGACTGATATTCAGGTCCCATGAGAGGGATTGGTGAATGGTGGTGCCCAAGAAACAGAAGGAAGAGACCCTCTCAACCACCTGATCATTGATGGAGAGGGGAATGTGCCGAACTGCCTTCTTCCTAAAGTCCACTATCATCTCTTTAGTTTTAGATGTATTGAGGATTAAGTTATTGACCTCACACTTCACCAGCTGTTATACTTCACCCCGATAACCAGATTCATCCCCATCAGAGATAAGACCTATTACAGTGGTATCATCTGCGAATTTTAACAGTTTAACTGATGTTAAATTGGACGTACAGTTATTGGTATAAAGAGAAAATAAAAGAGGAGACAGGACACAACCTTGTGGGGCGCCAGTCTTGAGAACCCTGGTTGATGACACATGATTATTAATTTTAACATATTGTTTCCTGCAGGACAAAAAATTCAAGATCCATTGACACAGTACAGCATTAACACCTATGGCTAGAAGAGAGTTATACAGCCTGACAGGGATAATAGTGTTAAAAGCTGAACTAAAATCAAGGAATAAGACACGGGCATATGTGTTCTTAGACTCAAGATGTTGGAGAATAAAATGTGCGCCTAATGACACTGCATCATCCACTCCCCTATTCGCCCTGTAAGCAAACTGATGATGATCCAGTGTAATATGCACTAAGTTCCTACAGACTAAGCGCTCGAACACCTTCATATAACAACAGACGTGAGTGCAACAGGCCTGTAATCATGAAGGCAGGTGATGTTATTCTTCTTAGGCACTGGAATAATCATAGCCGATTTAAAACAAGTGGGTACTATTGAAGAAATGATAGACCAATTGAAAATGTAAGTGAGTATGGGAGTAAGCTGGTCTGCACAGCTCCTTAGTGTAGCTGGTGCGATACCATCAGGCCCCCCTGCTTTTCTGATGTTCTGATGGTGGAGCAACCTCCTGACATCATGCTCTAAGATTGAAAAGGGGGGGGTGACCAACCAGACCCAGATGGGGTAACTGAGAGAGTCTATCTGAGCTTCACTGGACTCAAATCTGCAGTAGAAATCATTAAGCCTCTCAGGGAGGGAGGGGTCACAATCTAAAACATGATGCTTGATCTTATAGTTAGTGATTGTCTACAGGCCCTGCCAGACACCCTTAATGTCATGGACTCTGAGCTTATTTTCAAGTTTTACTCTATAAGTGGTTTTAGCTGTTTTAATAGCCTTTTGAAGTTGATATTTAAGGAGTCTGTATTGCGCTTTATCACCACATCTAAATGCCGCATTTTTCTCCCTGCATAAACGCCTTACATCTTTGTTAAACCAAGGCTTGTTGTTACTGTAACTGATGACAGTTTTGATGGGGATACACACAGACTCACAAAAATGTATACAAGACATTACAGAGTCTGTGAAAATGTCAATATCATCATGCTCAAAAACACTCCAGTCAGTAATATCAAAACAGTCTTGTAACATGTTTATGGCCGGGGGAGAGTACCACCTGACCCTCTTTGTCGTTGGTTTAAATGTTTTGAGTTTCTGGCGGTATTTAGGAATGAGAAATATAGTGTTGTGATCAGACTCACCAATCGGGGCTCTAACTAGAGCTTGATACGCCTCCGGAATGGAAGAGTAACACTGGTCCAATGTTTTATCCAGCCTGGTGGGAATATGAATCTGAGGCTTGTATCTGGGAAGAGCTTTCTTCATAGATACGTGGTTAAAATCTCCCAACACCAGGATTGCAGAGTCCGGGTTGGAGGGTTTCATGGCGAAGATGTGATCAGCCAGTTGCTGTATCGCTGACATCGTCGCAGCACTCGGTGGAATGTAAACTACACACAGTATGACGGAGGAGATTTCTCTTGGTAAGTAAAAGGGGATACACTTAACTGTGAGAAATTCCAAGTCCGGCGAGCAGTTGTGTGTCAAGGTTTTGGTGTTCGCACACCAGTTCTGGTTGGTGTAGACGCAAACACCGGCGCAGCGCTGCTTAAGGGATTCACCGGTGCGATCCGCCCGATGAAGGGTGAAGCCTTCCAGTTGTAACGCAGAGTCAGGGATATACTCATGCAACCAAGTTTCTGTCAGGCAGATGGCAGAGCAGTCCCTAAAATCCCATTGGGAAAGAATGAGGGCAGTAAGTTCGTCCTTGTTTGATAACGAGCGAACGTTGGAGAGAGTGAGGCTCGGGAGGGCTAGCCGGTGCCCCCGGTGTCTTAACCGAACCAATGCTCCTCCTCGCTTACCTCTCTTCCTCGGCCGATGTTTTAGGTATTTCCAAGGGAAATCAGGGTGTGGGGATCCAGCACAAATTACTGTGAAACCGGCAAATTGTCTCGGATGTGTATTAGTTCGGCTCTGTCATACCGAATGAGTCCATCGCAGGATTTCAAGAACAAACAAAACAACAAGTAGACCAAAAAACAGAGAGCAAAACCGAGTCGCCATAGTGCGGCGCCATTTTGGACCAAGGTATTAGATCTCACTGATCAATACAGCAACTCAAAGAACAACTCTGGTTCTTCAAACAGACACACACTGGTACTTCCACTGAAAAACAACATCTTAAGGCAACCTTGTTTGCTGGTCTTAGATGGTCTCCCAAACTGGTTCGACTAGTTTGATTGCGGATTTTAGAGAGGTTTTGGGCCCTTTTCAGCTGACCACCTTGTCAAACAACAGCATAGCCATGACTGGGAGACCAGCTTAAACCAGCTAAGACCATCGTAGCAACTTTGAACTGGTTTACATGTTTTTTCCTGCAGGCTGTTTTTTACTTTTTTTTTTTTTTTAGCAGGCAGAGATCTTTTATGATGAGTAAGGCTCATCTACAGTCACAAGAGGAAAACCTCAAACAGTTTATCACAAGGACAGTATGAAAGTAAAGGACCCCTGTAAACTGTTACAGTAGCCCGCTTATAGTTGCTATAAGTTGTCTGACCAGTAAAAATTATCTAAAAACCATCTAAAATATATCAAAAAAAATATATCAACAGCACGATTAGTTTTAATATCAATATATTATTCTTCATTCAGTTCTATGCAACATAATAAAATTTAACATTTATATTTTGACCAATTATCAAAATAAAGTAGACCTACAAAGCGATTATTATCAGAGCATGTGAGCAGATAGCAGGGAGTGGATCAGAGAACGAGAGGGTAGTGTAATTTTACCAGTGTTGCCCAGCACGGCTATAAACACCATATTACAGCACAACAGGGCTATTGCAAACAGAAAACAGAGAAATTTCATTTCAAGCTGGCACATTTTCTGCCTTTTTTCAATTTTGGCCAAAAACCTAAAGTGCCATTTTCGGCCGATAATTTTCCCTATTAATGAATGCTGAACTACTTTTAAAAACGCAATTTACAAGTACATGAAGAGATCTTTAGGAATGATCTTACACGAGCTGTATACAATTTCAAGACCACAGCTGCATGTGTGCATGTGTTTTATCTATGTCTGTGCTTGCGGTTCGTATGTGCTCATGTTGCCTTGACACACAAAATCATCTTCCCACACAATGTTCATGAAGGCCACATGGCTCCTTCCTGGGTCACTATGCTGAACCCACGCTAAACATCCTGTTAGCATCCTGATTGTGTTCTATAGCACCCTACAAGCAAACCCTTCTGGCCATCTAACCCATTATGCTACTGATGGGCCTAGCAGTCTCAGAGCAATGTGGGTATCTTATCAGCTCAAAAACAAAAACATGGAGCTTTGAATATATCAACAAAGTCCGGAATTTGAGTGCGGGGGTTAAGGTTGAGGTAGCTGATGTAATACTCCAGGGCGGCCCAGGCAGCCGAGCGTAGGTGGGATGTAGGTGTGTGCTATGGTCTTTTCTCTCCAGGTAGGAGCTACGTACGACTAGGAAATAGAGCAAGAGGGTGAGAGAGAACATGAATAGTCTTTTATATTTTTACATGCATCTCCCCTCCTTTGCTTTCTCATAGGGAAACTTGTGTCTCAGATGTTGAAACCATTAGCATAAACATTACAAAGGAAACGAAAGCACAACACATGCTTGCAAATGCCTTATCCTGCAAATCCTGTACTCCAGAGACATGCAGCGTGAATACGCGATCGCATAAAACTGTGCCAAGGTTACTTGTAGCTTTGCTTTTTAAATCTTATTTTAATGTGCGGTTTCCCACAAAAGGCCAGGTACATGACTCATTTGCAAACACCCACAAGAAAACACAATATTTCGGTACAAAAGAATCCAAGCGCGAACCGAGTGCTAACAGCAATTACAGCACAGTAAAGAAAGCAGTATAGTGTGGCCAGGAAGAGGTGTCTGTGGTGTCTTTTATTGTTAATTTTATACGGTAAGACTTACGTAATGCGTATATGTACTGTTGACACCTGATTTATCTCTTACATGTTTTAAAAAAAAAAACTGGAATAGCAACCATCCTGCCATTTTCCTTGATCAAACAGACCTAAATAAAACTGAGCAAACTGGGTTCATAACTGTCAAACTGAATTGCCAATAAAGTGATTGGGAGTTTATTGAATACTACTTCAGTTTTTGGAGGGAAGTTGCGTGAGCAAGGTTTCTGTGCAGCTGTCAGCATTGCCCTGGGCAGTCATATGGATGAGCTGGATGGAATAATCAATGACACCTGTCTGCAATGAAAGCTTATCATGGGAGAGGACAAAAAGCTTTCCCAGTCAGGTGAACAGTGGCTCTAACATCACAAGTATAATGCTGGCAGAATAGATAAAGTCAGCAAAACACTCATGAATGTCCTGTACTTTCTTCATTGCAACTGCTCACTCCCTGACAGCTGTGCATCATGGGACAGTTTTTTTCCTAGTGGGCTGGTAGATTTACAAGCTGGCTATTGAAACTGAATTAGCACATCATTTAAACATACAGCAATTTAAGAGAGAAAAATGTCCTTTTTCTCCTGATCCTGGCGTACATATAGGCCCCAGCAGTGCTCTGCACTTATCACACATAGGCCTACACTGCACATTCACTTAATCTCTCACCTTAGAACATTGACTATGCTATTAAAAAAAAATTCAATTCATTAAAAAACGTTAATCAACTCAGTGAAACCATACAACAAATGCAATCAAATGTGTGGAATATCCCTGCTTTTGCTATCAAAAAGTTAAAGGGATAGTTCACTTTGAAATAAATTTTTGATATGTTTTAGCTTACCTCAAGGGCATCCAAGATGTAGGTGTCTTTGTGTCCGCAGTAGTTTCAATTTTGATATTTTTAGGTCAAACCGTTCTTGTCTGTCAGTCATATAATGCAGGTCTATGGTCACTGGCTCAAAACACAAGCACAGAGTCCAAATTAAAACAATTCCCCATCGTCCAAATGAAACAATTCCCCATCATAAGTACACATTGATGGCCTAAGACACGAAACGAGCGGTTTGTGTGAGAAAACGAACAGTATTTATATCGTTGTTATCTCTTGAAAACAGCACACGTCCAAATGATCTGACGGCGCGGGCGGGTATAGATGTCGCCTTGGCTACTGCAGTTCATTGGAACGAAACCGTAGCCAAGCGACATCTAGTGTATATATCAATACCCGCCCGCTGGCGGGTATAGACGTATACACTAGATGTCGCCTTCGCTACTGCAGTTCATTGTAACGAAACCGTAGCCAAGGCGACATCTATGTATATATCTATACCCGCCCGCGCCGTCAGATCATTTGGACGTGTGCTGTTTTCAAGAGATAACAACGATATAAATACTGTTCGTTTTCTCACACAAACCGCTCGTTTCGTGTCTTAGGCCATCAATGTGTACTTATGATGGGGAATTGTTTCATTTGGACGTGGGGAATTGTTTTAATTTGGACTCTGTGCTTGTGTTTTGAGCCAGTGACCATAGACCTGCATTATATGACTGACAGACAAGAACGGTTTGACCTAAAAATATCAAAATTGAAACTACTGCGGAAACAAAGACACCTACATCTTGGATGCCCTTGAGGTAAGCTAAAACATATCAAAAATTAATTTCAAAGTGAACTATCCCTTTAAGTCTAATAATCTGGGATTTGATTTTTGTGATTTTTATTCTTGACTTTGATTAATATATATATATATATATATATATATATATATATGAGTAGGATGTTTCAAACTATAACATGATTTAATTGTACTGCTGCTTCGATATATACTGAAAATCCATCAGATAAGGCAAAACTGCAATAGTTCTTATTATATGATATGTAAGACCTATAGAGGAGAATTACAGGTTGGAATAGGCAGGCATTATCCTGGGATGTTTTCCAGTCCCAGTCTAAAGCAACCTTTCCACTATCTGTGACATTTGTATAGAATTGTTGTCCATATCTTTCAAATTGGTCAATCAGCCATGTCCCTCCACTTATTCACCATGTAAAAAACAAACAAACAAAAAAACAGTATGCAATACAAAACGTCTCGGTTACTAACGTAACCTCGGTTCCCTGAGATGAGGGAACGAGTATTGTGTAAGGCTAGCTTACGCTATGGGAAAACTCCTTTTCTCGAGAATATTGAAGCCAAATTTTTAAAACGCAGTGTAGCAGCAGACACAAGCAGAGCGTCTAGTGTGGTCATTGGCTGTGCTGCGGCAACTGCACGAGCCTATGGCGAGGTGGCTCAGACGTGTGAACCAATAAGGCTGCTTCGCGCCCTGGCACATCAGAGCCCGCCAAAATGGGCATGGCTTATGTCTTTATAACACGCATTCTGCCATAGGCAACCAGGTTTAAATCGACTGAAGTGATCCCCTGATCGAAGCACAGTAGCACGTCGGGTTACGCAATACTCGTTCCCTTATCTCAGGGAACCGAGGTTACGTTAGTAACAGAGATGTTCCCTTTTGAGAGGTCTCTCGTATTGCGTAAGGCTAGCTTATGCTATGGGAACCCCCTTCAAAATGCTGTGCATGCTTAAAACTTTGCCTCCTTGCCCCTTTAAGGAAGCACACAACGAGGTTGTTTCTTCCTAGTGATTGTCCGGCCACAAGAGCATGAGATGCTGTTATGGCTGCCACATATACTTTGAGCATGGAGGGGGTACGACCTGCGTCCAAGAGCTCTTGCAAGAAGGCGAGTACACTTGATACTTCGCACGAGTAGGGGTCCAGGCTCTGTGCTGTGCACCAGCCAGTAAATACTACCCATTTCTGAGCGTAGAGGCAACTAGTTGAGGGCGCTCTTGCTTCAGTGATGGTTTTTAACACCCTTTCCGGGAGACACCCGGGTACCCGTTGAGGGACCATACGTGAAGCACCCACAAGTCGGGACGGGGATGCCATATCCCGATTTCTCCTCAGCGTTATCGGCCATGGGGCTGTTTCCAGCAGCTGCACCAACTCAGAGAACCATAACTGGGTCTTCCAGAGGGGGGCTATTAAAATAGCACTGCACACTTGCTCTCCCTGATCCGTTCAATGACCTGTGGTAGCATCGTGACCGGAGGAAATGCATACAGCGGGCGGCTCGGCAAGTCGTGGGCTAGCACGTCCCTGCTTTTTGTGAAAAAGTTCGGCAACGAACATTGTCTTCTGAGGCGAAGAGGTCGACCTCTGCCTCACTGAGGGTGAAGAGACCATTCCCCTGGGGGAACATTGTCTCTGGATAGCATATCCACACCCCGGTTCAGAATGCCTGGCATGTGCGCTGCCCTCAGCGAGCGCAGGTTGTGAGCCCATAAAATGAGACTCTTGGCCATGGCGTGCAGGCTGTTCGACCTGAGACCGCCCTGGCGATTTATGTAGGAAACTACTGCCATGTTATCCATCCGGACCAGGACGTGGTCGCCTCTTATACATGGGAGAAAAGCTTTCAGTGATAGAACGACCGCTCTCATCTCTAGACAGTTTATATGTAGGCGCCTCTCCGGACTTGATCATAGGCCAGAGATGGACCTGCCCTCATCTGTCGAGATCACTTTTCTCTTTGAAACCACACCCAATACTCACGCCTGACTGATACCAGTCGGTTGCTTTCCAGAGAGCCAGGGCTTTGATACAGCCGTGGCTCATTCTGATATATAAGTGGCCAGATCGCAACGCGTGAGTTGGCACACAGGGTTTTAGAGGCGTTGAATGGTGAGCGCGCGCTTGACGTAAGGCACGCTCTCATTTGAATAGAGTCTATCATTGTACCCAGGAAAGAAATACTCTGGCTGGGAGACAGTGTGCTTTTGGAAGCATTGATCCTGAGACCCAGGCATTCTAGATGGCTGAGGAGCCAGGATCTGTGAGTTATCAATTGCGCCTCCGATTGGGCTATAATCAGCCAATCGCTGAGGTAGTTTAACACTTGCACTCCCCGCTGTCTCAGGGGGGTGAGTGTTGCGTCCATGCACTTCGTAAATGTACAAGGTGCTAGAGATAGGCTGAACGGTAGTACTGTGTACTGGTAAGCCTGCCCCTCGAAGGCGAATCTCAGGAATGGCCTGTGAGGGGGCGATATCTGGATGTGAAAATAAGCATCTTTCAGATTCACTGAGAAAAAACAATCCCCTGGGCGAATTTGTGCGAGGATTTGTTTGATTGTCAGCATCCTGAACAGGCTGCTTCAAAAGCGTCATAAGCGCTTTGTTCAGGTGTCTGAGGTCTAGGATGGGCCTGAAGCCGCCATCCTTCTTTGGAACGAGGAATAAAGACTGTAAAAGCCCGACTCGCTTTGTGAAAGAGGGACTGGTTCGACAGCTCCCTTTTCTAACAGTTTCACTTCTAACAGACACTTTGGTGCAAAGGACGTGTGCCAAATCTCTTCTCACTGTCGTCTCGACCACAGCTAAAAAGCGCAGAGGTCTGCGAGCAAACTGTAGCGAGTAGCCTCATTTTATTATGTTCAACACCCATTCTGATATAACGGGGATGGCATCCCAGGCCTTGTCCCGCATAGCTAGGGGTTGAATGAAATCTGGGGACGGGCCGCTCTGAGATAGGGACCCGGCCGCCCAGCCGTCTCGTGCTTGCAATACTGTGTGAACAGCGCTTATGTGCAGGAGTGCATACTTTATAGTGGGCACACAACCTACATTTATTATACCTCCAGCGCCGTGGCTAGGAAGGTTTTTGAGGCTCGGGGTCCAACACATTCTTGGGTCGGGGTCCCCTTTTCATTTGCAGGGATGCACACTTTGTAGTGGGCACACTGCCTATATTTAGAACACGTGGGCTGAATAAAATCTGGGGCCGGACCGCTTCATGATAGGGACCAGGCCGCCCAGTTGTTTTCATGCTCGTGTGCTATTGGCACAGTGCTTCTGTGCAGGGGTGCATACTTTATAGTGGGCACACAGCCTACATTTACAACACCTCCAGCGTGAGCCAGAGGGTGAAACTGGTAGAAAGCGCTCTTTCTTCATTAGAGTCGTTGTTGGAACAGCATATTTTTGCAGGGGAGCGTACATTTCAGTGGACTCAAAACATGCATTTTAAATACCTCCAGCTTGAGCTAAAGAGGATTGTGTTCACTCCCCCTTTTATAGGAAGCCAGAGATGGTTCTTTAACCCTCTGGGGTCTAAGGTGTTTTTGGGGTCCTTGAGATGTTTTGACATGCCCTGACATTTGTGCTTTTTTCAGTTGCTTATAAACATATTAATGGAAAAGGTGTAATTACACTCTATTTAGCACAAACAGGGCAACCATAATATGTGAGCAACATGTATGTACATGTTTGTATTTTTGAGAGAATAATGTTTATGCATGTTTATGCTAAGCTGGCCATGCTTCGTCCAATCGCACTTATGCTGGATTTAGATGGGGGTTGGGGTCAAAAGTTGACCCTCCCTGAGATGAGGGAACGAGTATTGCGTAACCCGCCGTGCTACTGTGCTTTGATCAGGGGATCGCTTCAGTTGATTTAAACCTGGTTGCCTATGGCAGAATGCGTGTTATAAAGACATAAGCCATGCCCATTCTGGCGGGCGCGAAGCAGCCTGATTGGTTCACACGTCTGAGCCACCTCGCCATAGGCTCGTGCAGTTGCCGCAGCACAGCCAATGACCGCGCTAGACGCTCTGCTTGTGTCCGTTTTAAAAATTTGCTAGCCTTACAAATAGAGATGAAGAGACTAGAGATGAAGTTCTCAAGGTGAACGCATACCTTCACTCTAGGGGTCAAACAACTAAAAATCAAGTCATGTGCAATAACTAAATCAGCATACTATCATCTGAAAAATATTGCAAGAATTAGATGCTTTGTTTCCAGACAAGACTTAGAGAAACTTGTGCATGCTTTCATCACCAGCAGGGTGGATTATTGTAATGGACTCCTCACTGGCCTTCCCAAAAAGACCATAAGACAGTTGCAGCTCATACAGAACGCTGCCGCCAGGATTCTGAGCAGAACCAGAAAATATGAACATATCACACCAGTCCTCAGGTCTTTACACTGGCTCCCAGTTAGATTTAGGATTGATTTTAAAGTATTATTACTGGTATATAAATCATTCAATGGCCTAGGACCTCAATACATTGCAGATATGCTCACTGAATATAAACCCAACAGATCACTCAGATCATTAGGATCATATCAGCTAGAAATACCAAGGGTTCACTCTAAGCATGGCGAGTCCGCTTTTAGCTATTATGCCAGCCGCAGCTGGAACCAGCTTCCAGAAGAGATCAGATGTGCTCCTACAGTAGTCACATTCAAATCCAGACTCAAAACACATCTGTTCAGCTATGCCTTTACTGAATGAGCACTGTTCCGCTGTTCGTCCGACTGTTTGTACTGTACTGTATTTTATTTTATTTTTCTAAACTGTTTTAATTATTCTTATTTCTTTTTCTTATTTTAATTTCTTCTATGAAAAGCACTTTGAATTGCCATTGTGTTTGAAATGTGCTATATAAATAAACTTGCCTTGCGCAATACGAGTGACCTCTCGAAAGGGAACAAATGACCGCCAATACCTTTCAAAGAAAAGTAGGTTTTCTGTGGCTAATCAACATTAATAATTGTATTACATAACTTTTCATAACCACCCATTTTACAGACGAACAGTACACGCATCTGGTCCAGTACTACTCTGCTGTGGAAATGAATGACTTAAGGACTGTTGTTTTGCATCCTTTTTACTGACAAGCCTACTGCATTTTGAATTATGGATGACACTTTCGGTTAGGGGGAACTTCCATTCAAACAGACTGAGACAAATAATTTAAAATGATAAGCTTGCACTACAAATAATCATTATCCGTGAGTTTAACTGAATGAGCTGTACATTTTCCTTCATGTTTTATTTTCAGACATCAGGAGAATAATGTAACACTTAGTATTTTAATGTGACGTCACAAGAATGTGTCAATAGCTCTTTTCAGGCACTGCTTTCTTTTCCTCCTGATTATTTCCTTTTGTAGGTATTCAGCTGTAACAGTATGAAAAAAAGACAAAATATACTGTTCATTTGTGGTCTGTTCTCCCGATTTAATTTACGCTACATCCCATAAATAATTCACTGGAATGCACGAAGAATCTCTCGTTTTTCTCCCCAAATCCATACGTCTCTTTCCAAGTTTGTTTTCAAACGGCTGCTTTAAAATGTAATTGTCTTCCCTTTTCACTTCTACTTATATTAGCAGTGTTTTGTTAACTAGATGTTTTTAAAGCAGGTAAATACAATTTATTTTCTGTCAAAATGAAGGAACTTTCAAAATTCAAATATCACACAATTTTAAACATTTTAAATTTTTTTTATTACGGCAACATATTTTACATAATACATATATTACCATAGTGATATTTAAAGTGCCCCTATTATGGATTTTTGAAAATGACCTTTCATACAGTGTGTAATGTAGCTGATTTGAATATAAACAGTCTGCAAAGTTGTAAAGCTGAAAGTGCATCATAAATAAAGTTCAAAAGAAAGAGTCGACTCTGAACGCCCAAACGAGTCGTTTGGACTTCAACACTATTTTATAATTTATTTTTACCTCCAACTGATGAAGCTGTGAAGAATCAGTGGTTAAAATTCACCTTTTTAATACGATACCACAGTAGGGCTGTCAAAAAAAAAACACATATATTCGAACTATTCGAACATCTGGTTGCGCATTTTGTCAATGCATTACGTCAATAACAGGACAAATTAAAGGTTGTATTTCAGGCCCAAAAAAGGCCCAAACATAAATGATCACATTCATCTAATCTTTCCTAACGATCCGCTAGCTGCCCGCCCCATAAGCATGCCGTCAAAAAAAAACGCGTCTCTGTAGGCAGCCTAGGCTCTGAGATCTGCACACAAAAACAATTGGTTTCACCAACCACTCAAAACCAAAACAAATAGTGTTCCAAGTTAGAACCCTCTGGATGGAGCTGGCGTTCAGTTATGGCAATCATGGGCGTTTTTGTTTTAGACATGCAAGACAGTTAGACAATTAGACATTTACGCGGTAGACAACAGACTGAGCTGTCTGGCTCTAGAGGGATTTAAAGAGATTGATTCATCCATTGAGTCGTTTGAGAGTCACTGAAAAACGTGGTGATGTGCAATATATATTATTAGAAAATGAAACTGTTTTTTGACCTATGATGCATGTGAACCTGTTGTAGGAAACCTCCAAAACAAATATTAGAAGACTTTACTTTTACGGGCACTTTAACATGTCCGTAATATTGCTGCGGAAAGAATCACACTTTTGGGGTTATTGATGGTCTGTTGAAAATACTTTGTTGATGCCTTTACACTTACATTTACTTTTAATGTTCAATGGTTGAACGATGAGGAATAATTTCATCTCATTGTGAGAATAAAAAAAAAAAGCGTATTATTGCATTCATAGAGCGAACATTTCACGGATTGTTTACCGCTTAATGGAAGTTACACCCATAATTTGCGCAAAGTGTCATGGGGCGTAGGAAAAAGGTGGATAGAGGCGGCTTAACCCTAAAGTGAACTTTGTTTAATGACATTCTTTAAGAATTATCCTTTCAGAATATCAACATTGTGACAAATCAATATTTATGTCTATGCTCAGTTTGATGTATAGAAGGTCACTTTGGAATATAGAGAAGGAACATTGGTTCCAGTGGACACAGATTTTATATTTAACAATAATTTTGCAAATATTCAAAGATATTAAAGTGGGAAAAGCATTTGGAATAGATAATGTGCGATGCCTTCTCACACACAGCCCAAAGTGTACTTTTGTGTCAGACATTCATGATAATTTTACAGGACTGCTCCAGCAGAAAATGAATTGTTTTTGTGGTTAGCATTTTTAGAGCAGTTGTCTGTCTTTAAAAGTCTCTTCTCCAGCTAGAAAGTAAATATGGTGGAGGATAGATGTTCAGTACCCGGGTCAGAAATGAACTTCTCTATTAAGAGGCAATATTTGCTACCTGAAAGTGATTCCTATGTTGAATATTTAAATTTAATCAGTTAATTCAAATCAGTCAGAATATAGCCTGTAAAAATGCTGCATCTGGAATGTTTATTTAAACATACACAGTCGGCACAGTCTGTTTTAATCCTGCTCAGAGGGAGCATAAAATGTATTTACACAACACTTGCATAATTTTAATTAGATTGATGTCATTTTAAATAGCATATGCCCTCAATAATTTCCATATTATGTTCAGCAGTCCCACACAGATCAGATCAAGGTAATAATCACACAAATTAATCTCCACATTTGATATTTTAATAGATTTATTTTTTTTACTAATGAGCTAATTTCTGACATAGTGAAAATCCAAATATATGAACTAGCTAATACAGTAGGAAATAAATTATGCTTGTAAAGGTCCTGGGCTGTTTTTAAGCCCCAGCTTGTCCCTGTTTGGTTATGTGTGTGTCTCTCTCTCCATCTCTCTTATCACACACTCAAACACAAAGACACTGCCAAGTACACACATTTTACTGAAACCTAATAATCATTGCATGCATATAGTGATGGGAACGGCAGACAAGGCGGTTAATTGGCTCCCCACTCAAGTGACAGGTACAGTGGAAATTTAAACACTGCGACAGGAAAGAGGGTGATATTAAGTACTGAAGGCAGTGCATTAAATTATAAACCTTCCATCAGTCACACCCATACACCCCCCCCCCACACACACCCCCCCCCCCCCCCACACCCCCCACACACACACACACACACTGAGCAGATAAATTGTCTGCTGTCAATTCTTCTCTCTTAAATGCATGCAGGGCTGGAATCATTAGCCGTTCCTGGCCCTGGAGCGAGAGAGGCTGACAGAGAGATCTTTAACTGTAATAGATGTCAGACTTAGCGAGACTCTCTTCATAAGTGCCAATCTGCAGCCGCACAGGTAGCAGCTGGGGAGGAGAGCCAAGGAAGAATAATGATGAAGAGAGAAGGACAGGAAAGGGAGGTTGAGAGAGGTAGACAGAAGCCTGGTTTCCAACACAGATTTGGGCAAAAATGTGCAATATTTTCTAAATGTCGGTAAAAAAACGATTCTGAAATGCCGGCGTTATGCAACTAAAACATTTTTTTCCTCTCGCGATAAGTCATTCCAAAAATTATGGCAACAGATGTTGGTAGGTTTAAATATATCGCAGCCACCGCACTAGACATTTTTTTAATCAAAGGAGAAGTAGGCGCGTTATTTTTCAAATTGCCTGAAAAACCACCTCATGCGAGCGTGAAAACTTGTTAAATACTTAGATTAACTTAGATAAATCCCATCACATAGAGACTCTTTCACCTAGATATCATCATATAGAGACTGTGTCTGTTCCCCAAATTAGGACATACAAAAAACTTCCAAACCCATCTAAGGGTAAAATTTGTATTGATGTTCAACAAAATAAAAAACAGATATAATACAAATGAGCAAATTATAAAGCTTGGGTTGCTGAATATTCAATCCCTTACTTCAAAAGCACTTATTGTTAATGATATGATTACAGATTATAACCTAGATGTGCTGTGTTTGACAGACACCTGGCTAACACCAAACGATTACATTACTTTAAATGAGTCCACCCTGCAAGATTACTGTTATAAACATGAACCTCGTCTGAAAGGCAAAGGGGGAGGTGTTGCTGTAATGTATTTTCCGAATTACTTAAGAAGTCTAGTTTCAAATATAATTATTTTGAAGTGTTGGTGCTTAATAGGTGGTTTGCAGTCACGTGATTGTGATGACGCGCGAAATTCAGATGGAGGGCAGGAAGTGAAGAGCGGAATGGACGAGATGGCGGAAAGTCCGTACTGGACTACTTTTGACGCTATTACAAGAGAAATATACAACAAAAAAATCTAAACATATGTTGGACGTGATCCTTACGTTATGAAGAGGAGCGATTTTTCAACTGAATTGAAAGATTTTGCCTGTAACGTTACGAGTTTGTCTTCAGTTACAGGGGTAACTTACAAACTCAAAGAAAAGAAGAAACAATTACTTTGACTTTACAAAGTTCAGAAACTGGTACGTTACACAAACATAGCCACATAAGTTAATTCACCTTTGACAAAGTGATCACTGCACACACACGCATTTTCCGACTTCACAGATTTTTCAAATCTACCTTTTCGGTCAAAGATACTAGAAAAGGCAGTATCTTCACAACTATGTTCCTTTTTAGAAAGAAATGATATATGCAAGGATCAGGACTTAGACCGTACCATAGTATTGAGACAGCTCTCATTAGAGTCACAAATAATTTGCTCTTATCATCCGATCGTGGTTGTATCTCTCTATTAGTGTTACTCGATCTTAGTGCTGCATTTGACACTATCGACCACAACATTATTTTAAATAGACTCGAAAATGATGTTGGCATTAGTGGAATTGCATTAGCATGGTTTAAATCATACTTATCTGACCGTTATCAGTTTGTAGCAGTAAATGAAATCTCTTATCGATCACAAGTTCAGTATGGTGTACCACAAGGCTCAGTACTAGGACCGTTGCTGTTCACTCTGTACATGCTACCCTTGGGAGATATCATTAGGAAGCATGGCATTAGTTTTCACTGTTATGCTGATGATACGCAGCTCTATATTTCTTCACACCCTGACGAAACTTACCAATTCACACAATTAACGGAATGCAAAGCTGATATTAAAAAACTGGATGACTAGCAACTTCCTACTACTTAATTCTGAAAAAAAAAAAAAAAAGATTCTAATTACTGGACCAAAAAATTTCCTCACGTAATAATCTAGAATACTGTCTAACACTTGATGGCTGCTCTGTCAAGTCTTCGTCGTCGGTTAGGAACCTGGGTGTGCTCTTTGATACCAATATTTCATTTGAAAGTCACGTGTCTAGCATCTGTAAAACCGCATTCTTTCATCTTAAAAATATATCTAAATTACACCATATGCTCTCAATGAAAAATGCAGAACAATTAGTCCATGCGTTCATTACATCAAGGCTAGATTATTGTAATGCTATTATGGGTGGTTGCACTGCACGCTTAATAAACTACAGTTGGTCCAAAATGCAGCAGCTAGAGTTCTTACCAGAACCAGGAAGTATGACCACATTAGCCCGGTTCTGTCAACACTGCACTGGCTCCCTATTAAACATTGTATACATTTTAAAATATTGCTGATCACTTACAAAGCACTAAATGGTTTAGCTCCCCAGTACTTGAGCGAGCTCTTAACGCATTATAGTCCTTCACGTCTATTGCGATCTCAAAGTTCCGGCCAGTTGATAATGCCTAGAATATTAAAATCGACTGCTGGCGGTAGATCCTTTTCCTATTTAGCACCAAAACTTTGGAACAATCTTCCTAAAACTGTCCGGGAAGCAGACACACTCTAAAATTAGACTAAAAACACATCTCTTTGACCTAGCATACACAACACATTATAGACTTCTATAATTCAGTGTTAGGCTGCATAGTTTAGGTCAGCCGGAACCGGGAACACTCCCCATAAATCCTGATGTACTTGTTACATCATAAGAAGGATGGCGTCTACATTAATATTAGTCTCTCTGTTTATCCAAGGTTTACCGCAGTCCACCGGATCCAGGCTGTATCCAGATCCGAAGAAGGACCTGCGCCTGGACACGATGACAACGCGGTCCTGAAGTGTCAAACAGTCCCTCCCTGTTTACTGAAGTCAGCTGGATCCCGCCGTATCCAGATCAGATGGTGGACCTGCACCTGGATCCATCCATGACACATCCCTGAAGTGCCAGCCTCATCAGCCCTGTGAAGGCCTCATCGACACGACCAAGCTGACTTTTGACCTGTAATGTTGCCTGGATCATAATCATACACTGTTCGCTCGTTGGCCAGAGGAGAACTGGCCCCCGACTGAGCCTGGGTTTTCTCAAGGTTTTTTTTCTCCATTCTGTCACCTGGATGGAGTTTTGGTTCCTTGCCACTGTTGCCTTGCTCTTGGCTTTTGGGGACATTTAATATTCAACAATATTATTGATCTGCCTTACTTAGGGTGGACGATGATGTAATTTTCTTCTAGAAACAAACTTTGTTGTATTATATTCATGTTATCACTGTGAAGCTGCTTTGATGGAATCTGTATTGTAAAAAGCGCTATATAAATAAAGGTGACTTGACCTGCAGTCTTCCTGCAAAAAAAAAAAGAAAAAAAAAAGATACATATACATATATATATATATATATTTTTTTTTAACCACAACCTCGTCCAACCAAAGTTGTCCATTCTTTCAAAATCAACCTATATAAATAGGGTCATGGCTAAATTTCCATGAGGCAAAATTCCCACTCTCCTCAAGCGGACACAAGTCACCTCAGACAAACTCACATTCTCCCCAGTCTGAAAGTAAGTAAGTAAGTAAGTAAAATTTATTTATATAGCACCTTTCACAGACAAAAAGTCACAAAGTGCTTTACAAACTGTTAATTAAAAAGATCAGACATGCAAACAATAGATCTACTAAAACAACACACAAAACATAAAAACACAAGTAACCAATGCTGTCAAATAAAAGCAAGCCCAAAAAGATGCGTCTTCAGATGTTTTTTAAAAGAACTGACAGAATCCATAGTTCTCAGTGCTAAGGGAAGTGAGTTCCAAAGCCTCGGTGCCACAGTACAAAAGGCACAGTCCCCTTTAGTCTTTAGACGAGTTCTAGGGACAATTAGAAGGTCCATACTAGAAGACCGTAAGAGGCGCCCCGGTGAATGTTTGTGTAAAAGATCTTGAATATAGAGAGGTGCCTGGCCGTGCAGGGCTCTATAAGTGATAACTAAAATTTTAAACTGCACTCTGAATTCAACTGGAAGCCAATGAAGGTCCTTGAGAACTGGTCTTATGTGGGACCACTTACTGGTACCAGTCAAAAGCCTTGCTGCAGCATTTTGTACAACTTGTAGTCGCTGCATAGAAGACTTATTTAAACAAGTGTACAGAACATTACAGTAGTCCAATCTTGACGAGATGAAGGCATGAACAAGCATCTCCAACTCTTTTCTTGAGACTACCGATCTAATCTGAGCAATGTTCCTAAGATGGTAAAAACATGAGCGAACTACAGACTTTATATGACTGTTAAAACATATGGCTCTATCCAGACAGACACCCAAATTTCTCATTTCACTACAATCTGAGGTGGCTGAAACCCCCAAAACCTGCTTAATCTTAGGTATAATATTGTCAGGAGCAAAGATCATCAATTCAGTTTTATCCTTATTAAGTTGCAAAAAATTGTTTGCCATCCATTTCTTAATGGAGACTAAACAGTCTTGTAAAACTGACAGTTTATCTAGACTATCAGGTTTGAACGAAAAAAGTAACTGAATGTCATCTGCATATAAATGATAAGATATTGTTTTAAAACTATTAATGATCTGTCCAAGAGGAAGCATATACAAATTAAACAACAAAGGGCCCAGCACAGAACCTTGTGGCACCCCACAGGACAAAAATGCAGAATCAGACATAAAGGATCCAACAGATACCGAAAAAGTCCTGTCGGACAAATAAGATGAAAACCAGTCCAGAGCCGAACCCGAAATACCTACTAAACAGCGTAATCTATTAATCAGAGTGCAGTGATCCACAGTGTCGAACGCTGCGCTGAGATCTAACATAACCAACACGGAACATTCCCCCGCATCTGTGGCCATCAAAATATCATTTGATACCCTAAGTAAGGCAGTTTCAGTAGAATGATTTTTACGAAAACCTGATTGAAATTTGTCATGAATATTATGAGTCTCCAGAATATCATTCAACTGTATTGCTACAACCTTCTCCAGAATTTTAGAAATGAAGGGTAATTTAGAAATAGGCCTATAGTTGTTCAGCGAAGTAACATCAAGATTACTCTTTTTCAAGAGGGGTTGAACAACAGCGTGTTTAAAACACCTCGGGACCTGGCCCAGCTTTAGAGAAAGGTTAATAATTGAGACTAAACATTGACCAATGGATGTAATAGTTTCTCTGACCACAGAAGCAGGCAAAACATCCACCGGACTCTGAGAAGGTTTCATCGTACAAACTATCTTAATAAGATCATTAAAGGAAATTGACTGAAAAGAGCTTAAAATTGCGGGCCGCTCTGTAATAATTACAGGGGAAATAACTAATGGTAAAATACTAGCCCTGACAGCCATAACCTTACCCACAAAATGAGATAAAAAATTATTACAATCATCATTAGAAAAAGCAGGTACAGATGATGTAACAGGCGACACAAGGCTCTTAATAGTGTCAAACAAAATCTTAGGCTTCCTTTTACAAGTTGAAATCAAATTTTTAAAATACAGCGCTCTGGCCACCTTAATCATCTCATGTAAATCAGACAGCAACTCTTTAAAATACAGACGATGAACCTGGAGCCGCGTAGTTCCCTTACGAGAACGTTCTCTCGTACTGCGTTGCAAACGCTGTGGGAAAACTCCTTTTCTCGAGAATATTGAAGCCTTTATTTTAAAACGCATTGCTGCAGCATAAGCGAGAGCATCAAGCTCGCGCGAGCTAGCTGATAGGCTGTGCTGCAGGCAACTGCACGAACCAATGGCGAGAGAGCAGAGGCGCGCAAACCAATCAGAGAGCTTGGCGCCCTGCCATACTCGAGCGCGCCAATAGGGCGTGGCAGGAGAGTATAAATACAGAGAAATCTCGCCATAAAACAGATCTAATCTCCTTCAGCTTCGAGACTCACCTCTTCGCTGAAATCTCCAGAGAGAAGCCGCTCGTCGTGGAAAAGCCCTTCAGCGGAACAGCTTCGCGTCTTGGCAGATCTTCATTGCATCGCCGGCTGAGCGTTTCCCTGTGGCATCCGACGAGTATCCTTTTTTGCTATCTCACAAAAGAGCAAATCGCTGTTTTCACAGCGCGCAAACGGCGTTGATTCTAATGCCCGTTTGTGATTCCTGCGGGGTTTCCCTGCACGTGTCTGATAGACACACACTGTGTGCTGTCTGCCTCGGTCCTGAGCACACCGAGTCAGCGCTCACTAAAGGCGGCTGTCCACACTGTGACAGCATGACCATGGCGGTTCTCCGGTCACGTTTCACCCTCGCTACTTCAGAGGGTGAACCCGCTTCACTTCCGTCTTCGGCGCCCCACGAGCCCCGTAGGAAGAAGCGACGAGATCAGAGGATCCCTGAAAGCGGTGAGGTTGAAGAGCTCACGCCGGGTCTCTCCCCGCGTGCTTCGCCCTCCCCCCCATCTCCGGTTCTGTTCGCGAGGAGCGATCAACGCCCCTCTCTCGAAGCGGTGGGACTCGTTTCCTTTGGCGGATCCGCGGAGGATGATGACGCAGTTTCTGTGGCGGCATCTGAGAGCGAGGAATGGTCGGGCTCTGCGGACCCCACCCCCTCCTCTCTGTGTGATCGTCCTGACGCACGTGCGAGCATTGACGCCGAACTTCCGTGTCATGTCTCGCGCTGTCGACGAACTAGGACTCAACTGGCTTTCCCCAGCTGAACCTACGAGAGGCCGCCTCGACGAGTGGTACCTGCCGGGCCGCCAACAGGCCCCCCGTCAGCGCGCCGCCCCCTTTCTGCCGGAGGTTCACGAGGAGCTCACTAAAAGCTGGCGCGCGCCCTTTTCAGCGCGAACGCGCTCTTCAGCTTCTCATACTCTCTCCTCTGTCGACGGCGCTGAAGAGAAGGGCTACGTGTCTCTTCCCCCCATCGAGGAAGCGGTCGCCGTTCATTTGTGCCCTCCCACTGCAGGCAGTTGGAGGTCCAAAATGGCGCTGCCTTCTAAGCCTTGCAGGGCTACCTCAGCTTTGGCCGCCCGCGCCTATACCGCCGCTGGCCAAGCTGCTTCGGGGATTCACGCCATGGCTACACTTCAGGCGTTCCAAGCAAAGCTCCTCCGCTCCATGGATGAGTCAGGCCCTTTCCCGGACACCCTGAAAGACCTCCGTAGTGCTTCAGATTTGGCGCTTCGGGCCACGAAGACCACCGCACAAGCCCTCGGCCGCAGTATGGCCAGTTTGATTGTGCTTGAGCGCCACCTGTGGCTCAACTTGACGGAGATCAAGGACGCAGATAGAACCGCCTTCTTGGATTCTCCGATCTCCACATCTGGTCTCTTCGGCCCATCTGTTAACGGCTTCGCGGAGCGTTTCACTGAAGCACAGAAGGCTTCAAGTGCTATGAAGCACTTTCTCCCCAAACGCTCCAGCTCGGCTTCACGGCGCCCCAAGAGCGCGCCGCAGCCAGAAAAGTCAGTGCCTCAGGTTCACCAGCCCCGCCCAGCGGCTGAAACCGGTCAGCACCTAAAGCCGGCGAAACGGTACCCGTTCCCCAAGCGCCAGGGGCCCAGGCCGAAGCTCACGCTCGACCACGAGCCTAAGAAGCCGTCCTAACCGACAGGAAGAGGGGTTCATGTCCCGCCGCGGCCGGACCAGCCCCGAAGATCGCTCGAACGCTTCTCACAGCCCCCTCTTCAGCTCAGGCGGCTGGAGTGGTTTTAAATGCAGAAATAGGGCCTGTTATTCTTCATGCACCTCTGCACACAAACGCTGTTTTAACAGCGACCCACAAAAAGCACAAATCGAGCAAAATTTCACTTTCATGTCTAGTCGAGCCCCCGTCTCCAGGCGCTCAGTCTTCAGACATGATTATACCTCTGGTTCATCGGGCTATGGCGTGGCAGGCCATACCCGGAGTCTCAGAGTGGGTAATGAACATTATAAAGCGCGGTTACTCGCTTCAGTTCTCCCGCAGACCACCACGCTTTCGAGCTGTTATTCAAACTTCGGTAAGGAGCACATTGTCCCACGTCCTCCGCACCGAAGTACAGGGTCTGCTGGCAAAGGGGGCTATCGAGAGAGTTCCCGCCGCACTAAGCGAGTCAGGGTTTTACAGCCGTTACTTCCTCGTTCCGAAGAAGGACGGCGGCTTAAGACCCATTTTAGATCTCAGACATCTGAACAAAGCCCTCATGACACGGCCGTTCAGAATGCTTACAACCAAACACATCCTGGCGCAAATTCGCCCAGGCGATTGGTTCTTCTCAGTGGATCTAAAAGACGCGTACTTTCACATACAAGTGAACCCCCACCACAGGCCATTCTTGAGATTCGCCTTCGAGGGGCAGACATACCAGTACACAGTTCTACCTTTTGGACTGGCACTGGCACCTCGTACGTTCACGAAATGCATGGATGCGGCTCTCTCCCCCCTAAGACAGCGGGGAATGCGCATCCTGAACTACCTCGACGACTGGCTCATTTTGACTCAGTCAGAGGCGGAGTCCAATACTCACAAAGCCTGGCTTCTCAGTCATCTGGAATGCCTGGGGCTCAGAGTGAACTTCTCCAAGAGTATTCTGTCGCCCAGTCAACGTATCACGTTCCTGGGAACAGTTCTAGACTCCGTACTTATGAGAGCATGGCCCACATCAACCCGTGCTCTCTCGATCCAGCGGCTCGCCGCGTCGTTCACGAAGGGCGCTTATGTACCCCTTCGAACGTATCAGAGGATTTTGGGCCTTATGTCTTCGGCAGCTTCAGTACTCCAACTAGGCCTACTGCGCATGCGTCCTCTTCAGCTGTGGCTAGCACCTCGGGTGCCCCCTCATGCTTGGCGTTCAGGTATCTTGTATATCAGGGTGGACCAGCATTGCATCCTAGCACTGGCCCCCTGGATGAACGCCAGCTGGTATCAGCAGGGCGTAAGCATGGGAGTGGTCTCAGAAAGGAGGGTCATTTCGACAGACGCCTCCAACTCAGGTTGGGGAGCCCTGTACGAGGGCAGGCCTGCCTCCGGCCTCTGGTCGAGCTCGGAGAAACGCCTACACATAAACTGCCTCGAGATGAGAGCAGTTTTTCTAGCCCTAAAAACCTTCCTTCCACACCTGGCAGGACACCATGTCTTGGTCCGGACGGACAACATGTCGGTGGTGTCCTACATAAATCGCCAGGGCGGCCTCAGATCCCGCAATCTGTTCGCCATAGCGACTCAGCTGCTACTATGGGCTCAGACCAATCTGCGCTCGCTCAGAGCAGCTCACGTGCCGGGCACGTTGAATATAGGAGCAGACATGCTCTCTCGGGGCAACGTTCCCCCAGACAGTTCTCCTATTATGGGAAGTCTTCGGGCAGGCAGAGGTAGACCTCTTCGCCTCAGAAGACAACTGTCACTGCCCAATCTTCTTTTCGAAGAAAAGGGACGCGCTGGCCCACGACTGGCCCAATCGTCCCCTTTACGCGTTTCCTCCGGTCTCGATGTTACCTCAGGTCATCGAACGGATCAGGAACACGGGGTGTGCGACCCTCCTGATAGCTCCTCTCTGGCGGTCCCGATCTTGGTTCCCAGAGTTGATGCAGCTGTCTGTTTCAGACCCTTGGCCAATTCCTCTGAGGAGCGACTTATTGGCTCAAGCGAACAGAAGGATCTGGCACCCCCGTCCCGACTTGTGGGCCCTTCATGCTTGGCCACTCAACGGCTACCCCAGGACCTCCCAGAGGGCGTCCTGAATACTATTCTGGAGGCTAGAGCTCCGTCTACCAGACGTCTCTACCACCTTAAATGGTCAGTGTTTTCCAGCTGGTGTCAGGCTCGAAACCTCGACCCGTACACTTGTGAAGTGCCAATGGTTCTTTCCTTTCTCCAAGAGATGCTGGACGCGGGACGTTCCCCGTCAACACTCAAAGTATACGTGGCAGCCATCGCGGCTTTTCACGTTCTGGTGGCTGGCTCTTCTTTGGGAAAATGCGACCTTATTGTTCGCTTCCTTAAAGGAGCTAGGAGGCTCAACCCGCCTCGGCCGCCCTCAGTGCCGGCCTGGGATCTTTCACTGGTTCTACGGGCCCTGAAGGGACCTCCCTTTGAACCTTTAAGGTCAACGGACCTAAAATCCCTTTCCCTGAAAACCGCTCTTTTACTGGCACTGGCGTCAGTCAAAAGAGTAGGGGACTTACACGCGCTTTCCATAAGCGCTTCCTGTCTTGAGTTTGGCCCTAACGACTCTAAAGTCCTTTTAAAGCCAAGACACGGTTATGTGCCTAAAGTGCTCTCTACTCCGTTCAGAGCACAGGTAATTTCGCTGTCAGCTCTCCCAGCTTCGGGGGAAGACAGTGATGCTCACACGCTCTGCCCTGTTAGAGCGTTGAGAATTTACTTGGAGCGTTCAGCCTCATTTAGTCAGTCTGAACAGCTCTTTGTCTGTTTCGGGGGCCGAACCAAGGGGTTGCCGGTCACGAAACTCACGCTATCCAGATGGATAGTTGATGCTATTGCTCTTGCATACACCTCACTGGGCCTCTCCTGCCCCATAGGTGTCAGGGCTCACTCTACGAGAGGCATCGCCTCCTCGTGGGCTTGGACTAGTGGTGTCCCTATTGAAGACATTTGTGCGGCGGCAGGCTGGTCAGCTCCGTCCACATTTGCAAGATTTTATAACTTAGAGATCCCGGCTTTACAAGCACGAGTTCTCTCCATCTAACCCTGGCTCTCTGGATCCAGGTTAGTTCTCTAAGTTGTAAGGGAACTTTACATAGGCTGGCCTTTTTGCCCTAGTCTATGTACACGCTATATATCTTTAGGCCCGATGTTCTGGTCTGTGGTATTCTGGCTACTCTTTCTATCCCGGGATCCCTGGATTAGAGTAGTCACGAGACTTAGCACGGCGTTTTAAAAAGTGTTCCCACAGCGTTTGCAACGCAGTACGAGAGAACGTTCTCGTAAGGGAACGTACTTGGTTACTTACGTAACCTCGGTTCCCTTAGAGATAAGGGAACGAGTACTGCGTTGCCCTGCCGTGCTATTCTCGAACATCAGGTATTTTCGTTCAGTCGATTAGACCTGTTTTATGGCGAGATTTCTCTGTATTTATACTCTCCTGCCACGCCCTATTGGCGCGCTCGAGTATGGCAGGGCGCCAAGCTCTCTGATTGGTTCGCGCGCCTCTGCTCTCTCGCCATTGGTTCGTGCAGTTGCCTGCAGCACAGCCTATCAGCTAGCTCGCGCAAGCTTGATGCTCTCGCTTATGCTGCAGCAATGCGTTTTAAAATAAAGGCTTCAATATTCTCGAGAAAAGGAGTTTTCCCACAGCGTTTGCAACGCAGTACTCGTTCCCTTATCTCTAAGGGAACCGAGGTTACGTAAGTAACCAAGTACGATTTCCACAAGCGTTCAGTCTTCCGACACACACGTCTGAGACTGCGAATGGCATCAGTTATCCATGGAGAAGTCTTAACCACGGAAATATTCCGTTTCCTAAATGGAGCCACTTGATCCAATAGAACAGTGCAGTGATCATTAAACGACTGTACAGAACTGTCAATGTCATTTGAAAAAATAACCGAGTTGGAGTCAAAAGCAGTCGAAAAATTCTCAACAGCAACTTGGGTAATCATGCGAGAACAAGACACTCGCTTAACCGGAGGTGGATTTTCGTTACACGCAAGATTAAATAAAACACATTTATGGTCACTAACAAAGACATCTTCTGTACACACATCGTCAATATTTAAACCATGAGAAAACACTAAATCAAGCAAGTGTCCTTTATCATGTGTAGGACCAGAGACATGTTGAACAAAATTAAAAGTATCCATTAAATTTAAAAAATTTAAAACAATATTACATGCAGCATTATCCACATGAATATTAAAATCACCGACAATAATAACTCTATTCAACTTAATAATAGAGGATAAAAAGTCGGTAAAATCGCTCAGATAAGGATCCAAAATCCCGGGAGGCCGATAAACAAGAATACAATAAAAAGAATTTAATCGACCAACCTTAGACATCTGTAAATCAAAGGACGAGTACGTATTGGAGTTCATCAACTGGCAAATAAACTGATTTTTATAAACAGCAGCAAGTCCACCCCCGCGGCCCACGAGCCTTGGTGTGCTGATAAATGAACATTCCGCAGGACAGAGCTCAATCAGATGGGAAAACTCCATACTCCGTTGCCATGTCTCCGTCAAAAACATAAAGTCCAAATTTTTGTAAGTGAATAGTTCATTGAGTAGAAATGCCTTGTTTCTGATTGATCGAACGTTCAGCAAAGCCATCTTAAGCGGTGCAGATCTCCCACCAGGAGCAGAAACAGAAGTACGCAACAGCGGCCTCAAATGCTCGTCACATACACCGCGACCGGTCGAAGAAACTCTCAGGGGCAAAGGAAACGGACCACTGAAAACATTCGGAACCAAGGGGCGAAGACACGGCAATTTGGAAACGGCATAGCATTGCTCCAACCTCCAAAGTTTCCTGAGTAGCACCTGTCTCCCAGCCCTTTTTCCTCTTTTTCTCCTCCGCTTCTTAGTACGTCTCTTAGGTCCCTCTCCTTCCCGCATGCAGGCAGCCAAAGCAGGTGGACAGCGATATAGGGTTGATTCGCCCAAGCCACTCCAAGTACAAAAGCCGCCACACTTGGCCACAGATGAGCGAATCATGATCAACGTTTGGCGATCATGCACCCACACGGCAGACACATCATAGGAGGACAAACTTAATAACAGCAAAGCACATAAAATAAATAAAACAAGACGAAACGATCCTCCAGCCACAGCGGCAATGCCAAACACAGGCGCCATCTTGGATTGGGTGGGGAAAGCTTCCACTCTGGATCTTATTGTTACTGCGTAACTTACACTTTTAGCGTAATTTTCTTTTGCTGAAGATGTTGTTTCATATAACTCTAGGATATCTACAATACTTACATATTTGTGTTCATTTATAAATTCTGCCATGTCATATCCATAAGATGTCAGTGTAATTAATCTTACATCAGTAAGTTTAAGTACTTTAAGTACTTAAAGTTCAGCATCACTTATAAAAGTAGGTCAATGGCAATAGTATGTGCCCAGAAAGTAAACCATGACATCCTTGATAAAAAATGTTTAGAAACAGAATTATCAGAATTTAAATGTTTCACCCATGGCATAAAAACATTTGGCTAAATGATTGTCCATGTTACAACAAAACTAGTATGTCTGGTCTCTAATAATTGTATCCAAATAACATTTAAATCTATTTGCTATGCAATTTGATAATATTAAATGCACAATAAAGAGGCAGACATTCAGCTTGATAAAAGTCCCCAAATCCCTTTTTGGTAGCTTGGAAAACACGGCCTGTTGGCAGATGCTCATGAGGGATTCAGGAGCCCCCAAGGAAGTTGTCCAAAAATTATGCTAAAACTCAGCAGAAAACCTTTCAATCCCAGATGAACATCCCAACGAGATCTGCTTAGCTGCATCTGTAAGCTCCTGAAAGCTTATGTCACAATCTAAAGTCTCTCTCTTTTCAGGTTCTTACTGTGGAAGGGAGGTAGGTCTCTTAATACCTGCAGAAAGCCATAGCATTCACATTAATCTCAATGTCAGCTGCTTGGCTGCCGTTAGACATCCCTGGAGTACGATTTGATGTCTGCCATATTACCTGAGCCCCCAAGCAATACAATCCAAACAACTATATTTAACTTTATTGTTAAATTAATTAATTCCAAACAACCATATTTAACTTTATTCAACTTTTGAATGGCCATCAATGGAGAAAGACGCTTTTTTGATGTTTCAGCATTAACCAGCAGTAACAGGGCCATGCTAACGAGCTAAACTTTGACCTCTTGGTGGAAGGTCCTGTAACAGATCTGCAGCACTCACAATACACAGTCCAATTCAGAATAAAAGTCCACTGTCAGCCTTCTCATTTCTTCTAAATTATAAATGTTTCATTGGGGCCCTGCAAATGAAGCACATTTATGCTGAATAATTTTTTCCTATTTAAAGAAAGAATCACTATGAGCCACCATTTCTTTCTTATATTCAAAGTGCCTATTAACTGAATATATTCTTGACTTTATTAAAGCACATTTAACTTTTCATGCAATAACTGCTCCAACATTTCTGTACTGAGTTCAGTATATCCATTGTCTCAATTTACCTTTGCAACGTTTGAACTGTTGACTTTCTGTTGACAATTCTAATGTGCATCTTTCCAACCTCTCACCATTGATTTTCACAGCACTTTGTGACATGCACTCCTCCCACAAACAGGTAAACTACTCACAAAAAAAGAGAAAAAAATGGTTATGTCCAGTCATTTCCATATTAAAATCTTACAGATTCTTGCCAATGGTTGCCATGTTTTCCAAAAACGTTTGGAAAAACAGTAAAGTAGCATGAGCCATTAAACACCTTACAGCACTACACTATTTAAAAATCCTCTATATGGTTCCATTCAGCAGCTATAACTACACAGATGTTGTCATTACATTGCAAAAATGATACAGTCCCACCTCCACCTTAACCTATAGTACCCAGCCAATGTCTACCTTTTCTAGTGTTAAAACAATAGCAGCTGACTTAGAAAATAAAATTCCCACTAATTCTCATAAATTCTGATAGCACTGCTCTCTTAGTCTGAACTCTTGCCCCATTTATTTTTAAAGAACCTAATCTTATGAGCTCCTGCATATAGAGGAAGAACAGTAAGAGAAGTAAGAGCCCCCTTAAAATTCTTTGAATAACTCAGCTGTCAGCAACCTTACAAATATGTGACTGCACATTTTCTAACAACAGCAACTGATATCTCAGATTATTTCAGTCTGAATCAGTTGTTGTGACTCGTGCATCAGACTTGTGATCAGTTTCTTTATTCAAACAATCTCCATCCCAACAAAACTACTAAATAAGATCATTCGTGTTAAAGTAAATCAATCTAATAAAAGTAAGTTTGATTTTTTTTTTTTTTTTATAGAGATGCATCAATCAGCACCAATTTTTTGTTTTATTTAGGTAAATCTCGGTTCCGGACTTGCACACAAACTGCATTGCAATAATAATTAATTTTATAATTAATATTTTTTGTGGAAATACGGTATCTGTTAACACAGGATGTTAACAAAGGAAAGAGACGGGACCTGCTGAATACGTACACAAAGAGGAGAGCACATGCATGCCAGAAGAGAAAATACTGTACCAGGCACAGCAAGTTCACTGTTCACGATGTTTGCAATATTATAAATATAAATATTGAGTTGGTGGGAGCAACGGATGTTATTGAGTAACGGGGTTACATCCGTATATTATTTTTTTATATCTTTAATCTTTATATAATATATAATCTTTAAATTATACAATCTTATTTAAATCAAAAACAAATGTTCATGCTACATGTGTGTAACATCTTTGTTTGGATCATGATTAAATTGCAGTAGTTCCCTCTAATTTCAAATGGCTACCGATATTTTTTAAGTCAGTTTGGCCTTTAATATGAACAACGACAATGAAAAATCATGATCGGTCCCTATTTTTTTATAAATAAAAAAGTTTCACATTTAAAAACAGTCAGTCAACCAAGAACTCAAACCCCATAAATCTGAAAACCTGCAGGCTGTATTTTCACAGCCATTGTTTCCCAATGGTCAAGAGCACATCATGATAAAAAATGCAATATTCCAAAATTTGAGGAGTCAGGAAAAAATATGAAATTAATAGGTATAAGCAAACAGTAGAAACAAACTTTCCTGCCTCCAACTCCTCCAGAGAGAGAGAGAGAGAGTGTGCAATATAGACAAAGCACCATGCTTATCACCACCAACAGCCTCTCTCAGTATGTGCAATGCCATTAAAGTGTGTTTGCTGTAGCGATTTGCTGAAAGCCTCTGTATATGCATGCATACAGTATCTAGCAATGAAGTCCCACTCTTAGCCGTCTTTTTCTGAGTCTGCGGGAATGAAAGAGAGAAAGAGAGTGAGCGTGTGACCTTGCATACCAATCAAAGCCGTTTGAATTCAAACATTACATGCATTTTTAAATTGCTCTTGTATTAGGTATGTCTGAATTTGTCTGTCTGGGAGCATTACTGTCCATTCAATGAAACCTGCAGTCTGAAAACAACTAATAACGCATTTATGATTTCAAAGTGTTCAAATCACATTGCTCTTGTCCTTCTGGCCCATTGGAGTTTGTTTAGGTCTAAAAGGGATAATATGAACCTGAAACAACTTTTTCAGCATTTCAGACAGAGTTTGTAGCCGATTACACAGCAAAATAAAATAACATTTTAAAATTGTTGATGGGGCCAGACATATACAACTGTTGGTGGCACCCACTAAATGGCATTTAGGTGAAACCCAATTTGTTGTTTATGTAACAAGACCATTATGGGTTTCTGTATATTCAGATGAGCTGTTCAATTTTAGCCGTGTGTTGTTAATTTTATCACAAAGGCACTTTTAATAAGCTCCTGTGTCTCTGGAACTATACATTTCCACTGCTGCTAATATGGCTATTGATGCATTTGATTAGGATAATGACTTATTTAAAACATTTCATATGAAACTGATGTTGGTATATTACTGATCTTTAAATTTGATTTCTGTATACATCTGTATATTATAGCGGTAACCAAGGAAACGCAATATCGCTGGTGTTTCACAATGCTTTATTTCAAATTTTTAACTCTCACAATTACCTTTTTTATTCTTTACTCTGAGGGTTTCTACGTCTTATTCACATTTATATTCTGTTTTTCACACACCATGAATAAGACAGTTCACATAAAAAAAAAAAAAAACATGTGAGTGCAATACCATAAACTTAAAATATTTAGCACAGTAATTTGGTGTAATTGGTTGTCAGCTTATGTACAGTTCACAATCCCAAAGGATGAACTTGTTTAGAAGTTCCCGTCCAAAGATTGTGAGACGCTGCAACTTTGAAGAGATTTTCCACAGATTGTGGCAGTGGGGAGCTGAATGCACTGATTGCTGAAGGAGAGAAGAGGAGAGAGGGCATTTAATTTAGACCCCAACCGGCCCCTCCATCTTTCCACCACACAGGGAGTTAATCAGCACTTAAGTAACAAATCTGGTGACAAGGGTGGAGAGAAAAAAAGGGGAATGAGCAATGGTACACAGAAGGGGAAGTGAAAAACAGACTGAGAAGGGGTGGATTAGAGGGATGGAAAGAGATAGATGAAAAGCTAAATAATATAATAGACAAGCTGATGGACACATAGATTAACTTTCAAATTATAGCAGTCATAATGGAGTCTTGCATTGCACAATTCCCCTGTTTGTCTTATGTTCAAGTTTTCTTTCAAAGCCTCATGGACTCTGGCCAACTGCCTTTCCTCCCTCTCCAATCTTCCTCCTCGTTCCCTGCTCACTTCCCCTCCACTGGTCCTTCATTCCAGTCTTTTCTCCACTGGGCATAGTGCGAGCTGTGTGGGGTACTCAGAGTCCCAGCGTGTGTCCAGAGAGTAGGAGATGACTGGAGCTAAGGTTTGGTTTAATGGCTAGTTTGAGCTAACAGACTGCAGGAGAGCTGTTCTCACTTCTGGGAGGGGACATTTGTTAAACCATTACAATTATCTGCAGTACTGTAATAATTCTGTAAGAAGTTCCCTTTTGTTTAAAGGTGACATGCACAATTTGTTGGATGCTAACCTAGCTCAATATGCAAGGTAAACCCTTCATAAATGATTCTAAATACTACACTCTAAACCTTTAAGTCAGAAGAATGATCTACATTTGATTTTTTTCCTGTTAAAAAGAAAATTGTTTCACACTATCCACAAAAAAATGTTAAGCAGCACATCCGGTTTTAACGTTGATATAATAATAATAAAAAATCCTATTTGAGGACCAAAGCATCAGATTATTATTAGTATGATTTCTGAAGAATCATGTGAAAACTGGAGTAATGGCTGCTGAAAATTCAGCTTTGCCATCACAAGAATAAATACATTTTAAAATATATTAAAGGTAGGATAGGCAACTTTTTTTATAAACACTTTTTGTTATAGTGGTTGAAACTCTCTTCACAGTCAGGTGGAACAAGTAGGAGCTTTGTTTTTCATGTTAATTATTATTGTAATGTTCTTTGAAAAATGTGCTTTGAGACATGAGGCATTGAGGCAATTTAACGCAGTCTCTTTTCTGGTGACATTTTGCAGACTCCGCTGTGCGTGTTTGTGTTTTGAAGAAGGCTTGGCTTTGGAGAGGGCTCTGAAGGGAGGGTGGGATATCAAGCTTTCGTTTTTGCTAGCCTCTCTGAAATTGCCTATCCTACCTTTAAACACACACACATTTGTTAAGTTTCACTATATTAGTGAGGACATTACATTGACCTCCACTGATTTTATATCGGGTTAACGAAATTTTCTATGGCCTAACCCAACCCCTAAACCTACCCATCCCACACTAAATTTTATTAAAAACATGTTTTGGCCCATTAATAAGACTTTTTAACTTGTGAGGACCAGTAAAATTCTCTCTCTCTCTCTATGTTGGGCACTGCTAAAACATACCCCATTTCATCAGAATACAGGGCTAAGTTTGAATGGTCAACTAGTCAATGAAGAAAGATGGTTTTTAAAATCAGTGATATAGTAAACTACCAGCAGGGGCTTGCGTGACCCTTTGTACAAAACTCTGAAATTGCTTTGTAAAATGTTCAGTGCAATACACAAATCAGTTCTCTAATGGTTGCCAGCCCCAAATAATAAAACTCTCATCACAATGCATCATGATTGAGACGAAGTGTTGTTGTAAAGCAGTGGTTTATGTTTGCCAAATATAACTATTCTCATTTATGCCCAAAAATTCAAATCCAATCCGTGCTCAGTATTCTTTTAAACATCTTGCCAATGTTTTAATGTTGTTTTATTATTGTTGTTATTATTTATTTTTGAGACAGAAGTATTTTTAATGTTAGGAGTGTTCAAAGAGATGCCTGGAGACACTGTAGTTCTTTAAGACCTAGTTGAATAAACAGCTCTTAGAAGGTCAATAATGGTTAACAGCTAGAATAACAAGGGTTTCCATTTCTTTCATTTGTACTGCAATCAAAGGCAAAAATTATTCAGTAATTTTTGGGTCCAAGCCGATTATTATTTCTACCTTGTTTCTAGCTTTATCCATTTTTAGTAATTTTTTTCATGACATGATTTATTTCAGAAAACAGTGCTTTGAATAACCTCTGAAGTACCAACAGCATAGGGGTGGGCGATATGGACACGGACACTCCAACGGACAATCTGGCTCTGGCACGGGAACTCCGGCACGGACACTCCAGCACGGACAATCTGGCTCTGGCATGGAAACTCCAGCACGCATACCGGCACAGACACCAGAACGGACATTCCGACGGACACCAGAACAGACAATCCAGCTCTGGCACGGACACTCCGGCTCCGGAACGGACACTGGAGCGGTCACTCTGGCACAGACACTGGAACGGTCACTGGAATGGACACTCCGGCACGGATACAGGCACAGACACTGGAACGGACACTCCAGAACGAACACTCCGGAACGGACACTCTGACGGACACCAGAACAGACAATCCAGCTCTGGCACGAACACCGGACACGGACACTCCGGCACAGACACCAGAACGGATGCTCCAGCACGGGCACGGACACGGACACCGATATATTAAAGCTACTATTAAAGTTCTCAGAGCAGTGAGTGATTTTCTCTTTGTTTTTTTGTTGTTTTAGAAATTAATACAGGTTTGGAACAACATAAGACTGATTAAATAAATAACCAGGCGCTGTTTGACAGACTTTTAGTGACTGTGTGCTTCGGGTGTACGAAAAAAAGAAAAGAAAAGAAAAGAAAAGCGCATGTTAGAACAGCACATCAGCACGCGAATGAAATGTTTAACCAGCAAGGCTTTAAAGCACATGCAAATAATGAACTTTTGTGAATTGCACTCAAGCTAAATTGGTGACTAAAACACATTCTAAAGGACAAAATACCTTTTAAAGAGTTCACAATGGTTTTCTCTTTTTAGAAACTCATAATAAGCACTTATCATAAGCACACACTCAAAGTGAAGCCTGCCTTAGATTGTGTCACGTCCTTACCTCTTTTCAGGTTTGGAACAACATTAGACTGAGTAAATAAAGACATCATTTTCATTTTTGGGTGAACTATCCCTTTCAGGACAAGCAGCAGCATGTTTACTATTAGGCTACTGTCACTTTAAGACCGGCACGCATCTAATATGTAGTATATGACACGCACCCGATTTTCTCTCAAATGTTTGCTTTCACTTTAGACATAACCAACTGTGTTTATGTAAACCTTGTGTGTAATAGACAGTATTAACCCTCTGGGGTCCTTCGGGTCCAAATGGACCCGAAGCGTTTAAATAAATTTTTTTTAAAAATCATAGCTTCATCGGAATGGTCCGAAATTTGGTGACTTTGTTGGTACTTGGTATATGAACACCCAAAAAAATTGGGGACAGGATTTGAATAGTCTAAGTGGTTGTAAAAAAAATTGTCACACTCAGGACCTTCGGGTCCAAATGGACCCACCATAGGAAATGAATGGGAAATTGGCAAAAATGTGAAAATGCAGAGTTTTTTTGTGCGTACAATCTACAAATCAGCCACGATCCAGAAAAAAAGCACACAACAGTGAAGGGGTTAATCTATAAAACATCAAGGGTGCAAAACAGACACATCCACACACACACACACAAACACACTTTTATACACATACACACTAATAAATTCAGATTACAAAAATATGTTTTGAATTTTTAAAAATCACAGCTTCATCGGAATGTTACGAAACTTGGTGACTTTTATGGTATTAGGTATGTGAACACACAAAAAATATTGAGGTCATGATCCAAGCACGTCACACTTCTGCTCTTTGGTCAAAAATGACCCCCATAGGAAATAAATGGGAAATTGTCAAAAATATGAAAACACAGAATTTTTTTGTGCATACAATCTACAAATCAGCCAGGATGCAGAAAAAAAGGACTCAATAGTGAAGGGGTGAAGCTCTAAAACATCAAGAGTACAAAAAAAACCACACACACACACACATTTTTTTTAATAAAAATAAAATAAAAATAAAATATATAAAAAATGTCTATTATATTCAATGGGAAAAAATGGGTCATAATTATTGCATAAATATTAATTAAAATCATAAAATTATCTCAAAACACCAAAAAAGAAAAGAAAAAATATTATAAAAAACAAGTAAAAAAAAAAATATATGATTTTTTTTTTATATATATTAATCCCGCCCTCCGGGTCCATTTGGACCCGAAGGTCCTGAGTGTGACTGTTAAACGAAGGACCCCAGAGGGTTAACCCAATAAGACTTGAAAGATAACGTCCAGTAACCAGGCGCTGTTTGACAGACTTTTAGTGACTGTGCGCTTCGGGTGTACGAAAAAAAGAAAAGCGCATGTTAAAACAGCACATCAGCACGCAAATGAAACGTTTAACCGGCAAGGGTTTAAAGCACATGCAAATAATGAACTTTTGTGAATTTCAGTATCCTGTGAATGTAACTCGACCTCTGCTTACGGTCGCATTGTACAGTATGTTGGGAAGGAGGCGCCAGAACCGCAACCGACAGAATAACACTGTAGCACAATACTACGATAGTTCTTCAAAAGCAGATCGTGGAGACATTTTAATCATCCACGATCAAAAATCGTGACATCGTACCCTACAACAGCAGTTTACATTTCTTTTATAGGGAATGGTCCTTAAATTCAAATCTAAATATAATCTCATTTATTGAAACATTCAAATCTGTTTATCCTACCAGGATTCTTTATTAAACATTTATTTTTACCAACAAGGACGGTGAATGTTTTTTTTTTCTAATTTCCTTAATTTGTGCAATCAAAAGAGTATTTTCTATTACAATGAAGAAATAAAGCAAAATTAGTGACTAATACACATTCTAAAGGACAAAATACCTTTTAAAGAGTTCACAAGGGCTTTCTCTTTTTAGAAACTCATAATAAGCCCTTATCATAAGCACACACTCAAAGTGAAGCCTGCCTTAGATTGTGTCACGTCCTTACCTCTTTTCATCCAAAATATCAGGCAGTGTCTGAGGTATTGAGGCACACATTTCAAAAAGCTTGGGAAAACTTTAACCAATATGGCGAACAGAGATGAGTGAAAAAGAAAGTAGTAGTTCTAGTTCATTGAAGATGTATTATGGCAACAGTGCACCCAATATTCATGTGTACTTTGTAGCTAAGCTAACAAGTTAACAATAATAAGCATGTTAGTGCCAGAATAATCGATGTGCTTGAGGGAAAACAGCAAATCAATACAATACTGTGTGATCCATCAAAGTTGCTACCAACGAAGAACATTTCAAATCAGTAATTTATGAGGTTCATTTGAAGTCAGGATGCCGTGTGTAAATATTGCAGACAGTGCAGACTAGGTTGACACAGAAACAAACTTTCTCCCTTCACTAAAACACGTGCGCTACACTTCCTGGGAACACAGAAGGAGAACAAGCATTATACATTAGGTATTTTCTCATGCAAAGTTCCCTAAGTTACTGAAAGTGTTTTATGTATTGAGTAACGAGTTCCTGCATGGCATCGGACTTGATTAAGTACCATGTCCACTATATTAATAGCATTACTGTAGGTTTGTTTTAACTTTTACATTTTGTTTTATTCGTAATTATGTTAAAAATTATTATTATGTCCCAAAATCATCAACAGTAACATCGCTGCACGGGGCACACAGTTCACCATATAATGTTTTATAAGTGCATAATCATCAAGTATGATAAATTAATTAAAGTATCATTTGGCACTTGGCACCAAATAAATGCACTTCAGATATACTTTTGGGGTTGTTGTAAAACCAGGTTTTAAATTTTCATGCAAAAAGCTTTAAACGACCCAACTCCAGCCAAATACTCTCAAGGAATGTGGCCTTCTATTTTCAACCTTCAATTGTAAAGCAGAGAGGAATATCAATTATGCCTGCTGTTCAGTCTTGGGAACTAAAGGTTGCATCCTACATCTGATAACACGACCTTACAACAAGCCTGTATGGCACATGGCGACCCGCTGAACCATGTTGCAGAATCGTATCTGTGTGCCTGACCAAACCCCTCAGGCACTCATCCGGACACCTGAGTGCACCAATCGGATGGACCTCTCAGCTTGTGACAAATTGCGGGAGGAAGAGAAACTTACAGGCCCCATTGAACTTTAGTATAGCTTTTATTCCTCTGTCATGTTCCTGCAGAGATGAAATGGAATCCTTTTTTCTCTTTCCGCTCCTCTTTTTTCATTCTCAAAGCTGTCCGCTCTGCACTAACTGGTGGATAAACGGCCTTGGTTTCGCTCTCTTTCTAACTTGGCATCAAAGGTGATACCATGTAATTTAGTTAGTTTTCGAAGGTCACTGCACAGTGCACACTTTGTCTTCACCTTATTTTTAACGTAAGAGCGGGCCATTTTAAGGTTGTATGTGCAAGGCTTCTGGCGTCAGCCGTTAACAGTTAGTTTAGCAGTGCAAAAACAGTATTTTATGCTGCTTGATAATATTCATTATCATAAACATCATAATCAACACTAGTTTGTATCGCACATATATTTATTGTTTACTGCACGTTGTTAGTCTTATTTACCTATAGCAGCTAATGAAATGGAACACGTTCACAGGAAATAGCTTGCTTCTGCGTTAAATTAAATAGATAGAGAAATGTTTTTGTGTTCCTCACAATGTTGTGTTGTTGGCTAGACACAACAAGAAATGAAATGCAAAAAAAGAGATTTTAAAAGCAGCCTTTTTGCAAAGAAATAAAAAATTCCACTTTTTTTTTTAATTGAGAAAGGTGATTTTAGATTTCAATAAACTTATTATTTAAAAAAAATTCTCATCAAATTTGTAAAAACTTTTATTTTGTAAAAAAATAAAACGCAAAAAAAATATTGAGATTGAGATTATATTGAAAAAGGCAATTTTAGATTTAAACAAAAAATGCAAACTGATTATTTAAAACAATAATAATAATTCATGAAAACACCAAAATGTATTTATAATTATAGATTATTTTATAATTATATGCTGATAACAAGTCTTAGCTAATTACAACCTAAAATCTAAAGTTAAATCAGAGGCATTTGAATGCAAATTATGATTTTTTTTTCAGCCTAGTGAATGTAAAAGCATAAAGGGAAAAATGTAGATTGCAGAGTACACTGGTCAAATGATGAAGTCATGACTCAGGTTGAGTATACATATTAGCAAATCATTTTAGGTAGCTTTCTTTTAGTGAGCAAAAACAACATGTTCCCGGTCTATCTACTGGAAATAAATGGGTTTAATAACACACTGTTTAATGAGCGGAGCGGCACTAAAGGAACCGTGGAAGTTGGCAATAAACCGTAGCTTTGACTCCATAAAAACAGGCCAAGCAATGAATATGAAATTAGTGCCACTTTTCCCCCCCACCTAATCAATATAACTAATGAGATGTCAACATAAACAAACAAATCAGTAAAAGTTGCTACAAAATAAAAGGCTGCACTATCAACGCTTACTCTGCTAGGCTTCAATTAAAACTGGTTTTTGGCCTCTCCCCCTCCCTGCGCCATGTGAATCTGTAGCCTACTGTCCCTGCAGAGTGTGTGCCCTGGCACCCCGCCGCCTCTGCGTCGCTCATGTTGTTGTCCGGTCCAGGCTTACATTTGTGACACACTGCCTTCCACTATTGATCAGCAGGGCAGCCGCAGTCCAGGGCCACAGTGCCCTCCTAAGTGGCCTCATTAAAAAGCAGTAGGGCACCTAATTAAACAGCTCAGTAGTTAGTAAGTGCACTCCCTCCATTTCCCTGCAAGAAACACCTGAGAGGATTAAACTTATGTTCATTTATTTACCTAGTTTTCCCAGCTTTTTCTTCCTTGGATTATTTCCTCCAATCCGTCCCTAGTGTCAGATATAACATAACAATATAAACAAATGGTGAAACTAACTGAGAAGACTATGCGTCTCTCTGTGTGTGGTCTTAAAATGCTCAGAATATTATGAATTGCTTTCTTTTCATCCATAATTCAACTTATTGTGTTGGCTTGATTCCGGTTTTCTTCAATCTACAGATGAACAGTGTACTATTGTGAAGTGTGATTACTGTGATTACTGCAATTATTCAACAACAAATGTTTTAAATGATTGCTCTCATATTCATTATGCAATGCTTCTGGTGTCATTACTTACAAGTAGATAACTGGTTTAAACTGCAACGATCTCAACAGTTTCCAGAAACACATTTTTTAATGATCTTTTTGTTTTGCTATACGATGAAAAGATATTAGTGACATGCTTCATCAGACTTACACTTGTTTCCAAGGATTCTCCAAGCAATAAAGGATTTACTGTTTTTTATCTCCCACCTTTTTATGTGCAAGGATAGAAATTATAACAAGTGTATTGCCATTAGTCTTGTCAATCAATGGTAATATGAGATGGAAGTATTGCAGGAAGACGATTCATTTACATAGCCCTCACATTTTTGTTACGTAAACAGGACTTATACAAATGGGAATCGTTAAAAGCATCGTTCTCTGTGAAAGGTTAAGGCTGTTTTTTTGTTTTGGTATTGTACTTTTAAAAAGTGAGTCCCTGGCTACATCAAGGGGCAAGCAACAAAGCAGTAACCATAACTGAAAATGTGTTTAAAAAAAAGAACTTTCAACCTCATTCATCAGGGATTAACAGGAGATAGACAAGAAAGCAGTGGTGAAGATATTTTTGAAGAGTTTATTTGCTTACTCTTTAAATGCATTAAAGGGTACCTATAATGCAAAATTCACTTTTATATTGTTTTTGAACGCAATTATGTGTGTGTACACAACCACTCTATTGTGGTAAAAATCCATTCATTCCGTTTGTTATTTTCCCCATAAATCTGATAGTGTCTCAAAATGAGCCGTTCAGGAATGCACTCCAATGTGACATCACATTGGAACTGGCCCTGCCCACGACTAACAACAGAATCTCCTCTATTAGCTTAGCTCCTCCCCTGAGTGAGCTATACACAGTCCACCATGTTTATCTCCTCGCCAGAGCATTTAACAGCAGCATTCAAGTAAGAAATGTATTCTTATTAAAGCTACTAAAGTTATTCAATCAAAAGCAGTGAGTTATTTTCTGTTTTTCTTTTGTTGTTTGATTCATATTAACAGCATTTACAGCAGTAGTTACTGTATATTACTGGTGTCCCTCAGATCAAATATACACGTGCGATTTCTCTCACTGTTGGTAAGAGGAGAAAATCGTGGCAACTTTGCATTCCCACTGCTCCTGCTACACTCATTTTGGGTTAGATTCTGTCTTTCAATACAAAGAGACCAGTGCAACACAGGCTGCACAGCTTTTATTCACTTTGCTTTCATGTTCCAGTCCAATGATTGCACAGTGGCTGCACTGATCTCACCATGCCTTGTGGACTTCTCAACCTGGATGAAACAACTAGAGGTTGATCAATTCATCGGTTTTGCCGATATCCATTATTTCCCAAAAATCCATACCGATAGTTTTTCCGGGTTGCGTCCGTTGCTGGAGCGACTGAGTATCCAGCCCGTTCTCATCCCAAGGCGTCATATAGTGACGCTTTTGACACTTCGTCTACATCGAACGCACATGGCACCCTTTAGCGTCAATATGAGACGCAGATAGATATGGGCCAGAAGGCGCCTCCTAGCGGTCTAACCCTAACCCTACCCCAGACCTAAACCTACCCATAACCGAACAAAGCTCTGTGCGTGTCATATTGACGCTAAAGGGTGCCATGTGCGTTCGATGTAGACAAAATGTCAAAAGCGTCAGTATATGACGCCCTAGGATGAGAATGCGTTGGAGTATCAGAGCACTGAGAAGAGACTGCTGGCATTTTACAGAGTGAGAGCGGCCTCTAGAGGCCAAATAAAAACTATCACTGGCACGCGTGTTGTTTATTACATGTGAGGCTGCGCGGAGAGCGCTGACACTTCAGATGCACATTTAAAACACCGACAGTGAAACGGTATGAATACAGAACACTAAAGTCCATGTTGCCATATCATTAAAGAGTAATTAATTGGTTGACTAGATGCTGCATTAGCACAGAAAGAACAGAAGTATGTTTGCCGTCGAGGCTGTAAGGACTGACATTCAAGCGGTTAAAACAACATGACAAAAACACACGCAAACCTGACCGAAATGTTTAATGTCGCAATTGTTACCATCTATTTGCATTAGTTTATATATCCAGATGGTCACTTTTATGGATTCATTAGCCAGCGAAGTTGCATATTTAAAGCTAGTGACATGATTGCTTTCTCAACATTGATGTTCATACAGCCGACAGAAACAAACAAATCAGAAACGCATTCGATTCTATTATTTTTTTATCACTGCAATACATATTGTTATTTTGATTAGATAATCAAGATAATTAAGTGTTCTAATATAGAAGCAAATAAAGTGAGAGACTATACATGTAATATACATTTATGCAATTTTAATGCTCTGGCCTTTGCAGATATTTAAAGATGTATAAACCTGTAATATTTTAATGTTTAAATTATTTTCTGTAGAATTCGTTCTGTAGAACTTCACATTTTAATATATTCATATTTATACATTTATTTCATATAGCACATTTCAGTGTTGTGTTTTTTTATATATCCAGTATCCATTTTAAAAATATCAGTTGATTAATCGGTTATCGGCACGTACGGTCAAACCTTAATATCGGTATCGGTAAAATCCACTATCATCAAGGTTTGTCAACAATAACATCCAGGTTAGAGCTTCACAGACCACATCACAAAAATCTCAAGTTTAAGGCACTGAGGCTTGCAAATTGAACAATTACTGGATCTAAACTCTCCTACCTATTCTCAATCTTGCAAATCTTCTTTCTCTCCTGAAGAGGATTCTGTCTGATGACAGATAAGTTAAGAGCGACATACTAAGTGGCTGTGGCAATGCTGATCATGACCTTTCCTTCACTGCAAAAGCGAGTGCATGTTTAAGCTTCCCTTTGCTAGGCATGTCTGGGTCACCTCCAGGGTAGCCGAGGCTAGTGTATTTTTTTTTATCATCCATCTTGTTGTGCCATGGAGGCCATGCATCTTTCTCTAACTAACAGGTGAGTGGAGCAATGCATTACAGGATGAGCGGCCCACTGTTTCAACCCAAGGGAACGCAATATGCCATGACGCACCAGGTGCTCGGGCCAAAATAAACACTGGAGTAATGGCAAATGCACCATCAAGGACAACACAGAAGCATCCAGGTGCTATTAATACCATGACCCGCTCTGTATGCGTGTGTTCAGGACACAGTCTGCTGATCTTGCATAAAACAGTTCATTGACTGTGTATAGAAGAACACAAAAATGTTGAGAGGTGGATTTAATATTATCTTTTAACTAGGGTGTTTTCAAAAAAAAGTAAAGGTAAGATCTTGCAATATCACAATACCTCCCTCAGTAAATGCCTTCTAATGAATTTAGTGAATTTAATTTAAAAAATGGGGAAAAGTTTTCTGTATTTCAGCAAAAAGTCATTCTACATTCAAGCACCTGTTCAAGGTGTTTCATCTCTGCTTCGGAGAGCACTAAGCCTTGTTCCTCTGTCACCAATCCTATAGCAGAAAACAGCTTTCAAGGGATTAATATCAATAGACTTGCGTTTGACAGTAGAGGCGCATACTCTCTCTTTCCTGCCACCCACTCTAGAATCGTTCTTTACCACACTATGAAACCAAGTCTGAAGCGTCTCCTAAATGCAAGTTAACTGCTCAGGTTGACACTTCAGTCATTTGCTTTACATCTATGGCCTGTGTGAACAAAGAGCAGAAGTCTAGTGTTTGTTGTCGTTTTTATTTCATCTAATTAAAGGATGTAACCATGGAAAAATGGCAAGACAGCATGTTATGTGTTGATTTGTGCACAGACATCAGAAAACAAGATGTAGATGAGTGTCGAGGCTGCAAGTCTTAAAGTCCCTGTAAAGGCAATTCTAAAAAAAAATTCTAAACACATTATAAATGTTAGAAATGTATTGATAAAACATATTACAAAGACTGTGAACTGTGAAGTACTGAATTGTGGAGTTAGACCGTTAAACAGTTTTTCACCATTGCTGTGTTCCGGATTTTTTGGGCGGGGCTAAAACGGGGGCTCGATGACGCACTGGAGCCCCTGAGCTCCTGGACACGCCCCTACTTGATGACGCACTGGAGCCCCTGACGCTGCCCCTCCCCTAACAATATAGCACATTCATTCACATCAGTTTGCCGATCGCGAGTTACTGTCAGTACTATTAGTTACTACAGCCTACAGTTTGCTAGCTAGCTATGCCTTCGTCACGGAAATGCGTACTACCTGGATGCGATCACGTACAAAACAGATCAGTGTCCTTATTTAAATTTCCGAAAAACGATCACATCAAGAAGAGGTGGATTAATTTTGTGAAGAGCCACCTTGATGGAGAGCTTAGGATCACCGCCAAAATCCGCCTCTGTAGTGATCATTTTACACAGAATAGTTTTATAAACTTTCGTCGGAGACAACTGGGATTCACTGATAATCCGCTGTTACTGGTGAATGGGGCCGAACCGATTATCTCCCGCCTCGGCCTTCATCCTCCCGTCGCGCCGACAACTGGTGCCATCGTCGGCTGGCTTTCGTCAGCTTTCCCGCGAGTGGGCGTGGTTTCAGCGCAGCCAGCGGACAGCGTTTGAGAGCAGAGACTACTGCTCATTTTTGCAAGATTTTGATAGCTTATTTTATGTACTTGCCGGCTTTTTTTATCATTCAAATTTGGCTGGGTGGCTAATAATACCTTTTTCTGTGGTGTGACAAACTCAGAAAACATACTTAATTTTGACTTTACAGGGACTTTAAAGGTTGTATCTGCGATTTCAGGCCCAAAAAAGGCCCAAACATAAATGATCACATTCATCTAATCTTTCCTAACGATCCGCTAGCTGCCCGCCCCATAAGCAGGCCGTCAAAAAAACGCATCTCTGTAGGCAGCCTAGGCTCTGAGATCTGCACACAAAAACAGTTGGTTTCACCAACCACTCAAAACCAAAATAAATAGTGTTCCAACCAATCACCGACAGGGGGTGGGTGTTGTGAGGTTTTGCGCTCGTGCACGGCTGCACGCGAAGTCTGAGCTGAAGAAGAAGCCAGTGTCTATCAACGAACAAGAGAAATTGAACATGGCTGAGTAATCCCCAAGAGGAGGAGGAGGATTAGGGCGAGGGAATACCATCGTGTTCATTCCAAGACACAAATAGTTATCGGAAAGGCTTTTGAAAGGTGGAGAGAACTTAAAGAACTTTTTTTAAATCGGACGCCGAGGTTGCACTTTCTTCTGGACAGGTGAGTAGCTGCTAGTGCTGACTTGTTTGGATGTGAACTGTGTGTGAAAATATCCTTCTTGAAAAAAATATGAGCGAAGCTCGACTAAACTTGGGTAGCTCTAGTTAACGTAGGCGACATTATGCTGAACAGAGTGAATATCAGATGTCTGTCGCTTTAAGAAATGCGTGTGCATGATAGTTTATTCATGATGCACGAAACGGGAGGGAGGGGCGAGCTAACTTGGTTTGATACGAGCTAACTTGATACAACCTTTAACCTTGCTGAATTTCGTTTACACAGACAGAACCAACGTCTAAGTTTACCTCAGTCTAATAAAGCTGTTATTTTCCTGCAAACACTGGTGTTTCCTTCAGGAAATGTTGCTTTTTAATGATCTTGCATAACTGCACATAATATTATGCTAGTTTTGCCATAGCAAAATCCACTTCCTATTACGGTAAAAAAAAAAAAAAAAAAAGATGTTCTGCTCTAGCTACACTTTTTACCTCATTTGTAATTCATTTGAGATAAAAGCATGTCCTAATTGTTTTACTGATCACCATTTGTTCCTAATTAAACCAAAATAGTTTAACCCTCTGATGACAAAAAAAAAGTGTTTTGATTTTTTTTAAATCGCTACTTCATTGGAATGGTACGAACCTATGTGACTTTTGTGGCAGCTGCTATGTCACCACACAAAAAAAGCATGGACTTTTGGACATGGAAAAGCTAAATGTTTGTGTATGTTGTAGTCCAATCTACAAATCAGCTACAATGCAGAAAAAAAGCACACAGCAGTGAAGGGGTGACACTTTTAAATATCAAGAGTGTAAAACAGACAGACTCATCCACCCCACCCCAAACATAGAACTGGTGTGACTGTAACACAAAGAAAGTTTTTGCAAATGCATGAAATAAAATCAATAATTCAGCCACAATGCAGTAAAAAACAAAACAAAAAAACGAACAGCAAGGAAGGGGTTACACCCTAAAACAGCGGTATTCAAATTGAGGATTGTGGGACATAATTGCACCATTTTACAGTTTCTACAGATTAAAGTAAATAGCGCGTCAAAACAACGGAACAGTTCACTTCACACCACAAGTGCTCGGGCCGTTCATGGTAATGACATCCTCTAATATTTGTATCTAGAGCCAAACGCACCCGGGTCCACATGACAGCGTTCACATTAGCAATTTTTTATGCGAACCGTGCCCTGTTCCGAAATAAACTGCCCGTGTGAAAGCACCCTATGAGTTGCAGATGATGTGGTTATTTTAACAACAGTAACAGAAACACGGTGAACAGCAAAGCAGATACTTTGGCTTAATCACTTCATGTTTTAGCACTGCATAAAACACTTCATGCCGCCTATTATTCACACACAAATGAACTGGTGTGGCTGTAACAATATGGCAAAACTGAGCCAGAAGACTCAAATAATAGGTTGTAATTAGATCCTACCCAGATTTATTAAGCTCTGATGATGAATTCCTTTTAAATTTTGATGTTATACTGTATGTAACAAAAATAAATATATATATATTTTTTTTTTTACAAAGAATAGCAAAAGCCTGAAATGAGGAAAACAACACATGAAAGAAGCCCTTGTTCTACTATCACGCAGCTATTGCATCCACTTCTCAGTGGCATTAGAGCAATTAGCTCTTTACCACAGTATTACTTGGCATGATGTCACTCAGAATTCTGTTCAAAAGAATCATAGGTTTCTCTACCTAACCCCTAAAAAATGTCAGCGTAATAATGGGAGCTAATCTTACCTCTATTTTTCACTAACTCTTGCTTTAGTTCCACGTTTTGCTTAATTTGCTGTCTTTTTTCTGTTCTTGGGGAAACTGATAATAATAAGTGAATGAGGAGTGAGATTAAAGTGAAGCAGCAGCTGTCATAGATCAATGTGCTACAAAATGAGATGGAGCATCTCATGCAGAGTCCTGATGGAGTCATAAATACCCAGAACAAAATAAAACTTTGTCTACTTGAAGTTAGAAATCCCACCAGGCAATAGGCAATACCATGTCTACATCGTTACTTCCTTTATGCTTTGTTATCAGACACTTTTGAATGAGTAAGACAAATTAATCAATCACAATTGGGTTTCCAAGAGCAAAAACTCAGCACCTGCACCTGAAGCAATTGAAATTTCTGAAAAATGTATTTTCTCTTAAAGTACATCAGACACCAGAGATGCTCACATTGAGTTTGACTGTCACAGGGAACAGCTTAAAGAGTTTGTGTGATTTGAGTTTGTCAGATTTAAAGATTTTTTTCTTTTAAAATTAAAATTAAAGCTATGTTTGTAAATCACTCTGGATAAGAGTGTCTGATAAAATCCTCTATTCATCTTCTGGGAAAATAAAAGAAATTCTGAAGACTAGCAACACTTTTCTAAGCAATAACAATGACTTTCAAAAGCATCATGAAAGTATGATTAAAAGTAATCAATGCAGCTCTATATATCCCAAGTCTTCTGAAGTCATACACTTTGTGCTACAAACAGAACATTTCAAATGTATCATTTAATCAGGGAGCTGAAATCGAGAAGCAAAGCATGAACACATCATTTAGACCAGTTTAGTGAACTTGATCAACTGATTCACTGAAAAGATCTAACTCCAAAAAATAAATAAATAAATTGCAAACAAGTTAAACTCACACAATTACACCAAAGAGTACATATCAAGATTTAAACTTAAAAACCTTGAAAATTAGATCAAACGATTCATCAGAAGGATCCAATTCAAAAGGATGATTCAGATTTATCATGACCTACAACAAATGAACTAGTCATTTAAATTACATTAATTTCAGTGCACACTTACATAAAAATGTCAAAAGCAACAAGTAAATAAATAAATAAATAAATAAATAGTTTAAAGTTGCAACATATATAACAGTCAAGTTACAGACAAATTGATTAATTGTATTCAGCTATTATACAGTAGCTCTCTGGTAACCATGCAGTATATTTGGCTGTGCTTCATTTAAAGGGGTCATGTAAAAATCATACTAACATTATAAGTGCACCTCAGTTAAATATTATAAAACAATAAAACAATGCAGTACATGCCCCCGTTAAACAAGCTAGATTTGAAACGGTAACTTCTGGTTATGTTCAACCCGTCCTGGTATCTATATTTTTGTTTCTATTTTTTATTTCTTTCTATTTGTGTTAGAAAGCACTGGGGGTTGCATAAACAGTCATCCACACAGGTTTTTATGGATATGCCCCAAGTCTTGGGCCTCTTGCCTTGGCTGACATGCTTTGGGCAGCTGCTATCTGGGGATGTTATCCTCTCTCTAAGATCGTTTGGTTGAGTTAGCTTGCCCCTTTGAGCTCACAGGCACGGCAGACAGTTTCTCCCTTTGGGACTTCTGCATAGGCATAAATTTCAAGCCCTGGGACCAAAACAGAGGTCAGAATCAGCAAGTTTTTTTTTTTTTTTTTTTTGCTTACACCAGATCAGCAGCCTAATCATTAGGTTTCACCACAGCACCCAACAACTATTCCCCATTTCTTTTGCTTTTTTTTCTGCTCCTCTTTTTTCCCCTCTCCTGCTGCCTGTAGTCCTCTTAAAAAAATGCTAGTGCAACCATGCTGTAACATTGTTGTGTTCTGTGTGTCATGCCTTCAATTACTTTGATAAATGCGATTCTGGCTGTGACCGTGTTTTGTTATAGTGCATTCATAATTTATAGCTTGCACAGACACTCTCAAATCAGGGTAAATTATGACTTTTCTCTCTTTTACTGCAACTAAGGTATCCAAATAATGTTATATCAGCACATTATACCAGTGCAAGGGCATCAATGTAATCATAATACAGAATAGAGAATAAAGAGGACCAATCCTGAATAAGGCCACAAGGAGGGGGCTGGGTACAAGGAGAAAAGAGGAGAAAAACAGGCTCATTTACCAATAGCCAGAGTTTAAGGGTTTTATCCTATCTTTTGATTACGTCTTTGTTCGCTCAATGACATTGAGCAGGTTAAATTTCATTGAGGACATTTGATGCGGTGCCTTAATAATATTTTAGTGTTCAAGAAGGTTAGAAAATAGTACTTAAGAAAATCTGGAGATAAAAATGTAGATTGTGGTGGGTTAGCAATGCCATCTTGACATGTCTACTGTAAAATTTGTCAGCTGCTTTGTGAAAGGGCCTTCTAAATGCTTTGAAGTAAATGTGTGATCCCTCCGTGGCCGACAGCCCTTCCCCTTGAGTACGGTGGGGAAGAAATTTCACGAAGGCCTCCTCATGCCTCTTCACCTCCCGGAACCTGCTGACGACCGCATTTTACGGAGTCGCCAAACGTAGCTTTTGAAAGGGAACAAAAGATTCAATGGGATAGTTTAATTCGGTCATGATTTACTCACCCTAATGTTGTTCCAAACTAGTGTTGTCACAATACCAAAATTATGACTTTGATACGATACCTGACAAAAATATCTCGATACCAATACTGAATCGATACCATGGCAAAAAAACTAAAACAACAGTAAAAGAAAAATTAATTAATATATATAAAAAAATATAGGTGGGTGATATAAAAAAATAAAATAAATTGCTCATATCGTGAAATAAGATTTGTCATATCACAATAGTTATTTAATTTAATTTTATCTTAAAATATATATTTTAAATGATTATAATATTTAAAATAAGCAAAGATGCAAATAACAATCAATATGACAAATACAATATAAGAAAGATACAAATTAAACAGTGCTTTACAAATTTTAGGTAGGCTACTATACTGTAGGTCTATTTAACAACAGTGGCATTCAAGTAAGACATAAAAAATAAAATAAAAATAAATTCAAAACTTCAAAAAAAGTTATTCTGTCAAGCAGTGGATGATTTTCTCTTTTTTTGCTGTTGTCTGACTATCATTAAATCGCAAAGACAGCAGCAGGCTGCAGTCTCTTTAAGACTTGCACTGGTTCAATATATTGGAACACACCAGATTTATCTCTTAAATATTTAAAGATTTTTTATTTATTTAAGGGGGGTGTTGGGTGAGACTGAGGAGCAATTTTAGACATTTAATTATTTTTTTTTTTATTACATTTATCTCACCTAAATGTTTGCGCACTCATTGTATTAGTGTTTTTACAATGGGGTAATTTTGTTGCTCAAGAGTTTACACAAGGAAGCTTGATTTCAATCTATCATCTCTCAGAGAGCATGCGCGAGTACTGAATAGGTTAAAATGTTTAAATTGAGAAGACTTATAAAGCAAATTATAAACTTTAGTGGCGATGCAACACTGGCCCGATTTGCAAGTGACAATTCCGTCAACTGTCCCAACTCCCAAAACGCGAGAGTCTAGTATCGCTGCCTGCAGCGCGCTTGACGCTTGCCTTGTGCAGATACCATGTGGTGACGTTTAGCGCATTTTGAGAGAGAGAAGACACAGCATCACTGAATCACTCACGCTGTTAGTCTTGCAGAAAGTTTTAAAATGACTGATTTGATTTTATAATCTGTGTGGATTCATTTACTCATACAATTTACATGCTAAAGGTGGCGACAAGGAACAGTACAACATTTTTTTTTTTTTTTTTTTGTCATTTAATAATTAATTTAAGAGATTTGTTCCAAAATGCAGATTCATCCAGTAATGTAACAAGTTAAGTCTTTATGAGTGAGTCTTTAAAAAATGTATTCAAACAGATAAAAAAAAAAATGACTGCAGCAATTAACATTTTGTCAAAACCTTAAGTAAATTACCTGTTATTTTGTTTAGTTGTCTATTCAGAATCGGGGGAGAATCATAGTATCTATTTTAAACAAAAACAGTTGTGATTCTGAATTTATCCAGAAGCATGCAGCTTTAATCCTGTGCAGCACAAAAGGAGAAATTTTGAAAGTAATTGGGAAGCAAACAACATTGGACCCCAATGACTTTATGGACAAAAACAAAAACAAAAAAACAAACAAACCAAAGTCATGGAAACTCAGGTTTGGAATGACATTGAGGGTTCACTTTTGGGTGAACTATCCCTTTAAAACCAAGCAGAGGCCTTGATCGAAACATAAATGTGCAAGGAATCAGCAGTAATCTCAACAAGGCAAAGATTTACAACTACTGGGCAATGTAATTTCATTTTAAACGTAAATACTTGTGAGCTTGACTGATAAGGTTTAAAAATGCCACTTCATATATCATCTTACGTTCATGCGCCTATAGTTCTCATTCAGGTCAGGCGGCATGAAAACCGCAAGCCTTTTGCTTATGACACTACTTCCTTTTCCATCCTACCCACCAGTGATAATGAGTATGCAACCTTTAAAAATGTTAAATGAGTTGAGCTGTGGAGGTCACAGATGCTGGATAGAGCTTGTATGAAAGCACAGAAAGTGTAGGGCATTTGAAAAAGTGTGGAGGAGCACTTGGTTTTATTTAGCAGGTGGAGTTTACTCCCAGTCATCAAATCGCATCCGCAGAGAAGAGCTGATGTGGCTGAAATGCTAGGAGACCTAAATAAGCTCAATCAACAGCAGCACTAATATTTCATATCCCCTGGCTCTCGTTTTGTTTTTTGTTCTTCTCCTACCTCCCAGACAGGAGAACATTTTTCAGCTGGGCTCATCACCCCACCCGACCTCTCCAGAGTCACCCAGTCTCCCCATTAAGAGTGATCCCTGAGCTTACAAGCAATAGAAAATGAAGTTAGTGGAAAAACCAGGCTACTATGATATTAGACTACATATCCTATAATAAAAGATAATAAATTTCAAACCTGAACCAAACATATTCTTATTCAAAGATCAACAGTCTGTCATTAGTCTTTAGTCTGCCAGAAAAAACAACAACATTAAAATCATGAACTCAAATGTCATTGTGAAAAAAAAACCAAAAAAAACAATGACTGTTGTAACAGTGCGTAGCTAAGTCAGACCTTTCAGGCTATAGCCTAACACTAATAAGCCTTACACCAAAATTATTATTACACAGGGTTCCAGACTGCAACCAAAATGGTCGCATGTGCGAGTTAAAATTTTATGTGGTCACATTTGTGCGAGTGCATGGTCATGTAGCCACTACTCACGCATGAATTTTCCTGCATTGAACTTGTTTTAGCGCCCGCCAAAGTGAATTTTTGTCCCGCCAAAGTCTTATTTGATCGGTGAGTAATGTAGATGAACTGTTGCGCTTGTGACAGGGCGCATGTTTAACTGAAAGAAGAGCAGAGAGAGAGAGACCCGGTCGCGCGCGCGCGCACTCTGTCTTCGGAGCCAGGCGAAAGTGTAAACAAGACTTCACCGTCTCCAAACTAAGTGCTGTCTTGCTCTCGCTCCCTCGCACATATTAATCAAAATAAATCGACACGGTGGTAAAAGGTCAGAAGACCAAAGTTTCATGTGGAGCATTCGGAGATTTTTTTTTCCTGAATACCGCTGGGTGTGAATTGTGTGAAAAGTTGCCTTATCTTCTCTGAAAAGCGTTCCGGACATTCAGCTGACATAAAACAACACTTTAATTAAACGAAAAAAACTATCCAGTGATGAAATGTTTTCTGTGTTGACAGAAATCTTGGATATCCATGTCCTAACTGCTGGGATAATCACACAACGCGTATGACACGTCCAATTCGCGAACTAATGACTCCTTTGAACCGATTACTTTTAATGAATGGTTAAAATAACTGATCTTTCCAACAGTGAACTCAGGAGACGTCTGAATCGGTGTATAACTAATCAGTAACACTTTACAATAAGGTTCTATTTATTACATAAATTACATTAAAAGTACAGTTTGCTTACTCAAGCTTTAAAATAAATAAAACCACTTTTGAAAAGCATATGACAAAATTTTTCCACACAGTGCTATCAAGAATCGATAAGAGAATCGTTAAAGAATCGGATCGATAAGCAGAATCGTCAGTGGCATTGATATTGATAAATGTGAAGACAGTAAAATTATAAAATCAAACATTAAAGAACATACATGTTTTTTTTTGAGAGTTAAAAGATTAAAACATTTTTCTAACATGAGGTCTTGTGTCACTGTCAGTCTTTTTACATCAGTGCAAAACTAGGGTATGCAGATCAAGACCACTATTCATCAGCATGCATTGATTAATCCCATGGCATGTAGCAAAAAAAAGAAAAAAAAAAGAAAAAGGTGCGACCAAATCATATGCTGGTGCGACCAACTGAGAAAGTTGGTAGCACCAGTGCAACCAGTGGAAAAGTTAGTCTGGAGCCCTGTTACAACTAAATTGTCGGTCATTAAATAAGAAAACTAAATAATTGTGTAGATGATTTGCTTTGTGTAACCCGACATCAGGCCGTATTTTTTTGCACACAGTGCCGTGACCAATCAATTACTCCTTTACGACTGGCTGCCTGCACATTCACTGTCCTCGCGGCTGCTGCAACTTGCGCTCGCTTATCAATGCATATAAAGATGCTGCAGCCAATGAGCAGCCGGCGGGGGCTGGCTGCAGGACAACTCAACCTCCACGGACAGTTTTTAATGTTTTATCAGACAATACCTACTCAAGATTTTGCTTTAGTATAATTTTCGGGACAATTAGGGCCGGATTCGGGACAACAGCTTAGATTTCGGGAAGTCTGGTCACCCTAGCTTAATGTCATTTCACACCAGCATGAAAACAACGCCCTGCTGGGGCAAACGTGTAAAAATGAAAGGGACAAAATGCTGTACAGAAAGGTATAGCTCATTAATCACTGGCTTAAAAAAGGCTGATAAAGTCACATATGTGCTTCCATGGCTAGGGGTAAGAGAGCTTCATCTGTTTTTCTTTAAGCCGAGCTCTGTCATGGCCGGTTGTGACTTTGAGCTAGAACACCAGGAGCATTATGTGTATGCGCATGTGTGTGTGTGTGTGTGTGGACGGCAGCTTCCGAATCCGCTTCTCTAGCCAGAGGCGATGTTGGTTAGTCACTACACAGTAACAAGCCCACTGGAACAGCCCTTTCTCTTTCCTGCCTGGATTTTTGGCATCTGTGCACTTAAAAAAGTCCCAGACCAAAAATACTTCTACATGATTCACCTGGTGAAAAGACAGCGCCTCGAGCATATCACAATGAGTCTGTGCGAGGTGATGCCAAGGATATAGATACACAACATGTGTCTGTTTACGAGGAAGCTTTTAAATAGGGGACATTTAGCAATGCACCTATGAGAACAATGGGCCCCTATTATATACTTTCAATCAATATCTCTAGAGTGGAGTGAAAGTTCAGCTCTGTGGGGTCCCATGATATCAAAGGACAAGTGCAAATAAATGACTACACCCTCCACTAGGCACATATGCTAACACATTTTCACAAAAAGCTTGGTACAATTAGCGCATGCAATTTTTACCACCTCACATATTTCTTTCCTGACACATGTACATTCATGGACAAAAAGTCACACGTGCGTGCAGCAACAGCAACACACTGCTAAAAACTGCCACTCAACTCGGTGTGAAAAATGACTCCTCTGTAGTAAGTGGGTGGCTGAGAAAATGAGACCCTTTTCTTCTACAACCAAATCTGTGTTATTCCATCTCATTGGGTTGTGTGCCATTCAAAATTGAACTGAAAATACTTTAAATGTGTTCACAAAAGTGCACGATCATGAATCTGATTGGCTAAGAGCCTTCTAATACCACACTAATATCCTAGTTGGGTTGGGTATCGTTTCCAATTCTGCTTATTAATTGTGATTCTTATCGATTCCCAGTTTAGATTCCAATATGTTTCCAATAAAAAATAAAAAATAAAATTATTCTAAGGTTATTTGCAAAATATTCTGTTCTAGCTGAATACCATGAACAAAAAATAATAATCACCAGTCTAAAGAAAAACTAACTAATACACTAGACTAACAAATATTAATTGCAAACATTATTAAAGACAAGTATACAGTCAATTAGAACAAATAAGCAAATTAGCAATAGCATAAATAAATACAACTGAACAAAGTTCAGATATTGAAATCAAATGTAAAAAACTGCATTGTTTTATTTTTATAAATAAAATATTGATTAATCCTTATTAAAGTTACAAAAAATTATTCAGTCAAGATCCGTGAGTGATTATCTTTTTATAACAGTAATGACATAGACAGTTGCAGGTTTATTAGCCTCCTGTCACTTTAAGACCAAATGCAAGGATCCAATTGATCCAATTATGAGATTGCTTTAAATATTTATTGAATATACAAATATGACAAATTGGAAAGAATGATAGCCTACTTTTAAACACGAAACTAAACCACCAGTAAGGGGGGCGGCAGGTGACCGTCTTAATGACTGAGTTATTTATTCAAATGATTCGTTCAAACGGCTGAATCTTTCAGGAATGAGGCAGTTGTTTAATGGGTCATTGAATCTTTGACTCAACCGATTCATTCAAAGTGCTGAATCATTCAGTAATGCGGTTATGTTTTCCAGTGAGATGTGCTGTGGTTCTGCTGTGATCTTTGTTTGGAACTATTTTCGCTGCTCAAATAGAACAAAAACTAGGGCTGAACGATTAATCACACTTTCCATGTAATCGCACTTAAATCGAGATGGCTTATCGCGATTTTAAAATCGCAAAGGCTGCGATTATTATTTTTTTTATGCGCAGTTTGTCATTGATGTACGGCTCTGTAAACGCTGCTCCATCTGAAAGCACTGTGAGTTTGAGTCACTTATAACGTGCATTTGAAAAAACAACATGCGTCAAACATCTTTCCAAAACATGAGAAGCATTTATGAACCTCGTCCAACAACAGACAACATTTAATAACATGCATTTACTCCAAACTCACTTCATAATGAAAGCTTCAAAAACTTGATTTTCAATATTCCCCAAAGTTGCTCTATTTTGTTGTAGTTTATTAAACCGTTGCGCTGCCTATACAATGTTTAATCAGAAAAGAAAAGTTTTTGGACAGACAGACAGACAGAAAGATCGATCGACTGACTGATTGAGAATTAGGGGTAGTACTGTTGTGCGCAAGAAAATGTCAAAAGCTTGCAATTTTTGCTCAGTTTTACCTGCATCATGCTGAGGAATGATATCAAAAGAATAGGTTTACATTTGTTTCTGCAACAGGTCTGCCAGTATATTCCCGAAACCGAGTACAGCAGACAGCAAAACAAACACACAAGAACAGACACAGCAGTGTGTGTGTCAGAGACTTCTGAAAGGAGGCTGACAGATAAGTCATGTTTCTGACTCTCTTTGCGACCCACAAGGATGGTAACAGAGACTGTTGCACTTAAAGACACCAATATAAAAGAGCTAAAATGGATTGCTTGCTTGTGTCTAACACAAAACAAATGCACTATTCTATTTCCGGCAAACCGACAAAGCCTGACTTGTTTAAGACTTTAGCCTACTCACCTGAACCATCAAGCAAACCATAGCAGCCCTCATGTGCTTAAAGCACTTATCGTCATGGAAACATGCCACTGAAACATTGGAGGTAATGGTGTGATTAAGTAATTTACTGTTAAAAGGAGCTTTAATATAATAACTATTTTCCCACCATTGACAATTTTCCGTCATTTATGACACAACGTTTCCCCGCTAGTGACAGAATTTTCTAGCTTTCCGTGTTTTTACTGATATACCAGGGGGCACTATTACGGATCTTCTGAAAGAGTACTGAATCAAAGCCACTGGAAGGCAAGCCTGCAACCTTTAGCCAAAAAAGCATAATGGCTAAAGCTAAGGCTCTGGCTTTGGCAGTACGCAGGGAAGGAGACGAGGCAATTTTTCAATGGATATCAAATGGAAGAGAGGCTACGCTGAATAAACAGCTTTTGTGAGGAAATAGCTTATTTCGAAAATTGACCCTTCGCTAAGCCACGCCCAAAAAACACCACAGGCCAATCGTGGCTTAGCAACCGTAACTAGGCGCGGGAGGTCTGGCAAGCTTTTGAGCGAGGGAAACATGCCGAAGCGTTGTGCGTATGGATTGTGGAAAAGTTTGAATGGGGGGTGGAATTTTTTCCCTTCTCGAAACCTAAAACCCAAGGGGAGAAATGCCGGGATGACAGGATTAACCCTCAGAGAGTCTTCGTTTAGCAGTCACACTCAGTGCCTTCCCGGTCAGAAGTGACCGGACACCTAAAAATGAAACTTCCTCCATCCCAGTAAAAACCAATGCAATTTATTTTTGTTCTATAATATTTATTCTTTTTAATTTAGTATTTTGAGACAATTTGATTGAACTTATTAATATTTATGCAATATTTATTGTCCATTTTTTGCCATTGAAAATAATGTTTTTTTTTTTAATTATTATTTATTATTTTTTATTTTTTTCTATGCGGTATTTTCGGTTAAAATAGAGACTAGGCTTTCAGAAAAAAAATAAAAATAAAAAAAATAAATCAATTTATTAAACATAAAATTAAATAAATCATGTTATTGCATGGGTTTACCACTAGATGCCTGTAATAGCTCTAAATGGAGATGCTTGTGAATTCTAGTTGTTTTTGGACCAAATTACTTACTTTTAAGATGTGGATTGATTGTATTTTTTTAGAAATTCTCAAATAATACTTTTTGCCAAGGTTTATAACATTTTATTAATTATTATTTTAATAATTTTAATAATTATTATATTAATTATATATATATATATTAATTATAATTATTAATTATGTTATGTTTTTCACTCTTGATGTTTTAGAGTTTCACCCCTTCATTGCTGAGCACTTTTTTACTGCATCGTGGCCGATTTGTAGCGAATTTTTGAGTTTTTGTCAATTTCCTATTCATTTCCTATGGGGGTCATTTTTGACCAAAGACCATGAGTGTGACTATTTTTTTTACGACCACTTAGCATGCTCGGATCATGACCTCAATTTTTTTTTGCATACACATACCTAATGCCAGAAAAGTCACCAAGTTTCATAACCTTCCGATGAAGCTGTGATTTTTTTGCAGACGGTTCAGGGGGACCAGGCGGACCTAGCGGTTCAGGGCTACAGGGCGGACCAGACAGTTTAGGAGACTATGGCGGCGCGGCCTCCATGATCCTATCAGGGGACCTCCTGCCTTGTTTTTTCCTTGGGGGCGGCTATAGGGTTATGGGCAGGGACAGACACCGGCTCAGGCACAGACACCGGCTCAGGGACAGACACCGGCTCAGGGACAGACACCGGCTCAGGGACAGGAACAGACAGAGTGGCGGCGACCATCTCTGCTGAGGGCTCAGGTTCAGGCGTGGCGGCGACCATCTCTGCTGAGGGCTCAGGCGACGTGGCGGCGGCCATCTTGTCCGGAGACACTGGCTCGGCAGGCGTGACGTGAACAGTCTCTGGATCGGCAGGCGTGACGTGAACAGTCTCCAGTCTCTGGATCGGCAGGCGTGACGTGAACAGTCTCTGGATCGGCAGGCGTGACGTGAACAGTCTCTGGATCGGCATAAGTGATGTGGAGAAGCTCAGGCTCGGCAGGGCTGACGTGGAGAAGCTCAGGCTCGGCAGGGCTGACGTGGACGGACTCAGACTTGGCTGGTATGACGTGAAGAGACTCAGACTTGGCAGGCATGACGTGAAGAGACTCAGACTTGGCAGGCATGACGTAAAGAAGCTCCGGCTCGGCAGACGTGGCGGCAGCCATCCTGGGGATAAGAATCAGGCGTAGCCGCCTACTTTGCTGGAGATTACCCCTTAATGCTGCTGGATTCATCGTGTGGTCGGTCATTCTGTTACGATGAGAGAGGACGAAGCAGAGAGAGAATCCATACGCATGCACTAATTTAATTAAACAAACAAGAAATCCAGGGCAAACAATGGAACTCAGGACAGAAACATGGGAACAGCTACAACGACCGACAAACAACAACTGAAGCACAGAGGTTTAAATACAAATGCAAACAAGCTAAACAAGATAACAAGGGTGCATGGTAAATAACAAACACCTGTGGAGACTAATCAACATAGCGGGGAACTGCTAAACACGGGACAAGACAGAGGAACACAGACATGAATCATTACATCTCTCTATGGCTTCCAGGTTTCAACAAATTACTTAGACTTGAATTGTAATGATTTATGACTACTGTGTAAGCCTAATAATGATAATGCTTTTTAATGAATGAAGGCAAACAACATTTTATTAATTAAATGTATTCTTTCTATGGCTTCCAGATCTGGGGCCGTAATCACAAAACATCTTAAGGCTAAAAGTGGGTCCTAAATTGTCGACCACAAAATTCTTTTAAATAGACTCGAAAATGATGTTGGCATTAGTGGAATTGCATTAGCATGGTTTAAATAATACTTATCTGACCGTTATCAGTTTGTAGCAGTAAATGAAGAGATGTCTTATCGATTGCAGGTTCGGTGTGGAGTGCCGCAAGGCTCAGTGCTAGGACCGTTGCTGTTCACTCTGTACATGCTACCCTTGGGAGATATCATTAGGAAGCATGGGATTAGTTTTCACTGTTATGCCGATGATACTCAGCTCCATATCTCTTCGTGCACCGACGAAACTTGCCAATTCAAGAAATTAATGGAATGCATAGCTGATATAAAAATTACTTAAAGGGACACTTCACCCATGGGAACATTGATCTTTATTGAAAGTGGGTCATATATGTAGTCGAAATGTAAAATTAATTTTGAATTTGGTGCCTTCTTGGCCGAGGAAAGAAAGAAAGTAACTTCAGGACGCATTTGTATGAAAGACACCAACTCCCACAATGCACCACATTGCACAGCTGCGCAAGCCACTCCCACTAATCCAGAAAGCGCATATCTGCCTAAGAGAAATAACTCTTCCGTCTACAAGGCTAGCTACCACCAGAGCTTGAAATTAATTTCACACAAAATGTCTAGTTAGTTGGCGAACTCATTAGTGAATTACTCTTCATTTGTATTTCTTTCGAAGTGGTGAATTATTGCATTGTAACGTTACCTGGATGTTCAGTCAGATGCGGTGCGAAACTAGGATAGTTCACAACACAAACGTCCGTGTCCTCGTCTGATTCAGAGATTTCATCCAGGAGAAGTTGTCATTGTTGAAATTCTTTGCCACAGTCGGACTCTATCTCTGTGTTCGTAGCGGTTCGTAGTTGCATAGTGAGATCACCGGCGCCACCAGTCCGCCCTAACCCGAGCCAGTCCGGGCTCCTCGTCCGCGGCAGGCAGGTCTTCTGCCTCGGCTGCTCTTCGCTTTAATGCGGCTTGTAAAGGTAGCCACAAACACCTGATTCAAGCATCAGACTTCTGAAATCCTCTTCCTCTATATCATATTGAGCACTCTCCTCCGCTATTGTCATAACTTTACATCTGTCTCCACAGCGCCTGTTAGCTTAGCTTCCAAACAAGATGGAGGATATTGCTTTTAGTTTTCAGAAAGTCAAGTCCCACCCACTGATCTGTAATAGGCCTGTAGCGTGAGCGGTTCCCGCCCCCTGGGAAAGATGAGGAACGAGTGTCTGTAGTCTCTACACTTTTCAATGAAATGTGACTTCCTGCTTATTATGACGCAAAATGATGATTTTTACGTCATAATAAGCAGGAAGTAAAACACTTAAATCCTTATTTCTCCCATCTCAGGGAAAAATGGATGAAAAATCCACATTTATTATAATATATGACTGGGTTTCTAACAATACAAAGCTTAATGCAAATGGGTGAAGTGTCCCTTTAATTCTGAAAAAACAGAGTTTCTAATGATTAGACCAAACACCTCTACACGTACTAACCTATAATACTGCCTAACAATTGATGGCTGCTCTCTCAAGTCTACGTCGTCGGTTAGGAACCTGGGTGTGCTCTTTGATACCAATCTTTCATTTGAAAGCCACGTTTCTAGCATCTGTAAAACCGCATTCTTCCATCTTAAAAAGGTGTCTCTAAATTACGACATGCTTTCAATGAAAATTGGAACAGTTAGTTCATGCATTCATGACCTCAAGGCTAGATTATTGTAATAATGACTGCTCTTATGGCTGGTTGCCCTGCACGCATAATAAACAAACTGCAGCTGGTCCAAAACGCAGCAGCTAGAGTTCTAACTAGAACCAGGAAGTATGACCACATTAGCCCGGTTCTGTCAACACTGCATTGGCTCCCTATTAAATAACGTATACATTTTAAAATATTGCTGATTACTTACAGAGTACTAAATGGTTTAGCTCCCCAGTACTTGAGCGAGCTCCTAACGCATTATAGTCCTTCATGTCTATTGCGATCTCAAAATTCTGGCCAGTTGATAATACCTATAATATCAAAATCGACTGCTGGCGGTAGATCCTTTTCCTATTTAGCACCTAAACTCTGGAATAGTCTCCCTAACATTGTCCGGGAAGCAGACACAATCTAGACTAAAAACACATCTCTAACCTGGCATACACATTCAAATCAGTTAAATGATTCTTAGGCTGCATAAATGAGGTCAGCCGGAACCGGGAACACTTCCTATAACACAATGTAATCGTAACATCATAAGAAGAATGGCATCTACGCTAATGTTAGTCTTTCTGCTTATTCCGAGGTTTACTGTAATCAGCTGGATCCAGGCCGTATCCAGATCAGATGGTGGACTTGCGCCTAGACACGACCACAACACATGATGTAGTCAGCCAGATCCAGGCCGGATCCAGATCAGATGTAGGACCTGCGCCTAAGCACGACCACAGCGCATCCCTGAAGTGTCAGCAGAGATTGTGTCAACTAGACTCTCCCCTGTAAGGCCTCATCGACACGACAGCTATTGGCACTGATCCTCAACAAACCCGTCTCCATACCAACGTGATGACTCCAATCTTCAACCAGATGGAACTGTAAATATTCTGATTGTTCCAATCCAATCTGACTTCTGACCTATAATGCTGCCTGAATCATAATCATACACTGTTTGTCCGTTGGCCAGAGGAGAACTGGCTCCCCGACTGAGCCTGGTTTCTCCCACGTTTTTTTCCCCATTCTGCCACCTGATGGAGTTTTGGTTCCTTGCCACTGTCGGCTTTTTCGCCTTTTCACCTTTGTTGCCATTGGCTTTTGACTTGCTTAGTTGGGGACATTACATTTTACATTAAATTAAATATTCAACAATAATATTGATCTGCCTGCATTGACACTATTATACAAGAACTGAACTGAGCTGGACAATGACATCACGGTTTACTCCAGAGCGGCTATATGTTATAAATGAACTAAATTAAAAACTTTTTTACAACAAAAATTCTGGACTGTGAAGCTATTTTCTTCTGGAAACAAACTTTTTTATATGTAAATAAACCTGTTATCTCTGTAAAGCTACTTTGAAACAATCTGTATTGTAAAAAGCGCTATAGAAATGTGATTGACTTGACTTGACTTGACTAGGAGAAACTCAACAACAGGAGCTTTTCTTCATAAATGCAATAAATATTTTGATTTATAGATTTAATTTGCGCTAACATAAAATAAAGGTTTATTTATGTACAGGCAAAATGCATTTAATGATGGACAATAAAACCAACACATGCTCATTGGAAAAACATATCTGTGGCAACATTTTTCCAAAACGCAAAATACGTACCAATACGTACATATCACTGCAGTTTCCAACAGAAATGAACCCTAGAGGCAGTAAAATAGCAAGCACTTTTTAATCGTTTTCATACACAATTATGATTACTAGGGCAGATTATGGATTAATTTAGACTTGTTTTCACGCGGCTCCTTGCACAATATTATGTTATGACCTCAAAACACTTTTTACCGTAGTGCATGATTTGTAAACAAACACATTTTGGAGTTTGCATCACTTAACCAGCTCAATATGCTCGGCTTCTCTGACATACCAAGCTTGCTCAGTGTATAGCTCAGCTGGTACAGAATTGTACTTGCAAGGCGGAGAGCTCGAATACGAATCCTGTGAAAGACAAGACATGATAAAAGAGCAGAAAAACAAGAGCTCAAAAAACAAGCTAAAATGGTATGGTTACGATTGCGTTTTTATGTCACATTTGCTTTTGTTACACACTATTTTGTTAACACTATCGGGTAGGTTTAGGGTTTAGTTTAGGTGTATGTTATTTAAAACGTGATGAAGCATTAAAGGTGATCTAAGTAACTTTTTTACCTTAACTGAACAGCTTCAGAGTCATTGGAATGGTTATATTACTTAGTTGGGGTTGAATGGTGGTCGTTTCGCACCCCCCTGGTGCCCGTGAGCGGAAAATCCGCACTTGCAACTTTGGGCCGGCGGGCCGCTGAATATCGAACCCGAATGAAGAAGACGTTTTGAAGAATGTCCCATCTCCTTTGATGTCGTTGATCTACTAGCCTCTGGTGTCTGAGAATCGCCAACGAGTTTTTACAACAGTGTTGTCAAATATCTATTCCGAAGCTGTGGGGGGAGCTCTAGAGAAACCTGCGAGCAAAAAACGAGAATACAGCGAAGAAATCCCGAAACTACTGAGCCCCGCTTTAAGCGCCACTCACCGGACATTTCAATTCAGAACTGCAGTGATACGTATAAAAACCAATGTAATAAAACGTTGCCATATATTCACGTTCATCTGTTCCGGAAAAAAACTAAACACTTTTAGCGTCACTCACTGGACATTTCACTTTAAAACGTGCACAATGCAACGTGCACAATGCTTTTTTACTCATCAACCTAGGCAACAAGAACAGACCTCCGTAGGCTAGACCGTCCCTTTTAACAATGCTCGTCCAACCTTTGCGGCCTTTGAAGGCAGGTCCTTTGAAGTCCAAGTCCTTCAAAGGATGCAGCCTTTGAATTGGGACACTAAACATTTGGCCTCACTACACATTTGGGACGTACAACGTTAACGTACAACATTGTAAAACGTCACCGCTGCTATTAATCAACATTGTTCTGTTACATATCCTTACAACATTTCAGCCGAAAAGTTATAATATAAATTTGACCCGGGATCACAAAACCAGTCACGAGTCGCACGGTTAGCCTAAATTTGTGACAATAGCCAACAATACATTGTATGGGTCAAAATTATAGATTTTTCTTTTATGCTAAAAATCATTAGGATATTAAGTAAAGATCATGTTCCATGAATATATTTTATAAATTTCCTATTGTAAATATATAAAACATTTATTGTTGTGAGTGAATGCAGCACAAGAGGAACATAAATGGTCAACTTTAAAGGAGATTTTCTCAATGTTTAGTTTTTTTTTTGCATGCTCAGATTCCAGATTTTCAAATAGTTGTATCTCGGCCAAATATTTTCCTATCCTAACAAACCATACATCAATGGAATTGACTGGTGAATTGACAGTCACCCATGTGACTGGTTTTGTGGTCCAGGGTCACAAATGTTATGTTTTTATAAAAAAAAAAAACTAAAAAAAATTATATATACATACATACATACGTGTTCACTACCTGTCTAGCTGTGTTTATGCTGAAATATAATAAAAACCTGTTTCTCTTTTCAGATCTTCTATATTCTATCGCATGTCATTATATTTATTGAGTTGGCTCAAGCATTTTCTGTTTCGCACTTCAGAATTGTGATGTCATTTCTCAAGGGAGATTTTGTGTCATTTACCAAAAAAAAAAAAACACTTTGATACCAGCTGCTTAAAAAGGGGAAAAAAAGCTACCTGTCTTTTTTAGATTATAAGATAAAAAATTATGATAATTATTTTTAATGAACCCAATTGCTCAGAAAACTGAGGGAAACTTCATGTGACTCATAATTTATATCTCAAGTAAAAACTCTCCACTCACTTTTTTTCCTGCTGTCTTTTTTTGAAGCAGTTCACATCTCAGCTCTGAGCCCCTCACACTGGGTGGCCAACAGTCTCAGCCTCTTCTCTCTCTTGCTCTCAACACTAGAGATGCACCGATTGATCGGCTGGTGAACAGAATTGGCCGATTTTCAAATGCACTCGGCCGCTCGTTCATTCCGCTCAGCGCCGCTCACTCAACCCAGAATGCACTTTGGTGATTTGCTAGTTCGAGATAGTCTGAAAAATGAATAGCCAAGCACAAGTGGAGCAATAGGTCATGGAGTTCAAATATTGTTTTAGTGAAGTTGCAAGTCTTATACATAATTGCACAGTAAAAATTAAAGTTAAGAATGAGCAGGGAGAAGAAATTGGAGTGTGGAGAGACAGTGCGAGTTAGCAAAGATTCATATTAGAATCTAAAGCGGCACATTGGCAGAAAGCACTAGGATATGTGCTACTTAAACAGTGCAGCAAAAGGTGAGCTATAGGCCTACGATAATAAATTAGGTAAGGTAGCTATTGTGTTGTACCCCGCTCTTTATATGCGAAAATGAGTTTTTATGTGCATATGATAGGCCCTAATATGCAGTTTTCGCATGCATATGATACGCGCACTTTATTGCATGTAATACACATGCATCCCACAACACTAATCCTACCCAAGCTCGTATAATATAGGTCTATGTACCCCACACCACTACTAAACCTATCCATGCGCATCATATGCACGTAAACTCATTTTCGCGTATAAATTGCACGATAAACACAATGCGTGCTATAGAGACGCATTTAGTGTGACCGGGTTGCACTACAAAGCTTTCCTTCCCATAAATGTAAGAATTTGTTCTCTCATTTAGGCTAAATCATTGTTGAAGTAATTAATCCTCTCGTTTTATTAAACGTACAGTATGGAATTTTTCGCCGCTAGGGGTCGCTAGCCTCTTTACAATAACAAAGGCGTAGTGTGATGACATGGACATTTCATTCTACCGAACTACACGCAAGTGCAGAATTACTTCTCACAGGTCAGTTTATTAGACAAATTAAACTTGTGAGGTAACAGCGCTGTTTCACTTAGTCTAACATTACACTAGCACACTAAACTGAATTTGAATGTGTTGAAATTTATGTGTTAGTTTGTCTGTATGAGACTAGCAGTAAGCTAGATCAACATTAGAATAACATACAGATCATATTCTAACATTTTATCATTGTTGAACTATATAACATTGATTAGTTTTATGTAAATGTGCTCACCTGTTTAATAAAGTACATGTAGAAGCGGTCGAAGTCTCGGACGTGGAGCTCTCGTTTATGTAGCTACTGTCTATGGGAGCTCTAGGCATCTCGAAAACACAGCGCTTTAGTTCTCCTTTTTTTTATCCAAAGTCTGCTTGCCAAGGTCCATAATGTTTGAACGAAACAACAACAGCGTGCAGATAGACATTGCGAACTACACAGTTGTCTGCGTCTGTCGCTTTGGTTACTATCAGAGGGCTCTGGTTCATAGCTCTGGTTGCTATGGCAGTACGAGCGGAAACCAGGGACAACGCAGATATGACGCCATTGACGGCGACAAAACGGAAATAAAGAAACGGGACGTGTCTTCGAATTAAATTACAAATTTCTCCTGGTTTGAAAGTTGTTGGAAACAGTCGGAATAATGTAAGTACACAACTAAAAAAAATATATAACATAGATATAGTGATTTTTGCTATTTTTAAAGCTAAATAGTTACATATTGTGTCTTTAAAACAAGGGAAAGAATTATTACAATGTGGCCATGCACGATTTACTAAATCAGGTAGGCTAACGAATTATTATATAGGCTAGTTAATTGTGTGTTCGCTTTAATTAAAATGAGGAAAAAAATTATTAAAACATGGCGGCGTTGGGTGGGAGTATTGAATTGTTCATTCGTTATGCAATCATCATATTCAGTGCAACTAAAAATAATCTATATAGCCATAGCCAACACACAAATATTATTTATGGGCATGATAATCCATATGTGTTTTGTGGAGTTCTTTTATGCATTTCATCTTGTTTTTATTTATTTTTTTATGTGCCTGTTTTGCAACGGCATTTATGTTCACGGAAATAAAATAACGAAAAGCGAATATACTTTTTCAGTTATTGCATTCCATAGGCAAGTTTGCTAAAGGTTTTTTAATTGATAAAGTTAATTTAATGCATTTAAATTAATAAAAAGTACAGACTGTCACAGAATGTCATATCATAACTGCTATTTATAATCCTATTGATACATTATTTCAAGAAATCCAATACAAACAGAATTCAATTAGCCTACTACAGAAATGCAAAATGTAAAATGTTCTATTAAAGCAAAGATAGAAAATAAATATTATTTGTGTGTGCTGTAAAGTGGTTAGAAAAAATGAAATCGGTATCGGCAGGTCAAACTCAATGAAAAATTGGCCTAGAAAATTGTAATCGTTGCATCTTTACTCAACACCGTTAAAAAAAGTCACATTTTCTATTTGCTGTTGTATAGTATTAGTAGATATGGCAACATACCTATTTTTGAATTGGGACACTACACATTTGGCCTCACTACACATTTGGGACGTAGCCTACAACGTTAACGTACAACATTAATAGCAGCGGTGACGTTCTACAATCACAATTGTTCTGTTATATATCCTTACAACATTTCAGCCGAATAGTTATAATATACGAAAATTGTAACCGTTGCATCTTTACTCAACACCGTTAAAAAAGTCACATTTTCTATTTACTGTTGTATAGTACATATGGCAACATACCTATTTTTCTATTATGTGCTCATCTCCAAGCCAAGACAAATTTGAACTAAAAACACACAATTACCCACACACCAACACACAAACAGCACATCTGCAGCAATGGTTGATGATGTCAGACCACACACATGCAAACTTTAACCAGAGCTAAACAGGTTTAAAATTCTGAACATTATGAAGCTAACTCGCAAGAACCAGGCCTATATAATATATCTTTGTCACTTTAAACATAGTTGTAGTGGTTTACTGCAGGCAAATGTGGCTGGAGTTTACATACAGGCTCAATGGAAAAACGTAGCCTACCTGTGGCAACATTTTTGCAAAATGCTAAATACTAGGGTGCAGGAAAAAAACCAACTCATGTATGAATCGTGATTCTATCTTCTACAGATTTGTGTCGATTCACACATTTCAAAAATCGATTTCCTCAAGTGTTACGCTTCTTTAACTTTGCAGTAGCCTACTAAAAGTTACTTACAGTTATTGACGTTAATCACAATAAGCCACGAACAAGGACTCAATGTGGTGCTGGCACTGATGGACACAGCTGAAGTACACGCACAGATGCCGCAACCGCCTCTCTCAGGCATGCAATCTCGAATTCAGTTCTTTTTCACAGCTACCTACACACACACACACACACAATTATGTCAAAATCTATGGAAGTAAAATAATGTCAAATGTTTTTGAAACAAAAAGCCTGTTGAATTGCACTACTTGAAAAAAATATGCATTGCATTAACCATGCTTGCATTTTAATGCATTGTATTTTTAGGGCTTGCATTTTTATGGGCTGAAATTCAACATGGTTGAATATTTAAGCTGTGAATATTTCAATTAAAAAACATTTCAAACACATTTTCATTATTAAAAATTCAATAATCCATATTCACCTTTCATATTTCACTTCCAAAATATTCAAACTGTTTAAAAATACAACCTATAATATTCAACAGGCAATTTTCGGTCCATTTTATTTCGCTTTGCAAATTCGCTTCCACAAATTCAGTGGTTCAAATTCGACAGTAAATTCAACGGAACTGCAGGAAAAGCAGTAGATTACCGAGCATACTCTCCATTTGCTGTTAGTCAACCCCATAGACATAATAAATACATAGACGCCCTATTGGCCGCTTTGAAACGTTGCTGCGATACGTCAACGCGCCCGCCATTTTGCGGAGGGCAAGACTGCGCTGTAATCAAATGCAAGTAAACGGGTGAGCTGCGGTTTTTCTGTATAAAAACCCCAAATCAACCGATTTCAGTGGTTTGTATGTGGTGTACAAAAAAGTTCCATCTCTAGTTATTTAAAATCTCGATAGTTAGAGTTATTAAATTTATTTATTTTTAATAAGGAATGACCAAAGCTCAGGATTGTCATGTATTTGGTTTTTCATTCTTGGATAAGAATTGTGAACACCCCCATACTGAGATATAATTTAATTTTCACATTAAATTAAATAAAGTTTTCTTATTGTGGGAAAAGCATATTCTGTCATTGACCCGATTTTAGCAATAAAAAAGATAACTGATGGATCCACGTACAATCGATTGTCGAGTTCACGCGCATAGGTTTAGTACCTATGATCACGTGCGTGAACTCGACAATCGACTACTGTGGACTTCGACCGAAAACAGGATGTAAATACAGGTATGTGCGCTGGCTGAATAAACATCATTTTTATTCATATCTTTCACATCTACACTGTAAAAACAAACCTATAGAATCTACCCAATAAAATTGAGGTAACAATTTGCACTCACTTTGTTTGGGTAGATTTCAAACCAAATTTTTGAATAAAGAGTACCTACATTTAATGGCTATGACATACTAAACAAAATTAGGTAAAGTCTACCTAATAATTCTCAATACATTACACAACTAATTACTGAGTAATAATTACTCTATTGTTAGCAGGCAAAAGTCCATCTACTAAATTTGTATTAATAATAATAATAAGTCAATAGAAATAATTAAACATTACTTATTCAGAGATGGTTAAATTTACCTAAAAATGGCCAGACACAGGATATTTCATCTATTACTTTTTTATTGACCAAAAAACTAACATTTCAAACTAACAAAGGAACTACAAAAGAGCCCTCTTACATTCATATAACATACAACTTCTTCAACACTTTCCATTTAATCGAATATTCGAATCGAATCGATATTTGATTCAAAATCAAGAATCGAATCGTGACCTCAAGAATCGATTTAAATCGAATCGTGAGGTACCAAAAGATTCCCACCCCTACAAAATACGGACCAATACGTACATATCACTAGTTTCTAACAGAAATGAACACTATAGAGGCAGTAAAACAGCAAGAAAAATCGTTTTCACACGTTCACATAATCATTATGATTACCGGGGAAGATTACAGAATAATAAAGACTTGTTTTCACGCGGCTCCTTGCACAATTATGTTATGACCTCAAACACTTTTTACTGTGCATGATTTGTAAACGAATATTTTTGGGAGTTTGCATCACTTAACCAGCTCCATGTTCAGTTTTACTGATGTATATCCTACGTAGCTTGCTCGATGTATACTATAGCTCAGCTGGTACAGAATTGTACTTGTGATGCGGTGAACTCGGGTAGGCTACGAATCCCATGAAAGACGAGTCACGATAAAAGAGCTCAAAGACGAGTTCAAAAAACAAGCTAAAATGCCATAGTTATAATTGCGTTTTTGTGTCACATTTGCTGTTGTTAACACTAGCCTATCGGGTGGGTTTTGGCTCCTGTGTACGCGTTTTGCAAAAATGTTGCCACAGGTAGGCTACGTTTTTTTCCTTTCTTCAAGAAATATTGCTGCATTTGCTGTCGGGCTGATTCATGCTACAGTGTCTAGTTTTTATTGTTCTGTCAATCTGGTTTTTATTCTCTGTGTGTCATTCAACTGTACACTGTCATTCTTTAATCCTTACCGTTGAAAAGGGGCTTCATGTCTCCAGACATTTGCCATGTTCCACACAATGCATTCAAATCATGGATTAAGTCAGAGTTTTAACAGTCTCCAATTAAAGAGTTTCTCTTCTTTTAGTAGCCTATTGATTGTATATTGAAATTACTAACCATGCGATAACACTGGATATGGCTAATAATAATAATAAGTGAGATTAATAGATTTAATTTTATTATTATTTAGCTTTTCATGCAATAAGTCAAACATTTTCATTTCAATTACATTTCCAAATATGTGTATATTAATAAAAGATTAAAATAAAAGTTTTTAAAAGTTAATATTAATATCCATTTAGGGTTATCAAGTGCATAATCGTTTTATCCAATGTTTTTCCTTCGAGAAGAAGGCTGAAAGCAAAACATTGTTTTGAAGCACCAAATGTCCTTTAAATGTATTAGAGCAATTCAGTTAGAAAAAATAAAATCAAAGCAATAAAGTCTGTTTATCTCAATCAGCAGTCTTATTAATGTCTGCCATGAGATGTTTCTCCGAAGCGGGATTCATTTTGTCATAATGTCTTCTCCCTGCTCATAAAGAATATGTCCTCATTACCCACCGTGTGTTTCGGCCCTCCATTGAGGCATTTTCACCGCAGGAGGATGAGGAATCAGAGAATATCATTTTAGAAGATACAGAACAGAGAACATCATTTTAGATAAGAACAACGAAAGGTGCAGAAAGGTGTCAGCGTTGAGGTCAGTTTCATTTTGGTCATGCAATTTAAAAAAAATTACCTGGTGTAAAGTCAAAAGCTAGTCAAAAGCTGATCATTATGAATTTAATTATTGCATACTGTGCAGAAACATGAACTGATGAGTGAATATCACAAAACACGTACATTTCATGCCAAAAGTGTAGATTCACTTGACTTTAAATCAGCATACACTGTAAAATATTTATGTTATGGTAGAATTTGTTGTAATTAAATTTTTTTCACAATAGAGTAATGAGAATTGGGTGGGGACGTGCTTAATTAAATATTACAATGCAAAATATTTTAATGGTTATACAAATATAGGCTGAAATATAAGAATGTACAGTAAAACATTTTTTTAAATCATCTAGGCTGACATGAATTTATTTTCAGAAATAAATCAGAAACATGAAAATATTCTGGATCTGAGAGATAAGAGATAGGCTATAGAATCTTTGTGACTCAGAGTCATGTCCAACTCTAATCTCTCAGAAAAGCATGTATCCCTCTGCTCCAGACAGACTCTCTTCACTCAAGTCAAGAAGTCCAACCACAGAGTATCAAAAGCTGCTTACAAGAGCCAGTGGATTATGGTCAATAAAACATTTAGTGTGCGTGCATACATGTTTGAGTGTGTTATTTTGCATGTGTGCTTGTGCGCAGTTAAGTATTTGCTGCCGTATTTGCTTGCCTCTTGCCAAATAGACAATGTAAACAAACACACACAGAGTGGAACAATATTTTGAGAGAGAGAGAGAGAGAGAGAGAGAGAGAGAGAGAGAGAGAGACTATAGGTAGGCTAGTCCATCAATTCCAGGAGAATGGCCAATATGCAACTGATGCATTGCTTTTCAAGTTTGATTAAATTGTCCTGTGCTTTTTACTGTTTAGGTAATTCCTTAAGCAAATCATCAACACTTTCAGCTCTCAGCACTGTATAATCGTTTATAAAAATCTCTTGATAACTTTATCATTTTGACTGGATTTGATGTTACCGATCCATCTTGACAACAATGATGACATCTTTTTTTTTGATTAACATTTTTTTTTTTTTTTCAAGATTAAAAAAGAAGCCTTTCCCACATCCCACCATTGACAAACACTCTCAAATAAAAGCTTCTTCAACTTCCATTCACTCCAAAACACTTTAAAACTCCCACAGAAAAAAAGCATCATGTAATAATTTGACATTCAAATGCCAGTAATAATTAGCCTAGATCTTAATGTCTTCTTTACATTTAAAACCAAAGTGATCATATGGTGGTCTGAAACCCCGGTTGGAAAAATACAAGCATCAATTAGGCTACTCTATTTTCCACATTTCTTTCATACAAAACCTAACCTATCCAATCTTGTACCCCAAAATCTATTGTTACACACTTTTTCAACCATATACTGTTTCACACCGAATATTTCTTGGTCTCCATACATCTGTTAATTGAAATTCATGCATAACTTTTAACAGTGTGCTACTTGATTGACTATGAGGCTCTTCCCCATTTCTGTCCACTGTAAAATATGTTGTGCAATTCCAGTCCCCTCCAATTACAAGACACACACTATCATCATACTTCTGGATGGCATTTCTTCATTTCAAAAAAAGATCTTGTCGCTCAGGACCACTATTGGGGGCATAGACATTAACAAACACAAACATAGTTCCCTCATACTCAATTACGATTAGCAATAATCTACCTTCAACAATCTGTTCCACATTTAAAATGTTAACATTCATGTTTGCAGAAAATAAAATAGCCACTCCCGCACTATTATATGTCCCATGGCTCAAAGTAAACTTGCCTTACCACCTCATTCCCCATTCAATTTAATGATCCTTATTCGTATTATAATTTGTTAAATAAACAAACCATTGCTAATTTATCCGTCTCTTCCGGCATTCATATTTAGAGAACCCAAGTTTAGGCTTAGAACCAGGGTGAGGTGCTTTAACATCAGTGTTATTCACCAATCATTTCCCTCTGATTTTAGGGAAAAGTTATGGGTAGGGTTAGGTTTAGGGGTAGGGATAGGGTAAGGACTAAATTTTGGGACAGGAATGTTATTCCAGGGTCAACAAAATATGTTGATCCAGGAACATGTCTTCGTGTTCCTCGGTGACCAGAGTGGGGAGAGACAGGAAAAAACAGCAAAGTATAAAACCATCACGTGAGATTTAGTCATCTTGATGTCTTTGAGAAAATGTTTTATCTTTTTGCAGGTTTGTTACTATCTTCTTCAGTTGAAATCTTTTCTTATCCAAAGCCTCATAGTTAACCGTTCTCTGCAACAACACTGTCGCAATAAATGTATCTGCGTCCGGAAAAAAATCGGACACATCAACAGTCTTACATACCAAATGTCGAATCTAGGAAGTCATTTATCTCTTGTAAAATATACACCTCTCCTACTTTCTGTGAGCCCATATCAGAAATCTCGGAATGCGTATCATCATCTTTTATCTCTGTAGGCCTATCACAACTTTCTTCACCCCTTGATGTATCAACATTAGCACTTGCCACTTCACCATATTTCCGGTCACTCACATCATCGTTCATTACACAATTTTTACTTGATTCTGTTTCAGCAACCACTTTCTCATTTTGACCGTTATCAGTGATGCTTTCAGCCTGTTCAACAACTTGAGCATCCCGCTCCTGTACAAATAGAGGCAGCGCGTCCTCTGAGGCCTTCGCCATGACGACTGCAGCACTCGGCCCGGCGTTCGCCCTACTAGTCCCAGCTTTATGTGGGCATGATAGTCTCTTATGACCAACATCCCCACACTCAAAGGATTTAATGCTTCCAGTGTTAGCATAAATAAATATGCCTATATAAGCATATACCTTTCCTTCATAAAACTCTCTCAATGACACGTCTAAATTTGGTTTATTCAAATACATTAACTGAACACCTCCTGAAAGACATGTTTTAAGTTAAAGGGGACATATCATGCCAAATGCACTTTTTTAGCCCTTAAATGCATTATGTTGTATATTTGGAGTGTTTAGAAGTACAGAAAATATGAAATTATTCTCTTCAGGTGCTTCGTTGATATCTTTATATTCTGTTTTGGTCATATTTTTCAACCTGTTCCGATTTTTCTGTTATCTATGACGTTTTTTGAACTATTACGTCACAGTATTTGCAGCGGAACTGCCAAATAAGGACATTGACTTCCGGCCCAACACTTCGAGCAATCCGCCATTTTTATTTCTCGCTGCAATTTTGTAGTCCAAGCTAAAGGATGCAGAAGTTACGAGAGGGTAAGTTAAAATGTTCGGTTGTTGGATGTAGTAACCCACACGCTTCATTACACCGTCTAATGTAGATAAACTGCCGCGCTTGTGACAAGGGCGCATGTTTAACTGAAAGAACGAGCAGAGAGAGAGAGACCCGGTCGCGCGCGCGCTCTCTCTCTCTCTTCAGAGCCAGGCGAAAGTGTAAACAAGACATCACCGTCTCCAAACTAGACGCTGTCTTGCTCTCTCTCCCTCGCACATATTAATCGAAATAAATCGACACGGTGGTAAAAGGTCGGAAGACCAAAGTTTCATGTGTAAATACAGTACACACCAGTGCGATACATCCATATGAAGACGTTGTTCTACAGGTTCGTCGTCTTCATTTTCATCTCGCTCCGGCTCCGACTCTGGCTCGAACATGTAAGGCTGGCTGGACAAGTCGTGTGAATAAAAAGTTTCTGTGCCGCTAGATAATCGTATCTCTGCTATCAAACTACAAAAATGGCCGAACGGGGTGGAGTTGAACCGAGTGTCACCTCTGCAACCTGGAGAGGGGGCGGGGTATGAAGTGTCTCATTTGTATTTAAAGAGACCGCACCAAAACGAGTTGCTCTCAGACGCACATCAGAAAAGGGGTAGAAAAGGGGCCTGTGGAGCTATAATAATGAAGAATTCAGACCCAAGCATTGCAGTTCCGCTTTATATAGACTACAAATGTATGATTTATATGTAAAAAGGAACAATTTAAAAGCATGATATGTCTCCTTTAAAGTTAAAACTTTTAACGCTTCATTTTTACAGCCGAGTGGAAGCGTTTTTATCGCGCTAGCAAATTTTCCGTAACCTGAAAGCCCTCGCTCAATTTCATCATTCGGAATAAATGGAGGCACGTTAGATAGATACGGTTAACGTTATTTTAGTAGTTGGCGCAACAAGTGATAAAACAGCCAAACTCTCCACTTACCACAATTCCATTGGTTATCACGCGGCTAACTTGAAACTCTTCCTTCTCAAAAACGACCACAGCTTTGTTCATACGAGAAGCCTATGCAATATTCTCGTGCCCGATCTCCTCTCCAACAGCCATTAACACATCCTCCACAGTCACACTGGTCACATGAACACACTTGACGTTGTGACGAAGGGAAACTGGTGGCGCCATCTTGATCTCAAACAAAACTCCACAAGTACCTCACACAGATTGAAATAATAAATATATATATATATATTTTTTTTTTTTGTCGTTGTTAATAGAAAACATTAGACAGAAAAAGCCAAATAAGTCACCCTCTCCACGTGGGAACCCTCAGACACCCAAACCTCCCCTCAGAGAAAGAGAGAGCAGCTAGACCAAAATAGAGAGGATACATAAAATATCCGGGTTAAACTCACAAATGGTCTGGGTAGGAGGTTGGGTTTTGACTGGCCAAAACCAAGATAAATCCCTAAACAGTATTATATTTAGGCTACTAAACAGTCATTATGTCAGTCTTCTCCCATTTTCTTTCTATACTGTTGGTTAATTGCAAGGATAATGGCATATATAAAGAAAAAATGCATCAAATATTCAGCATTTTCTGTGTCACATGCTGTGATGTCTCCTCTTTTGTTTCAAATGATGCAAAACTAATTAGAAAATATAAATTATTCTTTTTGGTGTTCTCATCTGAAGCATTTATTTTGTTTTTGCCTATAGAGATGTAAGAATGTCTGACTTAAAAAGAACTGTAGTTTTGAAGTCAACCTTGATCAAAATACACCCAAATGCTAAAAGACACACAATTGCATATGCACAAACAAAAACAAACTGTAAACATTAACAATGAATAAGTTTCAGCTAGAAAAATTCTTCTGTTCTCTCTGGTTATTAATTCACAGTGATCAGAGAGCCAATAAATCTCATTCATGGTTGAGTAACAAGGATTTTCAGAGCCAGCGGGTATCCTCTCACTCAATGCTCAAGGCCTAGATGGGGCTAGTCTCCAGTGTTGTACAGAGTTGGAGTTGGTTAATCTATGGGGAAAACTCTGAATATGCGGCTCAGCATACCTCTTACTCTCCAGATGGTGTATCTACGTACAAGCAGGTGCTAAAAGGCTCAAACCTTGATCTCTTGGTGCAGTAGAAGTGAATGAAGATAAATTCACATTGTAAAAATTCAAAAAAACAACAACAACAAAAAACACACAAAGTGTATTTTTTAGATATCTATAGAGCCTTCACTAGCCTTCATTAAGCTCCACCCCATGTTGTTACAGTAACTCACAGAAATTAACTGGAAATTTTAAAGGGCACCTATTATGCAGAATTCACTTTTACATGGTGTTTGAACATAAATGTGTGTTGGCAGTGTGTGTATACAACCACCCTATAATGATAAAAATCCACCAAGTGCTTTTTTTTAAATCCCCATAAATCATAAGCACTGTCTCAGAACGAGCTGTTCTCAGATTCGGGGCAATGTGATGTCACTTTGCACAGGCCCCTCCCATGACTGTTGATTGACACTGCAGTTTGAGCATAGACCCGCCCTGAGTGAGCTGGACACAGTCCGCCATTGTTTCCACGCTGGAGCAACTGTAGACAGGAATGTCTCCTAAGCGATTGAGGTGTTTTGTTGTTGGATGTAAGAATGAACTTAGCAGTCTTCATTTACTCTCGTTGTTACTCGAGGATGGATCTGTACTGTTCGTGATTCAGCTTACAGTCTCCGGAGCGACAGGCCTAACGTTACTGATCACGGCAAAAATGAAAGTGAGAGCGTGCACTTTATGACAGCTCATCCAGTCGTGGATATACAGTTTACCAGTTGATTAAGCACCCACTGAAAAGGTGTGTGTATATTTGTTTACTGTTAGTTCTAACGAGTGTTTTGTGTATTTCGCTGTATATGTTCCATGATAATGAAAGGGAGAGAGAGAGAGTTTATGGATAAGACTTTAATGCGCACTTATATACTGTGTTTATTCGGCTCTTACAGTGATTTTCTGTAGTAAAACTAAGGCTTCATCTTTTGTGTGAGGTACAATAAACTTAATTTAACTCATCAGTATATTTTGGTCATCATTCGGACGGGGTCTGCTACAGCAGGCGTGTATTAATAGTGGATAAAAGCAGATGACAAATAACCGTAATTAAACTAAACTATTCCTGTTCTATCTCCATACAGCATATATTCTCTGGATGCGTACATGCATGCGTGTGTATTTATATATACAAAATTATTATACACAGTACACACACATATATTATGTAAACACAAACTTTTATTTTGGATGGATTAATCGTGATTAATCGTTTGACAGCCCTATTATAAACACAAACTGCTGTTCTGTTGTCTGCTGCTTAAAATGCTTGAGCTCTTTATAGGGGTCATCGGATGCCCATTTTCCACAAGTTGGTATGATTCTTTAAGGTCTTCATGTAAAGTTTGTAACATACAAACTTTATAACATTGTAACATTTGGTTAAACTTTGTAACATTTGGTTAAAATTCCTCAATGGTTGTGTAAAACAACACCCTTTTTACCTCCTCAAAAACAGCTTTTCACAGCGACCCATTTCGGTGCATGTCTCTTTAAATGATAATGAGCAACTGCCCTTTAAAGCATGCAGGATGGATTCTGATTGGCTATGTTTATAGCAATGTTTTTATCATTCATCAGCTAAAAATTGCTGTGAAAGTGATTGCAGCGATTTCGGTCCCATTATTGTTATAGTTGTGGTGTGGACTTTGCTATTCTTTTACATTTAGAACGATTTTAAAACTATATCTTTATCGTTATAGTTATCGCCCTTGGCGTGAACAGGCCTTGACAAATCATCATCAACAAAATGTTCAAAATATTTTAAATTGAATGATTTAAGGAATAATGATGGCACACTGTTTAATAAATAAATAAAAAACAAACATCCGATATATATAAATGCAGCCACAATGCAAGGTGTATTAGAATTATAATTTTATAAAGTGGAAAAAGTTAAAGGTCCCATTGCATGGATTATTTTATTATTTTAGAATGTTTCCTAGGGTGCCCTTATAATGTTATAATGTTAGTTCATAACGAGTTTTGGCAAGTGTCCAGATAAACTCGCGCTGTGTGATTGACAACTTGGGCGATTGGAAAGGGATTGTTCTTTGATCGCTTTCTGTATATATTTTAATCACAGTTTAAGTAAGATTATTTTCATCCTACTAAGAGAAACGATGTGAAGTTGCTATTTTAGTCACTGGCTTGATTTACTGATGCATAAACAGTATTGAACGACTTTGAGAGAAAGATTATCTGTCTGAACTTGAACAATTACACATCAGAAATTCACATAACCCACTGGTTCTTCAGAGGCTCAGATGAAGGAACCAAAAAATACTTTTGTGTTCATTTGTACATCCAAACACTGAGCAACTGCCATGCTTCACTCGTTTGCAAGCCATGATGTCTCTTGAGGAAAAACCTATATCGCGTTCGCACAGCTCATTTTCTCATGGGCGGGCCAAATTCTCTTTGCGGGCAAAGAAGAGAAAGGGGAGGTGACCTTTCCACTTATGACGACATAAAGGAAAGATTTCTAGATTCGCCCGTCTGAGCTTTCATTCTCTCAAAAATACCCTTGGTTTACACCCATCAACACGTCTAGCCACTGGGGGACCATAGGCAGGCTAGGGAAACTCATATTAAGGTTAAAAAAACCTCATAAAGTGAAATTTTCATGCAATGGGACCTTTAATAATATAACACTAGAGGACAATACACGATTACTAACAAAATCCATGATCAGAGTGCCATTGTATGCTGTATTTCAGTTGAAGAAGTGATTTTACTTTACCTCATCTAACTTTTGGGATATGGGATTCAGAGGAAGATTGGAGGTCTTGTTAGTTTTGTCAGAGGAGAGGCCCATGGATAGGGGTGGGCGATATTTCGATATTTAAAATATATCGAGATATTTTTTAAACACGATATGGATTTTGACATATCGTATATATCGATATATTGTTTATATTTATAAAAATTGTGTTATTTCAAATGTAGGCGCGTTGCGCGTGGCAAGCGCGCTCATAATGTAAGAGACGCCGGCGCGACCACAACATTGCCCAACATCAAATGGCAAACGTAATGCAAGCAGAACGAAACTGCTCGTTATTGTGTGGTTGAAGGACCGTTTATCAGTTTGGACCAAAGCAGCGGGAGCCGATCGTGATCATGCGACACTGTTACTACACAGCGCTAATGATCCAGTAAAGAAAGCATTTGAATTCGCCACATAAGTAATAACATCGCTGCGAGATCTAGTGAGAAACATTCACATTTCTCCGTTATTAACGGATCAAACAGCGCTGACGTGGAAACCAGGAAGAAACATTGTGCCATGAATGAACTATCCAGTGTCCACAGATCAGCAACATGTTCCTACATGAACTGCCTACCTCTTTGCACTTCAATAAAAAATACTTGGTGGTATTTGGCATATTTGTTTTTGCAGTAGTTTTTGGGGGGTTCTTTTTCCTGTAAAGATAGAGAGATATATATCGTATATCGAGATATAGCAAAATATATCGAGATATATTTTTTGCTCCATATCGCCCAGCCCTACCCATGGATATTAATGGCTAATTAATTTTTGTGTACGGAAGGGGCTTTGAAAAGTGTGTTGATTGCTAATCAGAAAAGGATGTCGCTGAATTTATTTTTCAACTCTTGCCCGGCTGCCAATGAGTAATATTGCAGCTCTTAAACTCCTTCTATCCATAAATAATTCATACATCCCCTTGCCCGTCTTCATATAACAAGCAATAATTTGCCTACAATGCATGTCAGGTGCTGTGTCAGTAGTAGAGAAAAAAAAAACAGTGATTGAATGCTGAAATCATGGTTGTGTTTTGTGCACTTACCTTCCCTTCTCACACACACAGACAGTAAAGCACACCTTTCAAACAAATGAGGAAGATAAATTTGTTGTTGCCAGATAGATTACATTTATCTATCCCACAGCCGTTCTTTCACGACTTCCTATATAATCATAAGGAGTCACAGTACAATACTGGATGTCTTTTGTCAGTTTTGATGCTGTCCCTGCACTCTTAAAAGCTCTCCCTGAGCTTGGTGGCTCATCCAATTGTACCAGTGGCTGAGAAAATAATAAAAAATAAAGCAAAAGAAGTGTCTGAGCAAGGCATCACAAATATCGTGTTCGTGTTCAAGCAGAATAAGTGTCAGTGGAAGATCTGAAATAAAGACATATCTTATTTTTTGCCATCTCTAATCTGTTTATATCTGTGTCCTCTGCTTTTGTCGTAAGGGATCGATCCAAAGCTGCTTTTGTTCATCCGTTATCTTTTTCTCGGAAGGAGTATGAAGGGGGTTACCCAATCTAATTCTCCCCATGTGTAATATTCTGGTGAACAATAATCACATTCAGCTCCAAGTTGATAATATCACACCACAAAAGAAAAGGCAATATCTCCCCATCATTCTATTCTTTTGCTTTATTTCTTTTCCACAAATGGACCTTTTTATTTAAAAAAAAAAAAAAAAAAAAGAGAGCGGGAAATGGTTGCCTGCTAATGGCTGTGGGTGTGTACGTGATCCTATATATTTCTAAGTAGTTTTGTTTGGTGTTTTGACATTCAAACCATCAATTCAATAAAACTTGAAATGTACACTGACTCAAATGCTGTATTACCTTGAGATTCAATGGTTGTGACTGCTGACAGTGGAATGAAAAATGGTCAAACAATTATGAAATGCAATTTTATTCCATTTATTATGTTTAGAAATAGTCAAGTAACCACCACAAAATGGATATTTCAAATACAACTGCATTATCTTTGTATAGCATGAGATTTTCTTGTTTCCCGCTGCTTTCATCCTAAGGTGTTTTAAAAAACATTTTAACAAGATTGTAAACCAACCATCTAAGAACATACAAGTCCCAAATGTATCTATGTTTGCCAATGATTTTAATAATATCACAAATTCTTAATTTCTTCCCCCAGACTGCGAAAGCCACTAAGCCCACACCAATATGTGTTCATCTCCAAGCCAAGACAAATTTTAGCTAAAACACACAATTACACACCAAACACACAAACAGCACATCTACAGCAAGGCTGATGATTTCAGACCACACACATGCAAACTTTAACCAGAGCTAAACAGGCTTAAAATTCTGGTCCCATGTTGGCATACATTTACTCAGTTAAATCAGCCTATTTTATCCTCTGATCTACATTATTAAGCATGAAAATAATTCATATTAGAGGTTTGCTCTGTCATCTAATTGTGCATCAAGTTAGACTTTTGGAAGGATCTCACAGGGCTGCAACTAAAGTTCCGACTGCAGCTAAAAACATTTGCAAATGCAACAATCTGTAAAATCTTTTCAGGAAATTATTGTGTACATCCATATGCAATTTTTGTCTGATATCTTTGTTAGAGTGACCAGAAGTGTTTCCTGCTCAACAACGGACACAGTCATGATTTACAGATTGTTCAAAAGTTCTTCTTAATGAGTCAGCCAAAAAGATTCACAAGCCACATTCACAACTGACTACTTACTGAATCATGATTCATTTTTCTGACATGCCCAATTATATTGAATTGAATCACTTATGAACAGCTATATTTATTGAGCTACTATATTTATTTCTCATTTAGATATGTTTTCTTCTTTGGCAATCATGTCATTTCTTTTTTGTCTGGAGCATGGATCTCACTTTTTTCACTCGTTGTAATGCATGGCAGTGCGGTAACTGACACATCCTTTTAGATTAAAAGTCACTTTGGTCAGGGTGACTTTAATCTCCCATGGTAAGAATCCATGAAACACACATCATTATATGGCATCGTCTCACTTCAAGGTGAAACGTTTATGCTTTTCATTTCACAAGGAAGAAACTCTTCTTCAAATGTCTGTCTTTCCCCCAGGAATAAGAGGTAGTCTTCTTTGCCATGAAGATCTGACAAGCTTTTAAGGGTGTTTCATTAAATAGTCTACATTGGAGCAGAATATGCCGTTACATTTATGTAACTGAAAGACAATCAAAAGTGAAAAAAACAACAACAACAAGCTGTATGGATGATCTTTATTCCCTGCCCATGTATCAAAGTCCCTGTCTTCTAATCAGCAGGACAAATTTGGGAATCTGCAGTCTGTGATGTAGATTGGCATGCAGCAGAAGCACAAGGCACGTATCCTTTTTACTCACTCGCCTTATTGGCATTCAACGCCATTGTTCTCCCATTTCAACGCTTCACTGTTTCCATGGCAACCAGAGGCGTAATCAGAGGCAGGCAGTTAAAGATGTGCCTCTATCACAGATAGCGGCACCAATTTCTGATAAAAAGAGAGCTGAGATAAAATGTCCGACATATGTGCCTTAAGAGAGAATCTAAACTCTTATAATATATCACATCTCCTGAGAGGGACAGAACATACTGCAGCAACTAACTTCAGCTCAACACGCCTTTAAGCAGTATCATGCATGGACACTATGCTACCTTCTAATTAATGGCTTTGGATATTTCAATTACACCTAGTAATAGGTGCATTAAATTAACCATACAGCAATGCAGGCTGCATCCAAAAACCTAAAAATGCTGCCTTTGGAGGACGCATTCCAAGGTTGGAAGGCATCAAGGCACGTCCGAATCCATTGTTAGCTTCACTTCCTGTCTCCTGATATATCTTAATGTGATCGATTTTTGAAGGCAGCATAGATGTATCCTTCGCTGCCTTTGATATCCCTCAATCCAATGCATTTTATTCCGTGACAGTTGAGCTAGAAAAAGAAAGATGGTGTCTGAAAGTTGCGTTTTCAAGTCAGTTTGTGTGTAACATTTTTGGTAGGCTATGTACATTTTTGACCAATGTTTTCTATTACTAGAATTTTCTATTATTTTCTATGTTCCAAATTACTACTGTAGTAATTAAATATTTGTTTAGTTTTCACCAAAGCTCACTCTATTTTGCTGTAGATCATTAACTGTTACGCAGCCTCTGAAGGCTGTCAAAAATAAGTTTCGTGAGGTACCTTTTCGTGAGGACCAGAGTCATTGCCTGATAGGGCAGCGAGGCAACAAGTCAGCTGCCTACATTTTTAGATGCAGCTGCAGTCTGTCTTGACCAATCAAGTTTAGGAGAATGGTGGCCTTTCCTATTGCAGAAGAACCCAAGATGCCCGTACGAAGGCAAGACTTGAAGTCCACAATCTATCCTAACCCTATCGGCAGTACTTAATGAACATTAGTTTGATAAATATTATAACCTCATTGTGTAAGAAACATTGGGGGAACAGAATCCGACGGCAAACTATCCGTTCCCCCACCCCTATAATGGTAGATGTTGATGTAGTTGCTTAAAAATGCTGATTCTCTTCTCTCTGTGGATGGAGCTTAAATAGCATCAGTTTAAAGAATTATTTTTTGGCATCTCTACTTTTTATTTTGATAGGACAGTATTGGATAAAGAAAAGTCCAAGAGCCTGGATTTGAATTCGGGTCGCCCAAAAGCACTGCGGGTTTTGTACAGACAGAGTAGGCTACTCTATAATGGATAAGTTGGCATTGCTTTATTTCGTTTTCAAATACATTTAAGAGAAAATACTTGTCAAGAAGCTTATTTTATTAATAATTTCATTTATATAACTTTTGGTTCATCTTTGTTTTTATTGTTCGGGCAACAAGTTTGTTTTTGGACATTTGTTTTCTTTTTAAATAGTTTTTGGTCATTTGATTGACTGTTTAAAACACAATAGATATCATCAATGCGCTTTTTGGGTAAAACTGCGGTGTATTTTGGCCATGATCAATGCATTGTCACTTTAATTCAGCGTAAGCGGCGCGTAAAAAATAGACTGGGCGCCGAAACTATCGCGGCACTGCTGTTCCTGCTACGCGCTGCCGCGCCGCTTCTGCGTGCGGTGTGAATGCAACTCATTGAATAACATGGACGCCGAAAAAAATACGCGCTGCTCACGCGCCGCTGACGCTTGCGGTGTGAAACCGGCGTTAAAGCCCAATTTATACTTCTGCGTCGAACTTACGCCGTAGCTACGTCGTAGGCTGTGTGCAGCGCGCGTACCCTTCGGCGTACCCTGACGTGCACCTCTCCAAAAATGTAACAACGCGTTACGCGGACGCAAGCGCTGTGATTGGTCTGCTAGGACCGCTCCCTCGGGTTTCACAACGACGCAGAAGTCAGTTTCTCTATGCGACTAGTAGTCAGTGCTATGCAACCAAGAGAGCAGGGACAAGTCAGTATTAGACAGAACAACGGCAGGTGTTTTGGTGAGTATGGCGGGCCGAAATGTCCAAAAATAGGACTAATGACTTGTTGTGGGAAGTCACTTTACTATAGCCACTAGCTACTGAGATTCCCCACTGATTGGCCGGCGGTGGATCAATATACTCACTCTCCTCACGCAGCGAAGCGTCAGACATCGAACAGGCACAGATAGACTCCGAAGATGTCTACTGATGAGGTAATGTTTCACGATTTCATACAAATATGCCAGCTAAAGTTTGCATAAGCACAGTACACATGCCATACGAAACCTGAACCAGACAAAGGACTACGTGATAAATACACGTCACAACACCTGAGTTCAGCTGGTAAACTTGCTCGGGAGGCAAGCTGGGCAATAGAACATAATGCAAAAAAATGTAAGAGAAACGAGTGTTTGTTATCAAGTCTGCGAATAGCTCTGCTAATCGACAGCTAGCTAGACATATGTGGAAATTAGTGGATAGGTCTTATTATCAACAATGGATGAATGAACAACTTCGTAAAAAATGACAAAACAAGCAAGCACAACAACATACAACATAGAATGCAAGCAAGTTAACAAATAAGAGATTTACTTACTAGTCCATCAACAAGAACACCAGGTCAGCATCGCTGTTGTATCCTTTGCTGCTTTTTAGCTCTCGCCAACGAGTGAAAGCCTGACCGAGTGGGACTCTTGTGTCTCACTTTCTCGTTTTCTTTTCCTTGACTCTTCCGGCCGCGTTTTCTTCTTCGACTCTGCCATGATTCACGTCTGAAATGCATGCTAGTGTCTTCCATAGAGGCTGCTTCATATGTTGTTGATGTATGTGATGTCGTGCCGTAAAGCAAGTCGTGATTCGGGACAACACCTCTCAAACTTGCATTGCTACTTTTTCCAGCGTCGCCCTACTATGAGTTTGTTTACCATCGAAATGATTTTGAAGCTGTTATAATAAGGTACAAATCTTGCGTAGTGTGCCTTTTAGTAGGCTAGCTTAGGCTACAGAACACTGATGGGAATATTGGTTCTGAATAAATTACATTTACAACACAAAAATAAATAAAAACTTTACTGAATGTAGTTAGTTATTGCACCATCACAGTATTTGAAAAGGGTAGAGATTTTATTAGAATATTAGGTCAATGTACATGAGTGAGTCGCTTGCTGCGTGAGGAGAGTGAGTAGCTCACTGTTTGAGGAAAGTGAGTTGCCAGCTGAGGAGAGAGTCGCTCGCTGCGTGAGGAAAGTTTTTTTATTTTTTACTTTTTTTATTTTATTAAACATTACAAAGCATTAAAGCAATACAAATAAACATGAAAAAAAGGACAACGATACATAGAAACAAATAAGTTGCAAGGGTAACACAAAAACAAGAACAATGCAATGCATTTACCTTAGGAGGACAAAAAGGGTGAATATAGAGATACAGTTTTCAATGCTTTGGGATTAACAGAGCTTTGGATAGTATCCATGTATTTGTCTAGATCAGGGGTGCCCAATCCTGCTCCTGCCGATCGACTGTCCTGCACAGTTCATCTCCAACCCTAATCAAACACACCTGAAGCAACCAATTAAGGTCTTCAGGATCACTTTTAAAATTATCACAAATTAAAGGCAGGTGTGTTTGATTAGGGTTGGAGATGAACTGTGCAGGACAGTCGATCGGCAGGAGCAGGATTGGGCACCCTTTGGTCTAGATCTAGAACTCTTAATAGCCAGTAGAATTTCTGGTTGGGATATATCATTATCACAAGCTTCTTTATCTTCTAAAGGAATAACTTTATTTTGATTAATAGATTCAAAAAATGATTTTTTTTAAATGAGCCACAACACAACGAAATGAATCCACAACACAACGGAAATGAGCCACAACACAACGGAAAATGTACAACACAACGAAAGAAAGCCGCAACATAGCGGAAATGCCCCCAACCATTAGAGGGCTCTCGGAGCGCGATAAAGTTAGTTTTCCATGCCACTGAGTCTAAAAAATGTAACAACACCACTATTAGTTTTAACAGTATGTAGCTAACCATTGTATATCTACATTTATTAATTCAAAATCACCTACGTGTATTATAGCTGCATATTTATACTCTAGAATGTTTTGACGTGCTATCAGCGCTTGATCCCTAAGGGAACGTCCGCCAATTCTTTCAAGTTGTTAAAACGTATAATTTGTATGAATTAAAATTACTTTTAACATTCAAAACCAGACATGTTCCAAATCCAAAGCTTGATTGTATTGGTAGTAGACTGACTTACTACAGATGATTTCTTTCCAATACCTCCCTTTATTACAGTAAACAATAATTTTTTAGGAAATTTCTGTAATATAATAAAAGTTTTTTTACTTGTATCATGTTTCAAAGGTTGAGGTTGCTATTAACCAAACTGACTTACAACAGGTGAAATTGTGCCAATAGCTCCCTATATGCACAGTACACAATTATTATATATATTTTTTAACATTAGGCCTACTGTAATTCACCTAAAGGTCTTCTTTTTTCATGTCCCAAAGATTGTGGTAGGTTCCTAGTGACCAGACTGACTTATTACAGGTGAAATTGTGCCAATACCTTCCTGTAATTCGACAATTCACCTAATGATTTTAGTTTTTTTAAGTTTTAACCACTTGGTGGAATTGCCAGACGTTCCCTTATGGTGCGTTCACACCGGACGCGAATAGCGCGTCAGGCGCGAGTGATTTCAATGTTAAGTCAATGCAAAGACACGTAAAAAAATTCCTGCGGCGCGAATGAGGCGTAGAGCGCGGCGCGGTAGACGCGAATACGGCTCATATGGCGTGAATTGAGCGTTTGGCGCATTAAGCATGTTACGCGCGAATGATTTTATTAGTGCTTTTTGTGCATTCACGCGTTTGACGCGAATTCGCGTCTGCCTCCCGAGTTGAAAAATCTGAACTTCTGCGTCAATTCTGCGAACTTCCGCATTAACCAATCAGGAGCCTGCTTGCTGCTGTCATGTGGTGAAGTGACAGTTTATAATGTTATTTTATGTTTGGCCTCAATAAATTATTTTGTAATATGACTAAAATGCACAACAAAGCAAATCTTTCACATAAAAACTCGATTTCAATATATGAGAGATACTCATTTTGTATTGAATGCTATTTATTCCATATCTATTCTAGATTATATGAAACATTATTAATCTAATGTAAAGACAACAAACACAATTTAGTGTATAAAAACAAAAATCACAGGACAGGTTTCACTTTAGGAGGCTGGCTCCATTTATTATCAAAACAAAAATAAATGACAGATTAGGTGGGTGCGGGCGAGGGTGAACCTCGCGCCGGGCTGTAGAGTGCGGGCTCGTCAGGCAGCGACCACTCAAGGCCGAGGCCTTATACGGCCTACGCTGTCCTCGTCAGCGTCCTCACTGTTAGGTCCACCAAACCTAGCTCCTGGAGCAAATTGTGAAACTCCTGAAACCCTCCGGAGGGTCTGGTGGACCAGAGTACAGCGACGATGTCCCCTACGCAGCTGTTTCTGCTCTCCAGAGCATATACGAGCGGTGACTCTCTCGAATAATGCTAATGCTAATGCTCGATAAACATCTAAAAAAGATGGCCGCCAACGGGTTTCGAAACTTTCGCCTCCGGATTTCGCCTCGTCAAGAGTGAAATTGACGCGCGAATTAACACAAAGTGGTCAAGCTTATAACTAGACGCGGCAGGCGCGACTTTGACGCGCTATTCGCGTCCGGTGTGAACGCACAGTTAGGGATGCGCTGTTGTAGCGCGTCAAAGCATTCTCCAGTATAAATACGCAGCTGTAATTCGTTGTAGGTGATTTTGAAGTATATTTTATGTCTATATACAATGGTTACACTGTAAAAACTAAACCCTTTAAGACTGCCGACTCTATAGAACAATGGCAAGGAAAACTAACTTTACCGCAATCCGAGAGCCCTCTACTGGTCGGGGGCATTTCCGTTGTGTTGCGGCTTTATTTCGTTGTGTTGTACATTTTCCGTTGTGTTGTGGCTCATTTCCGTTGTGTTGTGGATTAATTTCGTTGTGTTGTGACTTAATTTCGTTGTGTTGTGAACTTATGTTTGCTTTTTAAATTTCGTTGTGTTGTGCACTACTGGGCCACCGTAATTAGGAGACAGTTTCCAGAAAAAGAGGGACTTTATAAAGGTTTTGAATGGCCCCATTTTGGTGACAATGAATAAAAAAATCATCAAAATCACAACTGTCTTACTGTATAAAAACTTTATATGTAGAAACAGCCAACACAAACATTAAAGTGGTTTTTGTACAGATTGAAAATGGATTATAGAACTATTTATGATAATAATAAGACTAATAACAAACACATAAATGCATTACATTACAAGTTTATGTAGGATATGTTCATGAATTAAATTTAGACAAGGCACATTTTGTAAAACAGATGTACAATGAGTGATCTCTGATGGATCCGTGACCATATGTTTCCTGCCGGCGGCCGAACCACATGCTGACGACGGACCGGGCGACCCGTTGAAGATGCTGTGACAGTGTGGACATATCGCCGTCATCATATAACTCCATCATATCTCAGGGATTGTAATCATCCGGTCTATATTGAATGCTACACATTACCGCGTTTTTCAAAGCAGATGCAGAAGTGAAGTCTCATCTTTTCACCTGCAAATAATGCACCCAGGCACAGAAGATAGCACATTCCTTTTTCTTGTTCAGCCCTGACAGGCCATAGGCTAATTCACAATAATTTACCACGACGATGATACATTGAAATACAATAACCACCAAACACACTGAATCACGACCGCTCTTACTAAATATCCAACCTACTCTGCACTAAGTGAACGCAGAGCCCGGCAAACGACTCCCTCTCGTGACGTAATATGACGCGATGATGAAAAAAAAAGCGGTTTTTCAACACGGTCAAGGAAACTGTCACGTTTTCTACTAAATGTGAGCCCTTATTAGCCTAGAAATCTAGATGCACCCTAGCGGCAGCACATTTTATTTTGCAGCCAGTGTCATCAAGCAACTCTACGTCGGCTTGCGAGCTGGAAAAACCAAACTCTAGTCAGGCCAATCATATTGTGTATAGAGTCGGTGGGCGGGCTTAACATAATGACGGCAGAGTTGTGACGGTTCCGTGTGAATTCCTTGCTACTTGAAAATAAAGAAGATGGCTGCTGCTGGCGAACAGCGGTCTTTTGAATTGGCTTTGGCCGCGACTCTGGAAGATTTCGAGTTAAGCTTTTCTTTGAGAAAAGAATAAAGAACGGCACTTAAGTCATTCTTAAAAAATGTGTTCAGAGTTTTATCGACCGGAGACAGCAAAAGTTTAATCTATTAACTAGCTCCACTGGTGGGAAAACACTCTGGTTGGTTGTAGCGCTATCCTATTGCGTGCAGAGGGAATCTGAAAGACAACCGTTTATCCCGCCCCTCGGATTGAGCCCTGCCAATGGTGTGTTCCCAGACCCAACATCTTGATGTGGGTCTGGCTTGTCAGGCTAAGCCCTTATGTCTTGCAAAACAATTTTAAATCCTGCATTAACTTTTCATATGGTATTTTCATACAAGTTTATATATTAATAAAAAAAAATATATAAAAAAAATCCACAGTATTCATTTTGAATTACCAATAACAATATAAATGTTTTATTTTCTGCTGTTACCATCAACATCAACAAATATTTACCAGCAAAATTCATCCAACAGTGAATACTGAAATTATAACCACAAATGGTTGAAGTTGGTCCTTTCGTGTTTTTTTTTCTTTTTTTCTTTTTTCTTTTTTCTTGAAGGACATTTTACCCTTTCTATGATTTAAGAATGGGGGGAAAAAAAGACATGCAAGATGTCTCTGAACCTTTTTCTGGTCAATAACAGAAAGGTGAGAGACTGTTAAAGTAAATTAACTTTGTTGATGTTGATGAGACTTTCTTTTAGCTTTAAAAATCCTGTCAAAGTATCAAAATATTCATTGCACCATGTCAGTTCCTTCAGTCATTGATTGATTCCTCAAAGGTGAAAAGTTCCAGGCACATCTCCGTAATAACAAAGCCACTCTTTTTACCTCAGTCTGACTGACATTTTCAACTGCTTTGATTCTTTTCATTTTAATACATTTCGCCTGGTTGCATCACCAAGATTCAAGCACTGTTAAAAGAATAATTATGTTAAAATTGTCAAAAATGTCACCAGCAGTGTTTGTGATTGTATATGTGTGTGCAGAGATTAAAAGGTATGTGCTAAACCTTCTTTTAGGACGTTTTAAAAATTAGGTTAAATGTAGATAACAGCTAGTGTCTGGAGTTGGAGAGTCGAGTGTTGTCCAGTTCCTCAAGTACACTTAACCTCTCTCCATACTACAATACTCAATACTACAACCAATAGCAAATTTCACTTAAAAAAAATATTTTCAATGCGTAAGGGCTTGCAAACTCATTTTCTCTTTATTGTAAAGGGAATGGACTGGAGAGAGTAAATGCATGTTTACTCACAAAATTGCACCTTACCTCACGCCTTCTTTTTTTTCTTAACCGTTTCCAAACAGGTTTAACAAAAAATATTGGAGGGTAGGATGGGGAGCGTTCCTCGCTAAATTTAACACATAGTGCTTATTGCAAACAGTGCATTGAGCAAATCACAAGGAAGAGATGTGCACACGCTCAACTGACAATAACTGCCTACAGGCTGCTGCTGCTGCTGCTTCGCTGAAAACAGTCACCGCTTATTGACTGGGCCTGGAAAAAGCTAACGCCCCTCCTGAAGTTAATCAGCATGCAGTCTGTTGGGAGCTCACCTACTGCTCCTGTCTCCGTAAATTTAACAAGGCCAATGCATTTAGTTTCATGGACGGCTAATTCTGTTTGTTTTGAATGGCATGCGCCATACGTTAACTGGGATGCTTAATTAGCACTATTATGAAAGTCTGTTTACAAATGAGCTGAGTAATCCCTGTGCCAGCATGCTAAGTTGTGCTTCTCCTTTTCCCTGGTGCTTAAACTGCAGCACCGGGGCAGAATGAAAAGAGCACAGCAAGAGGTTAGCAGCTAGTGATTTTCCTCTAAATTCCATAATGTCTATACACTTTCAGTCAAGAACAACTGAAATGAATAGATAAAGGTCCACACAGCTGTGCCTCCTGCAGAACCCAAAATGTTTCACACTTCTTTAACTATAGGAACTGAGAGCTGCATGATGCATAGTGCATAAATATGCATGCAAAATATGCTTTAGACAACATCCTTGGGCAGAAAGGGATCTCGTCTGTGGCTTGCATATCTCCAGAGCATTCAGTGTACTGTAAACATCTGTTTGAAAGATAGAGGGATGATTTGTGTTTACATGATCACATTCAAATCCATCAAAACTCATCAGGATATGTCCATCATAGCAACTCACTTCTAAATTGTTTATTATGTGTTATAATAGGAACTTGTGGAAATTACATTTGGTTACATTTGTATTTATATGCTGTTCACAGACATTTTCTTACCAAAGCAATACATAAATCATGTGAATGGCAATTGCATATTCAGGAAGCCAAAATATGATGCATGTTAGGCATTGGGTAGAGCATTTATTGCAAGTGTGAAGATTAATACACTTTTTTGGAGGTATGGGCCACTGTCAGTGACAAACAGTGTCTTGCATTAAATTCTAGACAATACTCACCTAGGCAAAGATGAGATATACTGGCTATTCGTGTACAGAAAGTAAAAATAAAGCAAAGTTATTATGGAGTGTTACAGTCACTTTGTTGTGTTACTTTTGAATAACTACACAGACATATTTAATCTCGTCTCAGCCTCAGACGCCACGCCCACGGACAGTTAGCTGAATGTCTGATGCATATGGAACACTTTTCTGGAAACACTTCAAGTCGTGATCTGATTGGTTGAATTCTACAGGATGTCCAGGAGACGTGTGTGTCGCGTTCTTTATCGGTCCGCCTGGAAACAAATTGCTGTGACGGCTAAACCCCTCGTGGAAGAAGAAGGCTGTTGTGTTTACAACTGTGACAATGAACGCTTACCAGGATCAAAACGCTGGATTTTCAAAAGAATGTGAAGTTTGCGGCTCCAATATTGCAATAAACTTATACAACGTTCTTGAATTAATAATTTATTAGATGCACGCCAGTCTGTTATTGTAGGGACAAAATTACGCAGGACAAAACATGTTGTGGGCAGGAGCGGGAGAAGGTAACTAAATCTATCCATTCTCCAAAACAATTGTCGTGGGGACTCTGGGATAATATATGGATTACAGTTAAAGGGCACCTATTATGCAAAATTCACTTTTACATGGTGTTTGAACATAAATGTGTGTTGGCAGTGTGTGAGCAAAACCACCCTAGAATGATAAAAATCCACCCAGTGGTTTTTTTACAATCTCAATAAATCATAAGCACTGTCTCAGAACGAGCTGTTCTAAGATTGCTCTCACTGTGACGTAGAATTGCGCAAGCCCCACCGACGTGGTTTGATTGACACTGTGGTTACCCCGCCATCTGTGATCGGTACACCATCGCCATTGTTTCAACGACAGCCGGTGTTCTGTTTTGGGATGTAAGAATGGACATAGTAGTCTTCACTGACATCAGAGCCACTGAAAACACAGCGGATGGATTTTATTTATGAAGAAAAGGAGCCACTTAAACTTCCTAAATACGTTTATGTTTGCGAGAATCATTTTCTGACTGACTGTTTAGTGAACGAGGGTCAAAGTTAATCCTCAAGTGTGGATCGTTGCCTACTGTTCGCGATCCAACGTCACCTCCAGAAGAAGTAAGTGTATTTGATGATTTTTGAGCAAATAGTAATTTCAATCGATGTCAATTCATCAACAAATGCGTCTAAAGCTATTGTCGTCGTCAAAGGATGCCATAGGATGTCTCAACAAACAACGTCAGACAGTTTTATGTCACGTATTATTTTTTGCAGCAATTACAAATGTAAATAAATTAATACAGCTCTATCTCCATAGAAAGTATATAAACTTCTATCTCCCTGCAGCATATGTTTTCTGGTTCTGTAGCCATCTTCTCACATTTGCCACATACCCAACAAACACAGAACGTTGGCACAACGTAGCCAACCTTCTAACAACGTTTTAACAACATGGCCAAAAGGTTGCTATAACTATGTTGTGTGGTGAAGGTTGTTACAGCGTTGTCACAATGTTGACATTAAACCATCGTTCAGGGCCATTGCTTAAGGTTGTGCCTAGGGTGTCTGGACAACCACTGGACTACATAATGTACTCGTCACTGCCCTGAAGCGGGAAAATCAGCCTTTTAAATTCCAACCACCTGTTGTTGGGCTAATTGTGTTCTCATTCATCATCGAGCAAGGATACGTGAGTATTGCGTTTAGCCTACCTCAGCTATAAACACAACCTACAGCTTTAATTTCTAATGTGATTAATGTAGCCTCGCTCGCACTGTTTAGTTTTTCGTTTGATTTTTATTTAATTCTAATTATTTATATTTAGTCTCATTCGTTTGCTCCTCTGGATTTGTGAATGTTTCCCCAGTGACACCTGCTTTCGGCTCGTTTCTGTCCGCCATAAAGACCCGGTTTTGTTATTTAAATGTTCTGATCTGCCTTTGCTTTTTAGGTTTTATTTATTATACTTAAAATAAATTTGTATATTCGTTTATTTCTTTTTTTCATTCTTTTTTCACAAATGTATGACTTTTGGAAGTGCAATTTGATTATATGCAGTTTTAATAAAGTTGAATTAACGAAACCTTCTGTCATTTTTACTCTTCAAAGTGTAGGCTACACTTGCAGGTGTTGATAGTCCCATTAAATAATAATATAGATAAACAATAAACGATAAAAAGTGGGGGATATAACAGCATATAAAAATATTGTCAGAACGTCGTCTCTCAGTTGCTGAATGTCGCGCAACAACGTTGCTACAGCCCTGTCACGTCTTACATTTCTACGTTGTTACAATGTTGCGAGCACGTGTACAGCGACGTTGCCATAGCAGAAATGCAACGTGCCAGAGACGTTGCCACAACGTAAATGTGTTTGCTGGGTAAGCACCTGTACAAGTAATGTCAACATGACGCAACAGCACCCCTCACATAAATATAATTTAGTTTCTACTTAGCAAACGTTATCACAGTATTTGTGTGTGTGTAGTTTAAAAAAATTGCACGAAAGTTATCATAATGTGTGTGTGTGTGCGTGTGTGTTGCACATCCATAATTACAAAGGGGACGTCATTAAAACTCTATATTAAGTACTTAAATGTATCAAATAACCATTCTGAGACGTCTTGGTCCATTCTCATTCGTGTTTCTTCTGCCGGAGTCTCTTCATCATCTGGGTCCAGCAGGGCGGGGATATGCAGCTCATTTACATTTAAGGTGGTACACACCAAAACAGCTCTTTTTAAAACAGGCCCCAAAAATGACATTTTCAAATGGTTATAATAAATTAACTGTGGGGTATTTTGTGCTGAAACTTCACAAATACATTCTGGGGACACCCAAGACCAATATTACATCTTGTAAAAAGGGGCATAATAGGTGCCCTTTAAGAGTTATGGTTTCGGCAGTCTCATGCCAACAATCAAATGCATTCTGAATTTGTAATTCGTCGCTGTCGGGTGAAAACCTTGCATCTCTATTTCTTGTATTTTTTCCCCATAAATGACATTACATTACATTTATTAATTTTGCAGACGCTTTTATCCAAAGTGACTTACAAATGAGAACAATAGAAGCAGTGAAACTAACAATAGGACAACAATATGCAAGTGCTATGACCCTTCCCAGTTTAATCTAACGCAGTACATGTACTTTTTTTTTTTTTTTAAATAGATATAGAATAGAAGATTAAGTGTTAGTATTAATGGATCAGGTGTTGCCGAAAAAGATGCGTCTTCAGCTGTTTCTTGAAAATGGCCACAGACTCAGAAGCTCTGCTTGAGTTAGGCATATCATTCCACCAGCAAGGAACAGTCAAGGAAAAGGTCAGACAAAGAGTCAGACAATATGCTTCCTAATGATATCTCCCAAGGGTAGCATGTACAGAGTGAACAACAACAGTCCTAGTACTGAGCCTTGTGGTACACCATACTGAACTTGTGATCGATGAGACATCTCTTCATTTACTGCTACAAACTGATTACGGTCAGATAAGTTTGATTTAAACCATGCTAATGCAATTCCACTAATGCCAACATAATTTTCGAGTCTATTTAAAAGAATGTTGTGGTCAATAGTGTCAAATGCAGCACTAAGATCAAGTAACACTAATAGCGAGATACAACCACGATCGGATGATAAGAGCAAATCATTTGTAACTCTAATGAGAGCAGTCTCAATACTATGGTACGGTCTAAACCCTAAACATAAATGTTGTCGATTTAGATGATTTAACGAGTTTAGAAAATTCTTCCTCTCCTATAGCAATGGATGAATCTAATTTTTCCTTAGGGAGACTACAATGCACTCCCTGATGCGATACTGTAATAGACGGTTGCATAGTTATAATTTTCTCCCTGATATTATCAATCTTATAAGTGAAGAAGTTCATAAAGTCATTACTGCTGTGCTGCTTGGAAACGTCTGGGCTTGAAGCTTTATTTTTCGTTAGTTTAGCCACTGTTTCAAATAAATACCTAGGGTTTTGTTTATTTTCTTCTAATAGGGTTGAAAAATAAGCAGATCTAGCAGCTTTTAAGGCCTCTCTGTATGCAATCGAGCTCTCCTTCCATGAAATGCGAAATACCTCTAGTTTTGTTTTCTTCCAGTTGCGCTCCATTTTTCTGTCATGTCATGTAGATGGAGAAGAGAAGTGGTCCAAGCACTGAGCCCTGAGGCACCCCAGTAGCTAGATGTTGGGTCTTAGACACCTCACTCCTCCACGACACTCTAAAGGACCTACCTGAGAGGTAAGACTTGAACCATTGGAGTGCGGTTCCCGAGATGCCCTTCATCTTTAGGATTGACAGAAGAATCAAAGGCAGCAGACAGATCCAGCAGGATGTGAACTAAGGATTTGGAAGCTGCTCTTGCCAGTCTCAGAGCTTCAGTTACAGAGAGTAGGGCAGTCTCAGTTGAGTGTCCTCTTTTGAAACCAGACTGGTTGTTGTCCAGGAGGTTGTTCTGTGTAAGAAAGGAAGAGATCTGGTTAAAAATAACTAAAGTGTTCAAGTGTTTTCACGATGAATGGAAGAAGGGATACCGGTCTGTAATTTTCCAGATGTGCTGGATTTAGAGTGGGTTTCTTAAGCAGTGGGGTTACCCGAGCCTGCTTAAATGCTGTGGGAAAAGTACCTGTGTGAAGAGAGGTGTTGATGATGTGTGTGAGTGTGGGTACAACTGAGGAAGAAATAGCTTGAAGTATATTATTGGGAATAGGATCAAGCGGACAGGTAGTAGGGCGATTGAAAAGGAGGAGTTTGGAGACTTCTGCCTCTGAAAAATGTAAATCAGGTAAATCATTCCTATTGGTCACCCTTTACATCTGTCTGTGGATTTTGCACATATTAACCAATGAAAAGTATAAAAAAGAGTTTGTGACTAAACCTCGTAAATCCATTGGATTCTCAAACTGTCAATAAAACCTTATAACTCCACTTCACCTCTATTGTGAAGAAGTGCCATACACAGGGCCCTATTTTAACGATCAAAGCGCATGGTCTAAAGCGCACGGCACAAGTGCAGTTAGGGCGTGTCCAAATCCACTTTTGCTAGTTTAACAAAGGGAGAAAAGGTCGGCGCACCAGGCGCATGGTCTAAAAGGGTTGTCCCTATTCTCTTAATGAGTAATGGCTGTGTTTTGGGCATAACGTGCAATAAACCAATCAGAGTCTCATCTCCCATTCCCTTTAAAAGCCAGTTGTGCTCGCGTCATGGCGGATTTGCTATTGACATGGTGGAATTTGCAAGCGGAAAAACTGAACGCTTCTCTAACGAGGAAATAGTTCTGCTCGTGCGCAAGATTAAAGCGCGCGAGCAGACCATCTACAGGACAAAGTGTACGGGCGTTGTGGACCCGCCTATAGGTCTAATTACGAATGCGTCCTTTATATAACAAAAAAATACTGTGCCATTGACTTTAGACCAGGTTTCAGTTGATCAATGGTGCAGTCTATTTCAGTTGCCTCAAAATAGCAACGTGCCAACAAAGCGCCTAAACACACCTCATTTTCAGACCAGCACGCCCATGGGTGCACAAATGGGCGCACATGCATTTGCTATTTAAACAAAGTGGCATAGAACGTGAAAATGATAAGTGCGTCGGGCTGAAACTATAGCAAAAAACACTTGTGTAACGCCTAGCGCTGCATTGCGCCGGGTGTATGATAGGGCCCACAGTTTTGACAGCTTATTCTTTGAATAAGTACAGTGTTTTCTTTAATCAAAAACACCATACTGTATATATAAAGCCACAATATAAACTTTGACAATGCAGTGTTTAATTATTTGAGAAATAGTGTTTTTTGAAGATACAAAGTTTCCGCCGTCAACGACGAAATACAACACTGAACATAAGCACAGCAGTTTTGTAGAAAATGTAATGTAGTGATGTGGATGACAGCAAAGTTCTATAAAATTTGATATATAGTCTGTTAAATTGTATTCACATACATACTTTATACTCACATAAAACAACATATACTACTTTGCAAATCTTAAGTGCTTGATAGGTCTCAAATGTCAAATGTCACATCTCAAAATGTGAACTATATTATTTCCCCAACTTATAAATGATACTATAAGGCATGAAGAAATTAAGATATAAACATTACCTTCATGATTTTCTGTAAAGCTGCTTTAAAACAATGTGAATTATTAAAAGTGCTATAGAGATTTAAGATAGTCTTCTTTCCAAAACATCTGGCAGCTGAATGTTGTGATTGACCAATCAGAATAAAGTGTCCTAGAGAGGTGTGGAATAATACTTTAAACTCTTCAGTCACTCTCACAGCCTGTGATGTGGCAATATATTATTCATTAAAAATGCCTGCTTGGATATACACAGAAAGATATGTGTGTCTTGCTCACAGAGGCACCTGTCACAAGAGGGGGGAGTTCCTATTACAGGAGCCCTCTGTGTTTTAAAGCCTGTGTGATGACATTTGGTAAAATATTTAAACGTGCATGGCAGGTGTCTGCTGAAGGTGTCAAATGCTATACCAGCGCATTTTATTTTGCCTTTTTATTTTCTTGCCAACTCAAGTCTGCCTCCTCTTTCTTTCTTTTCTTCTTGCTTCTTTTACTTTTCCAGCACGTCAAAGAATCTTTTTCTCTCCTCTCTATGATTGCTATACCCTGAAGCATTATTGGAGGCGCTTCAAATGCAATTCAGAGTGTTGGACCCATTATTTTCATGTCCGTACTGACGTTATGTGTACACACCACGGTAAGAAGAAAATAAGCTTTTTATTTGGTCTCTGGCAATTGTTCCCTTTCGTCAGCTTAAAGCATTTAGACTTACCATCATCTTATGTTTTCTTTTCCTCTCGCAGTGACACTCAGATGTAATCCCCTTGTGAGGAATGTCAAAGGAAGTGCAGTCTCTCCTCCGAGTCCACAGAGTACACAGTATTTTAATACCATTCCATGATCTTTTGATCAGACTTGTGAACAGCAAACAACAAATTCCTGTGTAAGATTATACCTTTTACCTCACAATCGAATCATTACAAGGGCAAAACACAGACTACACTTTTTCGTATACTTTCTTTTTTGTCTCGTCCATACTTGCCTTGGATAGTTGTCATATGAACAAACCACCTAGCAATGTCATGATTAGAAAAGGCCATGTGTTTGCATTACCTGGATAAATAAAGTTCTACCAGAAAGACTCGGGAGGCAAAATGACGTAACAAAGCATTAATTTATTAACAGACCAGCAAGCAAGTATAATGTTATGAGGTTCTTTGGCGTAGGCCCTGTCCGTAGGTCACAATCATAGGGTAACGGAATCTGCATTTACTGCTTGAAGACGAAGGCAGGGGCGCAACCCCTTGGGAGGTAATGGGCAGGGACCATCTTGATGGTGGTGGGGAGGATGGAGGTGAATGTTGGCGTCTGTGTAAGTACCGATCTTTTCTACTACAAGTATTAGAACACGATTGGTTAGATATGAAGGTAATAAGCGACGTAACAGTTGAGTCTTCCAGGCAGAACTTACGCTAGAGCTTACGCTATGTCATACTCTGCTTTGTAGAGAAACTAAAGCTTCCTGTAGCCATCTGTTTAAAGCTACAATCTGTAATTATTTTTCACCGCAAGGGGTCGCTAACCTCTTACAATAACAAAGGCGTAGATTGATGACGCAATAAATGAGCATGGAATCATGGAACCTGTCGTCATGCTGATGGATCTAACATTAATAATGTTTAAGGGGAAATAATGTTTATGGATGAGTGAATACATTAATGTTTTTTTAACATGACTGTGGTATGAAGCAGGGCGTGATTGCTAATGAGAGACAGATATCAGCGCCACACGCGAGTCCCGCAGATATAAAGAATTGAAGAAATTTAATTCTGCCGAACTACCCGCAAGTGCTAAATTACTACTCAAACTGGTCAGTTTATTTGACGAATTTAACTTGTGAGGTAGCGCTGTCTAATGTTACACTATCATACTAAACTGCATTTGAGTGAGTTGAAAGTTATAATGTTATTCTATGTGTTAGTTTGTTGGCTGTTTGTTGACTAGCAGTAAGCTAGATCAACATTAGAATAACATACTGATCATTTTCTAACATTTCATCATGTTGAGCTATATAACATTGGTTTGTTTTATGTACATTTGCTCACCTGTCTAATAAAGTACAGGTGCTGGTCATAAAATTAGAATATCATCAAAAAGTTGATTTATTTCAAGAATTGACTGAACAGGTGAAACTAATATATTATATAGACTCATTAAATGCAAAGCGAGATATTTCAAGCCTTTATTTGTTATAATTTATGGCTTACAGCTTATGAAACCCACAAAATCAAAATCCCAGAAAATTAGAATATTACATGAAATCACACAGTAATTACACAGTAATACCATGGTCATTGAACCAGGTTTCGGTTCTTTGGGCAGTGTGGACAGGTGCAAATCCTGCTGGAAAATGAAGTCAGCATCTCCATAAAGCTTGTCTGCTGAAGGAAGCATGAAGTGCTCTGAAAATGTCCTGGTAGACGGCTGCGTTGAGTGGACAGCACAGTGGACCAACACCAGCCGATGACATGGCTCCCCAAACCAACACAGACTGTGGAAACTTCACACTGGACTTCAAGCATCTTGGATTGTGTGCCTCTCCATTCTTCCTCCAGACTCTGGGACCTTGGTTTCCAAATGAGATGCCAAATTTGCTCTCATCAGAAAAGAGGACTTTGGTCCACTGTACTTTATTAAATCCAGAGTCAACGCAGCCGTCTACCAGGACATTTTCAGAGCACTTCATGCTTCCTTCATTTTCCAGCAGGATTTGCACCTGCCCACACTGCCAAAAGAACCAAAACCTGGTTCAATGACCATGGTATTACTGTGCAATTACTGTGTGATTTCATGTAATATTCTAATTTTCTGGGATTTTGATTTCGTGGGTTTCATAAGCTGTAAGCCATAATCATCAAAATTATAACAAATAAAGGCTTGAAATATCTCACTTTGCATGTAATGAGTCTATATAATATATTAGTTTCACCTGTTAAGTTGAATTCTTGAAATAAATCAACTTTTTGATGATATTCAAATTTTATGACCAGCACCTGTACATGCAAGAGAGGCATCTCTGTCAAGTCGTGAAGCTCTGTCATGTCAAAATTTGTCGCGAACGCGGAGCTTTCAGCATCTTGAAAACGCCACGCCGATATTGATCCTCATTTTATTTCTCCTTTTGTCTCAAAGTCTACTTGGCATGGTCCATAATGTTTGACCGAAACAACAACAGCGTGCCGCTTGACGTTACGCAGTTGTCCACGTCTGCTTACAATGGCAGTACAAGCTGAAACCAGGGATAACGCTGAAGACTAAAATTTACTGTTTAATGTTATGTATTTGTATTATTTTTCTATATTCATAATTTCATAATGTATTTTGTCAAGTCAGATTTTCATGTGCATGTGTTGAGTACATGAGGAGACTATAGATAGAATGAACCATGTGAAGATCATGTCACATGAGACAGGTGGATGAGCTATATTTTGTAGAGGGTGTGTACAATGTAACATGTTTGCAACTGATGCAGATGTAAGCAACAAAGATATGTTCTTAATATGGAAGTGAATTGTGCCATATGTTCTATGACATATACGTTCCATTTTTAAAGCTTAAGCAACATAGTTTGTTACCTTAAAAGGAAGCTGCTCTGTAATGTATATAAGCTCAACTTTACTGTACCACCTCAGAGAAACAGAGGCATGAGAAACTAAGAGATGAGAGGCATGAGAAACAAAGGCATGAGGCAGAGGCATGAGAAACAGAGAAACAATGGTATAAGCTTAGATAAACTTAATGGCAGAGAAACATAAAGCCAGAGAAACCATTTACATCTAGCATGATGGGATGAGAAGATAAAGAAATGGGGAACAGAGAAATCTGGAATGAAGACCTCTCATGTAGCCTTATGTTCTTATGTGCCTGTTTCTCTCTGTCTGACACATGATACATAATAAATTGAATCTCTTGGCAAAGGTAACTGGTGTAGCTTCCGTGATTCAACCATAAAGGGGAAACCATGATTTTTAAATCTACAACGCATATATTACGTCACTGACAGGCGACAAGTGACAAATGAAGGGCACTATTTAAAATTGTGAATTTCTCTGAATTTACAAATTCTTGGAAACATTTAGGATAATGTAAGTACACAATTGAAAGAAATATAGGTTACACTTTATTTTAAGGTGTCATTGTTGCAGTGCAATTATCAAATCCTCAACCAAATCCTAATCCTACCCTAACCATATAATAAGTACATGTAGTTAAGCACTGAGTAATATTAAGCAACTACATGTACTTATTATATGGTTAGGGTAGGATTAGGATTTGGTTGAGGGTTAGTTGCATGTAATTATGCATAATTTAATGTTATTACTATAGTAAGTACATGTAACATATGTAACAAGGACACTGTAAAATAAAGTGTTACTGAAATATATAACACTGTGCAAGTGGTTTTGGGATATTTTGATTAAAAAAAATCTTACATATTGTACCTTTAATGTTCTCATCATAAACTGCTGTAATTGGTGAGAAACACCACAATTTTCATATTCAACCCTGAAGAAAAGTGCTTTTTTTTAAGCACATAAGACCATCAAGAAACACACAGCATTGACCTTGACCCATTCACATAAAGAAACCACAGGTAAAACATTTTACTTATCACCATACCACCCAGTTGATTAATCACATTACATTAAACAATTGTTTTGTTTTACAATATGTGTTATGTTTAAATATGAAAATGAGGTGTCTAAGGAAATACACTAATCTGCATATATTTCCAGACCAGAAATCTGAACATTGAATAACAGGTTTAAAATTCTTGTTTAATTTTGCTGAAATAATTTAAAAAATAATAAAAAAAAAAATATTTTTTTTTTCAACCTTCCTTCTTACCATCTGTCTGAAATGATCAGTTTTTAAGGAGCGGCTCCTTTAAGGCTTGTCAGCAAATGGCCACTGTTATGATTGCCTAACATAATTGCATAGTAAACAGTATCAACACCCACTCGCTGTAGGCTTTATGCAGAACGTCACATGAACAAACAGGAAAAACAGGTCTCATTACATCCGCTTGTCGGAGAAAGTGTTAACGGCAGTATGAATGGAAGGTGATATCTATTGACTTTTAAGGTAATCAGCAAACCTAGCTAGTTCTTTTTATTGTTGCCGTTTAATCACATTCGACTTAAATATCTAAATGTGAGTGATAAGAACTTTTAGATATTAATCTGCATATGCGATGGACATCGCTTATGCTCATCTCTATTCGCTCCTTTTAAGGTATCTTGAGTAAAACGGCTCTAACGAAGCACATACAAAAGACCTGGGCTGGATTTCCTGATAACGTTGTCTCTTACCACACTACGAAGACTCTAAACTTTAGAGTCTAAAGGTATAACTTAACTAAAGGTATACCATTTATAGGCATGTTTCCCGAACTATACCTTAGGAGATTGCTTAAAGGGCAAGTTGCAGGATAGAGTACCCAGTAAGCCAATGTATAGAAAAATAATGTAGGAACTAGATTTAAAAATTAACATATACTTATAAAACACTATTTAGGCTTCTGGAGTCGTTTTTGTGAGAAAATTTTACTTTCGCATTTGAAAACTGCCGAACCGGAAGTGACGTAACGGGAGGGAGAGCGGTCAAAGTAAACAATAGGAAAGCAATGGATTGCAATTACAGCTTGGAAGCTGAGGAAATTGTAGCCTAAATGTTTACTCGTATGATATACAGTATATAATTCATATAATTGATATATATGATGATATCATATAATTATGAGCCTGATATGAAGCCAAGTGAGCAGGACAGGCCAGGATTAGACAGAACAACGGTGAGTTGTGGTGTGAGGAGAACAGGGCGAAAGAACAGTGTTAGCTTATAGATGTATTCACGTTAGCCGACGATATGTATAACGCTATGCTCAGATCACAATACTGTACAGATTATTATCATCATGTATCAGGCAATAGCAAAGCTAGTATTAGACCCTTACCTGCATGTGTTGTGTGTGTCAGCCATTAGGAGACAGTTTCCAGAGGAAGAGGGACTTTATAAAGGCTTTGAATTGACCCATTTGGTGACGATGAATAAAAAAAAGGATCACAATCACAACTGTCTTACTGTATAAAAATGTTATATGTAGAAACAGCCAACACAAACATTAAAGTCGGTTTGAACAGATTGAAAATGAATTATAGAACATAATATATTATATTTATAATAATAATAATAAAAAGTGTCGGCTGCAGACTAATAACAAACACATAAATGCATTACATTACAAGTTTATGTAGGATATGTTAATGAATTAAATTAAGACAAGGCACATTTTGTAAAACAGATGTACAATAAGTGATCTCTGACGGATCCGTTAGCGTCATGTTTCCCGCCGGCGGCCGAACCACATGCTGACGGCGGACCGTCACCGGTCGACCTGATGAAGGAGCCGGGACAGTGTGCACATATCGCCGGGATTATAATAATCCGGTCTATAGTGAATGCTACACATTACCGCGTTATTCAAAGCAGAAGCAGAAGTGAAGTCCCGTCTCTTACCCTGCACAAAACGCAGTTCATTACAGGCACGGAAGATCGCACCGTCCATTTTCTTATTCGATTTTTATATTCACGACGATGATTAATTGAAATACAATAAGCACCGAAAACACACTGAATCATGACCGCTCCAACTTAATACCAACCTACTCCGCACTGAGCGAACGCAGAGCCGGCAAACGACTCCCTCTGGTGACGTCATATGACGCGATGGTGAAAAAATAAGCGGTTTTCAACACGGTCAAGGAAACTGTCACGTTTTCTATTACATTTGTGCCCTTATGTCTTGCAAAACAATTTTTAATCCTGCATTTACTTTTCATATGGTATTTTCACACAAGGTTATATTAATTTTGAAAAAAGAAAAAAACCTGCAACATGCCCTTTAAGATATACCTTCTTACGTGCGACGTTACCAGGTGCTGTCCGTGGCGATGGTGCTGAATCTGTTGATATCGATGGCTCGAGAATCAATTATTCACTCATGCAGGGGCTGCTTCACTGCATTATGTGAGGAAGCGGTGTTCTTTATAAAAGAATTCAGAAATAGTGGAAATTGTATTTATTAGGATTAATGAGATATTATAAAACATATTCCAAACTATAATAGCCTAGCCTACATATTTTAAAATTGTATCATATATTGCTGTCACAATAACGGCCCATTTCAAATGTTTCAGATGTAATTGCAGTAATAAAAGTGTACATTGTATGTACAAAAAGTGGATCAAGTGTTGCCGAAAAAAATGGCTACGGACTCAGAAGTTCTGGTTGAGTTAGGCAGATCATTCCACCAGCAAGGAACAGTCAAGGAAAAGGTCAGAGAAAGAGATTTTGTGCCTCTTTGAGATGGCACCACGAGACGACGCTCGCTTGCAGAGCGCAAGTTTCTGGATGGCACGTAAGTCTGAATTAATGAGTTTAGGTAAAAGGGAGCAGAGCCAGTGGTTGTTCTGTAGGCAAACTTCAGTGACTTGAATTTGATGCGAGCGGCAACTGGTAACCAGTGCAATTTTGTGAGGAGAGGAGTGATGTGTGCTCTCTTCGGCTCGTTAAAGACCACTCTTGCTGCAGCATTTTGGATCAGTGTCAGAGGTTTGACAGTGCAAGCTGGAAGACCTGCCAAGAGAGCATTACAATAGTCCAGTCTGGATAGAACATGCGCTTGGACAAGGAGTTGTGTAGCATGCTTTGATAGGAAGGGCCTTATCCTCCTAATGTTGTACAAGGCAAATCTGCAGGACCGGGCCGTTCTAGCAATGTGGTCTGTAAAGTTCAATTGATCATCAATCACAACTCCAAGTTTCCTGGCTGACCTTGATGGAGTTATGGATGACGAACCTAGTTGAATGGAAAAGTTGTGGTGTAGTGATGGGTTGACCGGGGCCACAAGCAACTCTGTCTTCGCAAGGTTTAGTTGAAGGTGGTGGTCCTTCATCCAGCCAGAAATGTCTGTCAGGCAGGCTGAGATGCAAGCGCTCGATGGTGTTTTTAGCCCCCAATGGCTCCTTCCAGGCAGCTAACCCTAACCCTAACCTCAACCTTAAACCTACCCCTACCAGTGATAGGAAAAGCCATGTTTCCGAATCACAAAATCCCAGTAGCTAGATGTTGGGTCTTAGACACCTCACCCCTCCACGACACTCTAAAGGACCTACCTGAGAGGTAAGACTTGAACCACTGGAGTGCGGTTCCCGAGATGCCCTTCGTCTTTAGGATTGACAGAAGGATCTGGTGGTTAACTGTGTCAAAGGCAGCAGACAGATCCAGCAGGATGAGAACTGAGGATTTGGAAGCTGCTCTTGCCAGTCTCAGAGCTTCAATTACAGAGAGCAGGGCAGTCTCAGTTGAGTGTCCGCTTTTGAAACCAGACTGGTTGTTGTCCAGGAGGTTGTTCTGTGTAAGAAAGGAAGAGATCTGGTTAAAAATAACTCAAGTGTTCAAGTGTTTTCGTGTTGAATGGAAGAAGGGATACCGGTCTGTAATTTTCCAGATGTGCTGGATTTAGAGTGGGTTTCTTAAGCAGTGGGGTTACCCAAGCCTACTTAAATGCTGTGGGAAAAGTACCAATTTGAAGAGAGGTTTTGATGATGTGCGTGAGTGCAGACAACTGAGGAAGAAATGGCTTGAAGTAGATTAGTGGGAATAGGTAGTAGGGCCGACAGGTAGTAGGGCGATTGAAAAGGAGGAGTTCTGGAGACTTCTGCCTCTGAAAGCAGAGAGAAGGAGGGTAGAATGTGTGTGTTAGCTGGTAAAATGTGTGTGTCAGTTTGTGGTTTGGTAAATTGGCTGCTGATGGTGGTTGTTTTATTTATGAAGAATGAGGCAAAATCGTCAGCTGTTAGGGTTGGTGAAGGAGGAGGAGGAGGAGGAGGAGGAGGAGGGTTGAGAAGAGAGGAGAAGTTTTTGAAAAGCATGCGAGAGTCAGAAGAATTGTTCATTTTGTTGTGATAGTAAGTCATTTTAGCAGTATAGATGTTAGCAGAGAAGGAAGAGAGGAGGGATTGATAAAGACCAAGGTCAGTAGGATCTTTAGATTTGTGCCACTTCCTCTCTGCAGCCCTGAGATTAGAACGATGTTCGCGGAGAATATCAGATAACCAGGGGGCAGAGGGTGTGGTGCGGGCTGGCCTGGAGGAAAGGGGGTGGAAGTTGTCCAAGCAGGATGTTAAAGTGGATAAAAGAGTATCAGTTGCACTGTTAGTATCTAGTGTTGAGAGCTGATCAGGTGGAGGAAGTGTGGATGAGACCAAAGAGGATAGGCGAGAGGGTGAGAGTGAGCGTAGGTTTCATCGAAAGGTGACCTGTGGAGGAGTGTGTGTTGTGTTCTAAGGCAGGGTGAGGTTGAGAGTGAAGAGGAGTGATCTGAGGTGTGCAGTGGAGTGACCAGTGTATGGTCAGTGGAGCAGTAGCGAGTGTAAATAAGGTCCAATTGGTTAACTCATTTGTGAGTAGCCGCAGTAGAAACTCGTTTGAGGTCGAATGAGGCAAGCAGAGTGTGGAAATCAGCAGCCTGAGGTATTTGGCTGGATGTTAAAGTCTCCAAGAACTATGAGAGGAGTACCATCCTCCGGGAAGGATGAGAGTAGCACATCAAGCTCCTCCAAGAAACTGCCAAGCTGACCTGGGGGACGATAAACAACTACAAAATGGATTTTAATAGGACTAGTGATGCTGATTGAATGCGATTCAAATGAGCTGTTGTCACACAGAGGTGGTAAAGGATCAAATTTCCAATCGTTTGAGATGAGAAGACCAGTACCTCCACCCCTTCCGGTTAGGCGAGGGGTGTGTAAGAAAGTGAAGTGAGTGGAGAGGGCAGCAGATGTGGCAGTGTCCTCTGGTCTGATCCAGGTCTCAGTCAGGGCCAATAGGCTTAGACCTGAATGACTAGAAATAGATGTAATGAAATCAGCTTTGTTAACAGCGGACTGGCAATTCCAGAGACCGATGGGAAAAGAGAATAAAGTACTAGAAGACACCGGAAAGGTACGCAGGTTGTTAGGATTGTACTGCCTCCTACGTGTGACATTTGATTTACGTGTGTTAATAATAGTAGGGATTTGAAAACACATAGTGAAAGAGTGGTTGTGTAGAAGAGAAAGGAAACAAGAAGAAAATAATACTCGAGAGTGCCTCGTCACCGACAAGCTTGCTCGGTGGAGTCGCGCAGGTAGAGTTGCTGGTCTTTACACTCTTCGGTCTTCACACGATGAGGGCTTCACACAAGGGCTGCCGCGGTGCACTAATCAATTATATACACGCCTAATTCCCCGTTATTAAATACAGCAGGCCACGTCACTACCTAGCAAAGCGAAACTCAAAAGCCATGCGAGATGCACGGCAAACAAACAAACGCGACTTCAGCACGCGTTTTACCACAGTAAACAAAACAAAGTTTCTTAGCAACGAAGAACCGTGCTAAAATCTAATGAGAAAAGTAAACACTCACAAGCTGATGCCCTCTCCTGTTGCTCGACTGCTTCTTCTAACAAGTACTAGCAAACACGGTAGAATAAGTACTTTAACTGGCTTTGGCCACGCCCTACTAAGCAAAGCAAAACTCAAAAGCCACGCAAGATGCACGACAAACTTGGTGTAGTTATGCATGCATGTACTGTATATGTTGATTTATTATGGTATGAAGTAACTTCAACTTATAATTTAAAAGAAAAATGTTTTTTAGAGCCTATTTAATTATTTATTATTAATTGAGTGAATTACATCCAGTATTGGACTAATCTGGATTGGTGCTAATAGTAATTACAAACTTGAACAAATCACAAGTTGTTCCTGTGTGATCCCAGTACAACTCATTTAAATCTTTATTATCATTTCTCATGATTAACTTTCTCCCAAGGCAACCTTATCGCAGATGAGTGGGAGTTCAGAGTCTCTCATCTGAGCCATATTGAAGGGAGAGGCTGTTCAACATCTCCTGTAGAAACAGGTCAGCTCCTGAAGAATACAACAGGGGGACGTTCTTTATAGTATTCATCTAATTGCTGTTTGTTTCCTGCTGCCACTTAAGATGTCACAGTAGGGTTACTTTTGCTCTCTGCAGCTGCCCAAAACTGTTCATTAAGAAATGTGCCTGCCAGTATAAATAGGTGTACATGACATTTAAGTTTCAGTATCGTTTATTGGCTGATATTAGAAATCTTAATTTGTTTTCATTTTATTGTATCAGATATTTAATGTGCACAATTTCCCTCGTTTTACAGATTACCTTTGCTGTCATCTAACATTCAAAGTTTATTTTTAAAAACCCTAATAATTGAGTAAAATTTCAAATGTAATCTTTAGCAAATCTCAAAATGAATATCCACTTTTCTTTTTTTTGCTTTGTCATTATGGAATATGGACTGTAGACTGTAGAGGAAAAAAGTTATGCTTTAAGTTTAAAAGGTAATTTAAAGCAGTTTAGCACAAGGCTGCAACATGAAATGTGATTTTTTTTTTTTTTACAATTAAAAATATATAAATTATATATCATTCAAAAGTTTGGGTTAGTACGATTTTCAAGAAAATATTAATACTTTTATTTAGTAAGGTTGCATTAAATTGATCAAAAAAAGTTACAGTAAAAACATTCATAATGTTATAAAAGATTTATATTTCAAATAGTTCATTGAGCAGCAAATCAGCATAGTGAAATGATTTCTGAAAGATCATGTGACACTGAAGACTGGAGTAATAATGCTGAAAATTCAGCTTTGCCACCACGGAAATAAATGAAAAAGAAATAGACACCAAGTATTTTAAATTGTGATTATATTGTTAATATTTAAAAAGTAATGAAACTGTTAATACTAGCCTACTATTGTATTTTTGCAGCCTTGGTTAGCATATTCATGGCAAGTTAACCAGCAATTAAATTAGGACCATCACCATATATTTGTCCATGTGTAATTGGGTGTGATGATGTCATCACTTTATTGAAGTATATAATAATTGACTCTCACTGCAATTACAATAAGAGCTGTCATAGACATCTGTATGATGAAGAGTCATAGGTAAGAGTCAGAAAGAGCACGTATGGAAGAAAACCAGAACAAAGAGTAGGCTACTAAGAATGTCAGTTATTGAGGAATCACTCTTGAGCTCGGGGTTTGGAGTGGGTGCTGGATCTGGGGGTGGGGTGGTTGTCTGTTAGAACAGAACATTTATTCCATTTCTTGTCCAGTTCATCTCTTTTCCCCTCGGTACCCTCCAGGACCCTGGCTTGTGGTATGAGGCCCAGAAAACATAACAAAAGGGGCTCTGTTGCATATCTGCCCTGCAGCCCAGCTCTTCCCTGAGGTCTGCCTGACCATCGATTGCAAGCTACATGACAAACAAGCAGAATGAGCCGCCCGGAAAGCAGGACCACTTCAAACCGGACTCATTCTGTGCCTGTCAATTACCCACACTTACTGTGTCGAACTCGTTCGTTTTCAAGGTCCCCACCAGCTGTGAATGAGCAATGTTCAATAATGCTTTTGTAACTGTTTACACAAAAAAAAGAAAAGAAAATTCATATATGCCACATTCTTTGCGGTCTCAGTGATGGACCTTAACACAACAACTACATTTAAAGGAACAGTTCACCCAAATTTTAAATATCTCATCATACTCATCCTTTTCTTTCTTGTGTAAAAAAAAACAACAACTGAGAATTGCATAGCACAATGTCCAAACTGATCTGTTTCAAACAATGAAATTAAATAGAGACAATGGCTGTTAAGCAAGATTTTCAGGGAATAACAACTTACACTGCACTCTGTTAATCACACACAGCTGTTGTGGCTTTGAAAGACTATTGTTGCATTTAAGGGGTATAGACTACATTTATAATACTTTTTTGCCCTGTTTTTTTTTTTTTTTTTTGCCCTGAAAGGAAACAGAGCAGTCTTAACATTTGTCAAAACAAAGTCATAATAATTTGAAATTACATGTGGGTAAAGAAATAACTATTTTCATTTTTGGGTGAATCATGCATTTAAATATACATTTAAAATATACATTTAAAATGATTTACTAGATAAAATCTACTGGCTCTATAATGAAAACCAGAAGATTCAATTCCAAATGAATAATATATATTTATTGAGAGCTGGTCAGATGCTGGGAGCGTGATGGTGTGCAGTGTCCGGTATGAAGCCCTTGGCAGCACAGGGGCGCTGAGGACAACCCGATCTCTCCGGAGAAGGTGGTGATGATGATGATGGTGAAAAGTCCAGAGAGATGCGTGAAGATGATTCGGGAAACGGAGATCCGGAAGACGACGACGTGACGAACCAGGAGTGCTGGACACGAAGATCACAACGGAAACAGGAGACAGGCAGGGAAACACATGCGGGAACATCCACAGCGATCGGACAAAGACAAGGCGACAACAGTGACTACGTTTACATGCAGCCAATATCCGGGTTATGGTCGGGTTAGGGTCACTATTTGGGTTTCTGAAACATTCGGAATAACCCGTTTACATGCGTGAGCAGAGAGAGTTACTCCTGTATACATGGAATTTGTAATCAGTTGGGAATATCCCGATGTAAACGGCGACGCACGGTTAGCGTCAGGACGTACGGACAACCTTAAGACGCAATATGCGTCATTTCCAATTCTTCTTCCTGTATCCAAAGACAAAAACAACAGCAGCAGCACCGGATAATGAATAGTTCGGGGCAGATAGCGATCGCCTTTGCGCTTTCCTTCTCGCTCCAAAAGTGTGTTGCTGTGCTGCGTCTCGCCATGTTAACCTCTACTTCTTGTTTACTTCCGGTATACTGCACGCGGGTTTCTGTATGCGCCGTCTCTACTCAAAAGACCAAGATTCCTTGCGAATAGAACATGCGCAGAACACAAATCAATGTTCCTTTTGATGGGGATATGCCGATACGCGTTTACATGACCAAATATTCGGGTTAGAAAAGGGGTACCCCAGGGGTAATATCCGGGTTTTTAAAAACCGGGATATGAGCATATCCGGGTTTTTGCCGGTGTTTACATGGCCGTGCGCGACCGGGTTATTGGCTGCATGTAAACGTAGTCAGTGAGACTAAAAAGGGTACGTGCACCTAAAAAGGTGAACAGCGACCACGCCCACGACACACACACACACATAACATGAGACGAGAAAGGAGACAGCAAATTCATAAACCGTGACAGTACCCCTCCCCCTAGAAGCGCCTCCTGGCGCTCCTAGAGGAACTTACCTGTTGATTGTAATCATCGATAAGGGAGTATGTCCGAAAGGGAGCAGGAACCCAACTTCTCTCCTCCGGACCGTAACCTTCCCAGTCCACCAGGTACTGAAATTCCGCGTCCCCTCCATCTCGAGTCCAGTATACGGTTTCAATTTGGAGACGTGAAAAACGGAATGAATTCTCCTGTACGCCGGAGGAAGTTTGAGTCGGACTGCCACCGGACTAAGGATCTTGGTGACAGTGAACGGGCCGATGAATGCGGGAGCTAACTTATTAGACACGGAGCGGGGTGGAATGTTCTTGGTTGATAGCCACACTTTTTGACCCACGATGTATACAGGAGGCCTTGACCGGTGGCGATCGGCCTTAGCCTTGGTGCGCGCCCCCACCTGGAGCAGAGTCTCGCGGGCTCTGGCACCTCTGGACGAAAGCGTGAGTGGAGGGGACCGCAACTTCGGATTCCAGACTCTGAAAAATTGGTGGCTGGTACCCTAGACTACACTCAAATGGAGAGAGGCCCGTGGATGACACTGGTAACGAGTTATGTGCGTACTCAACCATAGAAAGTTGTTGGCTCCAAGATGAAGGATTCTTGGACACCAAACATCGTAACACTCTCTCCAAGTCTGGATTGGCTCGCTCGGTTTGACCATTGCTCTGGGGATGATAACCCGAAGACATACTGACTGTAGCTCCTAGTAATCTACAAAACTCCTGCCAAAATTTGGACACAAATTGGGGCCCCCTGTTGGAGACCACGTCCATCGGGAGGCCATGTAAAACGAAAGACGTGATCCACGACAGTCACCGGTGTCTCCTTGGCAGAGGGCAATTTGGGCAAGGGAATGAAATGTGCCGTCTTCGAGAACCGGTCCACTATGTTTAAAGCAACCGTCATGCCATTAGAGGATGGGAGAGCGTTCACATGAGTCTCTGGAACATGAACATGGTAAAGTGAAAATCAAACACCTTGGAAATGAAAGGTATGTACAATGTTTTTAGGAATGGCACAAAGGTCTCTGTCTTTCAATAAGTACTTTTTTGCCATTTGTTGTGTCTATTTGGATTATGTTGTGTAAATAAATCCAAACAATCTAAAAGCCATTCTTTTTTAAATCTCCTCATTTACAGTATTGTGCAAGGTTGCTCAGAATGACAGGGGCCTGATAGCTCCTAATAGGGCCGTTAGGGGAGTGTCTTTGTCTTTCTCAGGTGTGAAAAGCCATACATATTAATGAGCTCACGCATAGAGCTTTCTCACACAAAACACGTCGTAAAATTTTTAAATCAATATATTGTCTTCTCTGAATGAGCAGTCAGGGTGATTTTCACATAGTTTTAGAGCAAATATTCTAGGCTATGTCATACAATTTTCAAAAGTCTTGTGAAGAAATAATCAGTAGGGGTTTCATGGCCTTATTTCAGTGAGAATTTTTTTTTGTATTTTCACAAACCACGCATAAATGTCATTATCTCAAAACTACAAACTTTTACATACATGCTGTTGATATATTATTGTAGCAGAGTTTGTGCTGAATACAGTGTAATTAGACTTTAGCCATGAAAATGTCACAAGTAACAGAAATAACCAGAAATGTCAGAGCATGTCAGAACACCTCCAGGGCCCAGAAAACAGCTCAGACCTCAGAGGGTTAAATGACAATATCCTGGCCGGACTACTGTTGTCAGTTGAAGTATTTGAAATGAACATGATTTCTTAATGTCTAGTGACATATCAGGGCCATTTTATGATTAATTGAAATACATTTCTTACATATGGTTCCTTTAAAACAAACTAGTTTTTCTTTTCATGTTATATGAGGAAAATGTATTCAGGGCATGTAAAATTAATGTTTTGTTGTATTTCAAATGAAAATTTGGAATTAAATTAAAATAAAACAGAAAATTGTATGAATGTACGTTTATTTGCTTTTTTTCTTAATTTTCTAGTTTAACAAATTAAAAATAAATCAATTGACAAATTTAACTTGCTTAGTACATTGAACTTAAATATACTATGTGTAATAACTGCAAAGTAATTGATAATACAAAACATTTTAAGTTAAATTAACCTGAATTTTTTAAGTTACCATTACATAATTATTTTAGGACAACCAGTTTGCTCACATTTTTTAAGTAGATTCGACTTGTCCGGGCTAACAGTGTACCATCAAAAAAACATTGAGCATTTCGTCAAAAATGCCCTACAATAGTTTGGCTCACCGGAATACAATTCGGGAGTAGGTAAGCGTGGTTCAGGTTGGCGGCTGGATGCAAATGGTGTGGGGGGAACAGGCGGTGTGCTGGGCGCAGTGGGACTAGCTAGGTGTTGAAGCTGTTGGGTGAGCTCGGACACCTGTGCTACCAAGGCTTGCACTGCTCGTCCCGTGACGGCCAGGTTTTCTTCTTGTTGATCCATTCTGGACACGCTTCGGGACAGGAACTCGTTCAGTTCTGGTGCATTTGCTGAATCCATGATGGTCAGATCGTTCTGTAATGAAAACCAGAAGATTCAATTGCAAATGAATAATATATATTTATTGAGAGCTGGTCAGATGCTGGGAGAGTGATGGTGTGCAATGTCCGGTATGAAGCCCTTGGCAGTACAGGGACGCTGAGGACAACCCAATCTCTCCGGAGAAGGTGGTGGTGATGATGATGGTGAAAAGTCCAGAGAGATGCGTGAAGATGATTCGGGAAACGGAGATCCGGAAGACGACGACGTGATGAACCAGTGGCTGAACACGAAGATCACAACGGAAACAGGAGACAGACAGGGAAGCACATCCACAACGATCGGACAAAGACAAGGCGACAACAGTGAGACTAAAAAGGGTATGCTGATCAGATGCAGCTGGCACGCTGATCAGAATCAGCTGGCGTGCGGATCAGCGGCAGTGAACAGCGACCACGCCCACATGACACACACACACATAACATGAGACGAGAAAGGAGACAGCGAATTCATAAACCGTGACAGGCATTTCTTTGACTTTTTTTTATTATTCAAGGCTATTCTATTTCTGCCAACATTCACCCCCATTCCCCGATCTGCTCTCGCTCCTCTTTTCCCCATTGCCACTGAGTGGCAGCCTAGAGGACGGATCTCATGCTTGCAAATGGGCTCCTCAATGGGAGTGCTCATTCAAGAGCTCCCTGGTGGATCTACTAATTATCCTAGGCCTTCACAGCTGGAGCTGTGAAAAAAATGGCAGTCTAAGAGGAGCTTTTTGTACCTGAAAACCTTTAGATGGGGTCTGATAGAGGAGTTAAGAGAAGGACAGACATCCTCTATAATCACAAAATACATAGCATAAAGCGGAAGAGAAAGATGAAAGAAAAATTAATCTATTTTGTCATTTTCACTGCAAGTTGTACAAAATTCTGAATTTAAGAATTAGCTCTCATTTAATTAATGACCTGGACTATTTAAAACTTTGGGGTTGGTAATATTTTTTTATGTTTTTGCTCACCAAGGCTGCATTTATTTGATCAAAAATACAATAAAAAACAGTAACATTGTGAAATATGAATACAATTTTAAATAATATTTATTTATTCTAATCCTTCAGAAATCATTCTAATATGCTGATTTAGTGCCCAAGAAAAAAAGTCTTATTACAAAGTTATGCCTCTTTAATATTTTCTAGAAACCCTGCTATATATTTTTTTCAGGATTTTTTGATGAATAGAATGTTCAAAGAACTGCATTTATTTGAAATAGAAATAGTTTGTAACAATGTAAACGTCTTTACAATCACTTCAATTCAGTTCTGAGCACAACCCTGTTTCCCTGATCGCTAGAAAATCTATTTTTGAAAAGTTTCAACCAATCGTCCATTTATTTCAAAGTTTTGTCGAAGCAACATTCAGGTACTTAAATTCACCCAGTAGGGGTGACATTGTGGAGGTAAAGTTTGGCAAAACTCAGAAGGAGACAATGGCTGAGAGAGGTTTGAATGCTGTGATTAGCGGCAGGAGTGGAAAAGGGGAAACAGCTGGAAGGTGAAGATACTGTTTCTGCAAGCCTCAACCCATCTCTAAAGGGTAAACACAACGCGAGCTTGTTTGATTTATGGTGCACGTCACACACAGAGTGGCCATTATTCCCTGTGAAAGGCCCGAGCATCATGGGAGGAAATGTGTCCATAATGTAGCTTTTCACAGGTAAACTGGAGAAAGTAGAGAGTGTGATTTTTAAAAATACATTTCCTGCCTGTGAAATGCAGTTTGATGAACTGTCCCTTTCTGCCTCTTCAGTGTTGTGTATTTTGTTAATGTTTTTGTTCAGAAGTGCCACAAATTATGGGAGACATGAATAGAAGCCCATCTTTTTCTCTTTTCACCACTTACAATTTGGAGTATGATTAATTTCCAGATACCTCTCCCCTTTTTTGCTCATATTCTCGTGCATGATTCCCGCAATGCTTGTTTTCCTATTTATGTGTCAAGCACGCAATTCACAACAAGGAGGTGTCAGCAGTAATTAATAGGACCTATTCAGACTTGCCCTAATGAATAGTGGGTGAAAGTCTGAGCTTCAACAGCCATTTAAAGGAAGTTCAGTGACAGGCACTTTATTGTTTTTGCCATTTTACTCCTACTTCTACATTCCCTTTCTTTTTGGAAAGTTTCAAAAAGTGCTCCAAAGTAAGAAATAAATAAATAAAAAGCCTAGGCTCATTGGAAAAACATGTCTTTACCGACATTTTTGCAAAACTTCCAGTTTCCAGCTGAAATGAGTATAATACCAACAACTTTGATTCTTTTTTACAATATGATTACGAGGCAAATTATCAATTAATAAAGACTTATTTTCACACAGCTCCTCACAATACTATATTATGACCTCAACTCTTTAACCATAATACATGATTTAAACTAATACATTTTTACGTTTGACTCACATAAACAGCTCCATATGTATGGCATTTCTTAAATAGTAAACTTCATCGGTAGCTCACCTGGTACACCACTGCATTTCCTATGCGAAACACTTGGGTACGAGATGAAACGATGAGCTTTGGGAAAACACAACACATTTGCTTTGACATGGCTTTGGCTAGTCTAACTGCATTTTATGAAATCATGAACAATAATTTAAAATGACATCATGTGGTTTATTTCAAGATCTGGAATATTGGTCTGTTCCCTTTCGTGGTCACTCCGAGTTACGTCGGATGACGACGAATGGGGGTTTCGCTTAGAAAGCCTATCACCTTCGAGTATATAAAATGAGCCAATGGCAATGAAATGCCATGGGTCTGCGGAATTTGCATAGCGTAACTCTGCCCCACCCTGGGGGTATATAAGGAAGTACGCTGGCAACATGCAGATATGTTTTCGCTTCAGAGCCAAGAGCTATTCTTCACTCCACTGAAGCCTGATTCCTGAGTTACTCTTCATCTCTGTATCCTTCGAGACGAGCGAACTCTCCGGTGTTGGTGTGACGGCGATCTCCAGCGAGTGCACATTACCCTGCTGATCTGGTCAGTGATCTGACAGATAGTGTGTTTCTCCCTGGTCGCTTCAACATCCGCAGAGTTTTTCCTCTCACAAAAAGAGCTTGCACGCGGCACATCTTTTTAAAGATGCCTCGCCCGTGCACTTCTCGTTGCAGTCGCAATGTATCTAATTCTGATGGGCACAATCGCTGCTTTGTGTGTTTGGGCATTGATCACGCTGAAGCAGCACTTGTGGATGATTCATGTTCTCACTGTGGGAACTTGACCATCTCCGCGCTACGGTCGAGACTCAATGAGCTCATTCGAGCGAGAGTCCCCTCATCCACACCCCGATCTACGGTCTCCCCGAGAGGCTGTACTTAGGCTGGTGGCCAGGGTGACCTGAGGGTGACGGTGTGGAACAAACCGCCGACTCGTCCACGGTCCACACCCCCCTCTCCAGCGCTGGTACCCGCGAGTGTCCAGACTGAGACCGCTGGTCCCTCTACGGAGGCCCCGCGAATCTCATTTAGCGCTCCAGAAGAGGATGCAATGTCGATCGCTGCATCACAAGGTGGGCAGGAGTCCTCGGGAAGTGAGGATTCGGCTGTGCTGCCACCTTCGGGTGTGCCAGCATTGCCTGAGTCTGATCCCGAGATGACGGCCATGCTTTCCCGGGCAGCCACGGCCATTGGGCTCGAGTGGTCTCCGCCACCCGACCCTGTGCGCTCGCGGCTGGATGATTGGTTTTTCGGTGCGGCCGCTGACCCCCGTCGGCGTCCAACTCCAATACCTTTCTTCCCGGATGTGCATGAGGAGGTCACGCGGTCCTGGAAGACACCATTGTCTTCCCGCGATCGTTCGTCAACCTCCTCCGCCTTTCCTCCCCTTGAAAAGGCTGCTGCTTGTGGGTACACTGGGGTTCCCCCGGTGGAACGTTCTGTCGCGATGCAGCTGTGTCCGGCAAGCGCTTCCTCTCGTGGTGACCCTAAGCACCCATCCAAAGCCTGTAGATTTTCGTCTACCTTGGTGGCGAAGTCTTACAGAGCGGCGGGACAGGCAGCTGCCTCTTTGCATGCCATGGCCATCTTGCAGGTCTACCAGGCCCAGATGCTCAAGGACATGCACGAGGGCAGGACTGACCCAGGGCTCTTTGATGAGCTGCGTGCCGCCACCGACCTTGCTCTCCGAGCGACGAAGGTGACCGCACGCTCCCTGGGTCAGGTGATGTCCACAGCTGTGGTCCAGGAGAGACACCTCTGGCTGAACCTGGCTGATATGCGGGAGGCCGTGCGGACTCGTCTGCTTGACACCCCCATATCCCAGGCCGGCTTCTTCGGTGGTGCAGTCGAGGACTTTGCCCAACAGTTCTCGACCGCTCAGAAGCAGACTGAGGCGATAAAGCATATTCTGCCCCGACGGCCCGCTGCTGCCTCCACCCAGCCGTCGGCACAGAATCCTGAGCCTGCTCGCAGCCGAGGGCGCCCTCCCGCGGCCCCAGCAGCAGCCTCCACCCGGGCCGCGTCGTGGAGGAAGCCGCAGGAAGGCACCACAGCCTCTCCGGCCCCACGCCCCGCTAAACGCCAGGCTAAGCGGCGCCACCTCAGACGGGCTGCTCAGGATTGGCGATCAGTTCTTCGCAGGAGGTGGTAGCAGGGCCACTCCTTCCCCCGGTGGAGGGCCGGGGGAGAATCTTTTGTTCTCCACTCCCCACTGCTCGTCCAACGACGAGCAGTACCCTAATGTGGTTAAAGAAAGAACTGGTTCCCCCAATCCTGAGCACACAGAGTTCTCGGACCATAGTGCGCGCCGCCCACGGGTCCCGCCACTATCGTCCCCCTCTGTCACAGAGTTCTCGGATGACAGCACGCGCCGCCCACAGGCCATGCTCCTCTCATCCCCCTCTGTCGCCAGACCCCTGCCAGAGCACGCACCCGTGGGACGCTGGTCCTCCCCTGGCCTCCTCTGGCAGGACGCGGTTAATGACCGTGCCCCCGCACAGGGCCGCTATGCCACCCTCGCCTGGGGCGGTCATTCCGCCTCGCTGCACCACCGACGGTACGTCTGTGGTTCGTATGACCCCGCTGGCACAGTTTCTGGAGGCCTGGCTAGAGCTTCCCAGACTGTCCCGCTGGGTCGCGAGAACCATTAGGCTCAGCTACGCGATTCAGTTCACGCGGTCTCCTCCCCGCTTCAGGGGAGAGTCCGCTGCACTATGGTCGGTGGCAATGCCCCTGTCATGAGAGCGGAGGTTGCCACCCTACTGGCGAAGGGTGCGATCGAGACTGTCCCTCCAGCCGAAATGAAGTCCGGCTTCTACAGCCCTTACTTCATTGTACCGAAGAAATCCGGTGGGTTACGGCCAATCCTCGACATGCGCGTCTTGAACCGCTCCCTTCACAGGCTGCCGTTCAAGATGCTCACGGCCAAACACATCCTCCAGTGCGTGCGGCCGCAGGATTGGTTTGCAGCGATCGACCTGAAGGACGCCTACTTCCATGTCTCCATTTTACCTCGCTTTCGAGGGGCGGGCATACCAGTACGCGGTTCTCCCATTCGGGCTAGCCCTGTCTCCTCGCATCTTCACGAAGGTCATCGAGGCAGCCCTTGTTCCCCTCCGGGAACACGGGGTTCGCATCCTGAACTATCTCAACGACTGGCTGATCCTAGCTCACTCTCGAGATCAGGTTTGTGAACACAGGGACCTAGTGCTCCGGCACCTAGCTCGTCTGGGCCTTTGGGTCAACTGGGAGAAGAGCAAACTCTGCCCCGTGCAGAGGATCTCTTTTCTCGGTATGGAGATCGACTCGGTCGCCATGTGCGCGCAGTCACTGCTGACTTGTCTTCGCCAATTCGAGGACAAGAGTGCGGTTCCACTGAAACTATTTCAGAGGCTCCTGGGGCATATGGCATCCGCAGCCGCAGTAATGCCTCTCGGATTGCTTCATATGAAACCGCTTCAGCTTTGGCTTCGCGATAGAGTCCCGAGGTGGGCATGGCAACACGGCACGCTCCGAGTCCCAGTAACTCTGGCCTGCCATCAGACCTTCACCCCGTGGACGAACCTCAGTTTTCTACGGGCCGGAGTGCCCTTAGAATGAGTTTCCCGGCATGTTGTTGTATCAACAGATGCCTCCACCACGGGCTGGGGTGCCATGTGCAATGGACATGCTGCCACGGGCTCCTGGACAGGACCCCAGCGCCTTTGGCATGTCAATTGCCTCGAGTTGCTGGCTGTACGTCTCGCCCTGCACCGCTTCCGTGCATTGCTCAAGGGTCAGCACGTACTAGTCCGATCAGACAATACCGCGACAGTAGCGTACATCAACCATCAAGGTGGTCTACACTCCCGCAGTATGTCGCAACTCGCTCGCCACCTCCTCATAAGGAGTCAGAAGCATCTGAGGTCGCTTCGAGCCATTTATATCCTGGGAGACCTGAACCAGGCGGCCGACGAGCTGTCTCGGCTTTGGCCTCTCGCTGGAGAATGGAGACTCCATCCCCAGTCGGTCCAGCTGATTTGGGATCAGTTCGGGGACGCACGGGTAGACCTGTTTGCCTCCCACTGCGCCCTGTATTATTCCCTGACCGAGGGCACGCTCGGCACGGATGCACTGGCGCACAGCTGGCAGCGGGGCCTACGCAAGTATGCGTTTCCCCCAGTGAGCCTCCTTGCGCAGACCTTGCACAAGATCAGGAAGGACGAGGAGCAGGTCATTTGGGTTGCCCCGTATTGGCACAACCGGACCTGGTTCTCAGAACTAGTACTCCTCGCGACAGCACCTCCCTGGCCAATTCCCCTGAGGAAGGACCTGCTTTCCCAGGGACGGGGCACCCTATGGCACCCTCGTCCTGATCTTTGGAACCTCCACGTGTGGCTCCTGGACGGGACGAGGCAGGTTTGAGTACCCTACCACCAGCGGTGGTGGCTACCATCACTTCCACTAGAGCATCGTCCACGAGACATGCCTACGCGTTGAAGTGGAACCTCTTCGTCAACTGGTGTTCTTCTAAACATCAAGAACCCACGAAATGCCCGATCAGTGTCGTGCTTTCCTTCCTGCAAGAAGGGTTGGAGCGAAGGTTTTCTCCCTCCACCCTGAAAGTGTATGTTGCCGCCATTGCCGCACATCACGACGCAGTTGATGGTAAGTCTCTGGGAAAGCACGACCTGATCATCAGGTTCCTGAGGGGAGCGAGGAGACTGAATCCTCCTCGTCCTCCCCTCGTACCCTCTTGGGACCTCTCAGTGGTTTTAACTGCCCTGCAGAGTGCTCCCTTTGAGCCTCTGCAATCAGTGGAGCTTAAGTTCCTGTCAATTAAGACCGCGCTCCTGGTTGCATTGGCCTCCATCAAGAGGGTAGGGGACCTGCAGGCATTTTCGGTTGACGAAGCGTGCCTGGAATTCGGGCCGGCTAACTCTCACGTGATCCTGAGACCCCAGCCTGGATATGTGCCCAAGGTTCCCACCACACCCTTTCGAGACCAGGTGGTGAACCTGCAAGCGCTGCCCTTGGAGGAGGCAGACCCAGCCTTGGCACTGCTCTGTCCAGTACGCGCCCTCCGTGCTTACGTAGACAGAACGCGGTGTTTCAGGACCTCAGACCAGCTCTTTGTCTGTTATGGTGGGAAGCTGAAGGGAAAGGTTACATACGTAACCGAGAAGTTTCATATCCACCCCCATAAAATATACACTGACATATAGTATCCTCTTTGAGTGATATAAAGGGTGCTGATAGCCTCAGATGGACACAGTTTAGCCCTCATAATACCGCCAACAACCCAATCGGCATCCATTACCTTTGTGCGCTAATGGAGGCACGAAGTGACACGTGTGACTCCTAAGGTTTTTAACTAAAAGCTAGATGACAAAGACAAATTTAATCAAATGGCAGCTGTTAAATCTGAGCTTACTCAATAGCCTTAAAAATCAAAAACACATTACTCATATTAATATGAAAAGATATAGCAAGCAGAAGTTGGAGCAAAAATGCCATCTGACCGCATGAAATGTAAATCTTTCACGGGCCGCCCATCCTCTAGCTATTACTGGAATTGCTGTGGTCTTTGCTTTTGCAAGCTGTTGACCAGGAATAAGAGCTAATTGACTTGGTGCAGGGGAGGTATGGGAATATACATAAACATGTCAACCTTAAGTACCTTTATAATTTACCAGAGCTTGGGTGGAATTGGACATTAGGATTTTTATAGGTTCCACAATGGAGACACAATTGTTCTTTAATATAACCGAGGATTTATGGCCTTTTCCTCCTGCAGTAATCAATTCTGGATTTAGCCCCCTACTTTAAGAATCATTCCATTGTTCCAAGTGTAGTTTGCATAAAATGAATATTCAAAAAACGGTTCCTGCACACCAGGCACACCAGATTTCAGATGAATAATATGTTAGCATTAGCACCAAGGTCAAAATTAAAGAGGCTGAAAATCGAAAACTATTATACTTTGACCTAAGACGACAAAAACGACCAAACAGTGGCACCGGCTTTCATTATATATAGTAGTAGGATTGAACACATCATATAATAATATTGTGGAAATTTTTGCTAAAGTACTTCTAGATATGTGCTCTCTTAATATGCCAAAAAAGAAAGCATCCCTGACTGGCAGTACTTCTGTGTGGTCTAGTATTGCTAAGCAACTACACATAAAAAGAGGAGCTTTGTGAGTTTTCCAGAAGATTGTGAAATCACTAAAAAATATGACTATGGCAGCTGCCATGAAAGACATCTATGACAGCTGCTGTTGTGGCGGGCCAGGCAGCCAATAACTACATCATCCAGTGTTGAGGAAGCTAGTGTTTTGAAAAAACTATTTAGCTACACTGCATGCTACAAACAGTAGTTAACTACACTACCGTTCAGTTAAGTTTGGGGTCAGTAAGATTTCTTTTCCATTTAAAAAATAAATATAAAAATGAACACTCGTTCAGCAAGGAAACATTAAATTGATCAAAAGTGAGAGTAAAGACATTTATAATGTTACAAAAATTTATATTTCAAATAAATGCTGTTCTTTTAAAATAAAATAATCCTGAAAAAATCTATCATGGTTTCCACAAAGATATTTAGCACAACTGTTTTCAACACTGATAAGAAATGTTTTTCATATGCCGAATAAGCATATTAGTGTCACAAGAGGGCTGAAGACAGGATACAAGTCTAAACATGATTTAATAAAACAAAAAGGCAGACAATTGTAGCGTGGGGCGTCACACTGGTGAGTATTTCACTATGGGCCAAAGGATCAGAAGATAGGTGCGACTACTGGAGAGAGGAAGGCAGCACAGTGGTGGTGAATTAACAACAGTCTTTTTTATGATTCAACTGAGGGTTTATATTAAAGTAAAATTATCTTTTTTCTTTTTGTTGTTTCAAATATGCAAATCACAATGTAATCAACTAATTAGCAATGGACAATAAGTGACAATATTTGTTCTCCACACTCTTTTGTAAGTACTTGAATGAGCAACCTTAACAGCTCGACTCAGATGTAAATCAGATTATTCTCTTTGTGCAATAAAATAAAATAAAAATAAAACAATTGGAAAAATTCAATACTTCAAGGAAACAGTAAGCAATATTCTCAAACAAAATAATGCATTTACTTGAATACTCAGAATCCGTATAAACAGTCAATTTGATTCAATGTACAGAATGAATTCTCAATTTCACTTTTCAAATTCAAATAAACACTTTTTCCCTCAAAACTGTGGTATTCTTTTCAGGTTGTGAATCAAATGCTCAAGATTCAATTGGTGGAATCGACTCAGACGAACAGAATCAATTGACTCAGTTCAAGAAAATGTTCGTTCGTTTAGGACAGTTCAGTTCAAAGTCAATGTCTTTTGGATGAAGATGGAGAGGAGAAAAATAATAAAAAACAGTTCGCAATGAGTCCAAGCTCTTTTTGTCCAAGAGCAACGAAACAAAAAGAAAAGATCTCCTACCAGAGATGATGAGCACAGTTCAACAAGGGAATCGAGTTCGTGGATAGCTCGCCTTGTTTATACGCTTATTGCGTCTCGTGTGTCCAATATGGAACAGGAAAACTTCTGATGGTGAATCACATTCACAATCTCTCACAAAAAACCCAGCCTTGTAAAACACAAGGCAGAACCAATAATTAATACTCAATTCAGTCTCATGAACAATTCACATGTACAGTAAAGCACAAATTAACTCAATATTTCAACTTTGACAATTAAACATGAATCTGCGTCATATTTCATTGACTCGCTAGCTTTTTTTTCACATTTGACTAGCTTTAGCCCGCGTGCAGACTAGCTGGCTAGATCGTTATGCACGCACATAAGTTACTAATATCAAGTTAATATCAACCTCATATAAGTTCGCTGAAAAATCTGCAACATTTGTTCCTTGTATATTATCAAGTTTATATTTGAAATAGGACTCACCAAGGCAAGAAAATAGTCTATATTCAAGCAGGGAAGTTAATACGCAGCACTTTAAAGTTATGTTGGTCTGCATCAGTCACTATTTCTTTGACTCGTCCTCTTCTCGCTCCGATGACAGCTTATCAACGTTTCATTCAAATATTCAACTTTATTTTATCTGGTCTCTTTTCACTCTGACTCTTTAGCTTAAATGCGGGAAATTTCTGGAGATTACTCACAGCTGCGTTCTCTGACTTGCTTTCTCTCATCTGCCGCTCGCATTCAAAGAGGGACTTGCGCAACCTGATGCGCTGCTGCCATTGGCTCACAGAAGTTTCAGTCACTGCAGTGCAATGTGTGATTGGGTGATTCTCTTTTCAGTCTAGAACAGTCTTTTTCTCTTTTTTTCAGCTGTTCTTTTTCGATTAACTCACATACTTATTTGTTTACTAGTAGCCTGGGTTACACAGGCATAACAGTGTGCATAACATAGCATACACAAACAACAAGCAACAGCCGAAGACTGAAAACAGAGGAACTACATACACAGATATACTGAAATAACAAACAGGTGTGATGATTGTGAGGTGTGCAGGTGTGAGCCAGGAGGGATTATGGGAAATGTAGTGTGCTGAGGTGACTGGTCTGGGGCCTCATTTATAAAGCTTGCGTACGCACAAAACGGGGCTGAAAACATGCGTACGCCAGTTCCTGCGCAAAAGGTGGGATTTATAAAGAAAAACTTGACGTGAAAATATGCGCACCTACACGCAAACTCTGACCCATGCGTACGCACATTTTGGAGACGGAGCAGTTTGGCGACACCGATGGTGAGTTGGAGTTAAATGTCTTTTTGGTCACTTTTAGAATTTAGAATTAAAATTAAACATAATACAGACAGATAATACAAATATAATTTCACTCACCAAGCCTGTCACTTGAAGCAAATATCCATTCCTTCTTATGTCCGCGCCAGCGAGCGCGTTGGGCCGTTTAGTGAAACTGACGCAGTTTAAATAAATAAAATAATGATTTAAACTATGTTTTACTTCTGATATAAACATTTAGATTAAATATGCCATTCAAATTATGGAGTTAAACACTTAAACATGAAATCATACTGAAAAGTTACAACATTTTTTTATATTCAATTCAATCAATAGAAATATTTGTTGTGGATGCGATTGTTTTTGAACACTTTTCCTGTGGCGTGCTTTAATGTTTTAACCACAGAGATAATTGCTTATCATGATAATACCAGATTGTCTGAGAAAAGAGTTTCGTGCAAATAATGCCCAAGGCCTATCTGTTTCCATTAAAAATATAAATCAATTAAAAATACAATTCGGCAAGTGGAAAAGATTGAGAAAAACTTTCTCTGAAATGTATTTTACACTATTTGATTTATAGGCTATTCAAAAACAAGGCAAGGATAACTACTTGATTTGTATTAATGTAATGTTTCTTGTACCGTTTATATCATTTGCATATGATTATTCATCCACGTGATAACGTTTAAGTTATCACGTGGATGAATAATCATATGCAAATGATATGTAGATGAGGATCTGCATAGTAAAACTAGGCGTTGTAAGCTCCATATATGGTTATTTCGGGTGGAGACGCATGTACGCACAATCTTCCGCTGACTGGGATTTATAAAGTGAATTCTGCGCAGGTTCTGGCGTACGCACGGTTTTATAAGTCTGAATATTTTTTTGCATACGCCATTTTTGGCTTTTGTGCGTACGTACACTTTTAGTAAGGTTCCTACGCACAGTTTTATAAATGAGGCCCCTGGTGACTGAGGATTGTGACAATTAGACAGATTTTTGAAGGATCATGTGACACTGAAAAATTCAGCTTTGCCATCAAAGGAATAAATTCCATTTTAAAAAGTTTACATAGAAAACTGCTAGGTTACACTTTATTTTAATGGTCTGCATTCTACTAACTATACATGTTAACTAACACTTATTAGAGTATGAGTATACTGTAGTAGACTGTTAGGTTAAGGTGACGTAGTTGCAAAGTTACTTTGTACAGTAAGTAGAATGTCTGTTGGGGGACCATCAAACTAAAGTGAAACCCAATTTTGTTTTAAACATATCCAATTTTATAATTTAATCATCAGAGCCATATTATTCTGAAACAGAAACATTGGAATTTAAATAAACTAAATATTACAAAATTTTCTGCTATAAAAGGACGGAGGGGCTCAAATTGGTGAATCAGTTCATTTACACAAATAATCCAAACAAACTGATTCATTTGAATGAATCAGACATTCCAACTCTAAAGAGTGAAATTCAAGAGTGTGTTTCACTACCTCAGCTCTCTATTGCATGTTGCACAATACAATGTGATACAATGCCAGAGGAGAAAATTATTAAACAAATTATTCAATGTAAGTTACATTGTCAAGATTCAAGTTATAGAATTCAATAGCATTATTGCTCATGTGAGTCTGTTACATTTCCAATGTTTTAAAAAAATTCAGCAGAATTGTTCAGCTAATCAACTGATGTTTTGGAGATTATGATATTGTGGCTAAAATTTAGATGATTAGTAACTATAAATGACAGAAAAGTGGAAGTCTCACTCACTAGCAAAGGTTTTCATGTGCAGCCTTTTAAATATCATCCTCATGCTAGAAGCTGTAAGATTCAGGAAACTGAACTGAGCAATGGACAAAAGCTGCACGAAGGGTTACAACATAATATTTTTGCATTTATAACTGCAGTCCTTTATTCTTGTTCACTCTGACAGGTGAAGCCATGACGCTTTTAAAGTGTTTGAGTCCTTTGTTTAGCCTGGCTGTTCACTCCATGTATACAGACATCGCACTTTGCTCATGGTTACCATGGTGCTCAGACATCACTGACGGCTCATGTTCAGTTCCAAGTACGTCTCTGTCTCCCTCTCTCTCTGTTGAGCTCTGTCTGTTCCCTCGATTGCCTCCATAAATGGTAGGCCACTCAATAATATACAAAGTCAATGTATGTGATGTGTGCGATTTTGCTAAATTAATTAGCTTAACAGGGGCTGCTCAGACAGGATGTCCTACATTAGACAACACCCCCATTATTTCAAATGAAATGGCTTTGTGCAGGTGTGAAACCCCATGGATCAATACTCTGGAAAGAGAAAGCTGTTTAACTGATGCTTTTTTTCGATCCAGTACATGGAACGCTGAATTTCATAGCAAAAAAATAAATAAATTCAGCAGTTAATGTTGTGTTCTAACTGAATGCATTTTATCTTGCATTCCCATTTAATTATCAAATACTAGCTGGAAACCAGCTGTGTTTTTTTTTTTCAGGTTCAAATGATTAATGAAATGATATTACAGTAGCACATTGAGTGCCTCCTCTAATTTTTCACACCATGAACTGTGTTCTTCAAAAGGTCCAGCAGCTACCCGATAGTTTCATGGGACCATGTCCTTGTGGTTTAATCCATAGTCTTTTATATTCCCTGTTGTTTTAAACAGCACCATTTGTCTAACTGTGACATGGGTTTATAAATTTAGCCTTCTGTGACAATTTTCTTGATGAATCATTAGAGTTTGCTCTGCTGAGACATTGTATCAGTTACTGCACAGCTCGGTAAAGGCTCATAACTCATTACTCTTTCTCGTTAGTTAGCAACATTTATTTAACTTGATAAACAAGTTCATTGAGACAATCAGCAAGTTAGACGACAGCAATGGAAAACGTTTTATCATAATGATAAATAAGCAAGTAAAAAAAAAAAATATATATATATATACTTAAGTGTATTTCAACAAAGAATTATATATTAGCTCTAAAAATGTAGAGTGATGGTGTAAGCAAAAAATGAATGCAAGATATGTCCCTTACACCAAAAATATGTGTGTGTACACAGATTGTTCATTATATGAAAGGTATTCTACACATTTTGCAAGCTAAAAAAAATATTGTAAATATTATATTATGAATTTATTAATCAAGAACATAACCTGACTTGAACAAAACTAACATTGCCTTTTCATAAAGTTAATATATATATATACATTTATTTATATTTAAATTCATGTGCCCGCATAATCTTTAATCAAAATAAGTTCCCCTGCTTGAAGCAACATCTTTTTTCTCTGATGACGTGTTTACTGGTGCGAGGGCGGGACAACCTGTCACTCACATGACATCACATCAATAGCAAACCCCAGCAATTCAACCATCCAATCCTGTTAGACAAAATCAAGACAAAAATATTTTTTTTCTTGTTTAAGAACTGCTTCGCTTGGATATGTCACAATAGGGAAGAAAGGACTCATAACTCATAATCACAACATCTGTTTCATGCTGACTTTAAATAATAAAACACATAAATTATGGTGTTGATGTTATACAAAAACCCATCTTACCAGTGGTGAATTCTCCTTTTAAGATGGTTAATATGAATCTTAAATGACAGCTTTCTTGCTAGTCAAAAATCATTTCTTTGCAGTTTGTTAAAAATAATGGGCCGTCAAATGGGCACAGTTTTCCATCTACACACAAACACAGCACAGCTTTCCTGGACTAAATCTGGCCAGGAAATTATACACTACCTACCAAAAGCTTGACAAGGTTGCATAAAGAAAAGATGAAAAGAGGAGGAAAAGACGAAATAAAGACTAAATAAGACAGCAGCATAAAAGCATAGGCAAGATTGGAGTTTTTTTAATGGGGTCTTGTATGCCTATGGCGGTGTATTGGACAAGCCCATGCAGTTTAGGCCATGAGTTCTCCAACTAACTGACAGTCTTTCTGCAGGTTGGCCCGTGGATGTTTTGAAATCAGACACCAAAAACGCTGTCCCCGATGAGGGAAGGGGCAGTAATCACAGCTTCTAGCCCAGTTACATTTGCTTTGATAGCTCTCTGGCCATCATAGCAATCGATGCAATGCACAATCAAGTGTAATGTGCATTCGCAGTCTGCCCATTCAATATTGTTCTATCTTAAGCCAAAAGAAAGAGGGACTGTGCCTTTCATTAAAAACAATGGCATTGTCCTTACAAGAATTAGTGCGATTGGAGGAGATTATTGTTATTTTTCTGTCTGAAACTCTTAAAAGAGAACATTGTGATTGAGTTGTGGCGGTGAAGCTCAGTGCTTCATTGTGCAGTACTTCACTTCTGTCCTATTAACCCACTTTTCAGTTGTACTCCTGGTTCCTCAACAGCCTGGCCCATTAAAAATTTAAACCCATCATTGTGTCTGTGAACTCAAAGGTCCTGGAAAGTGGAAACAAGGGGGATATGTTTAAAAACAGTGATGTTGTTGTGGTGGTTGACAATGGCTAATGGATCAATGATGTGACACTCAATGACGCTTTGTCATATTAATACATTTAAAAATACATAAAAAAAATATATATATATATTCCAAAATAAAAATAAAAGTGTTTCATAAACTTATTTTAATATGATTGTGCCACATAAAGCCAAAAATGTCAGGGTGCTACAATGATCCTGACAATGAAGACAAAACCCCATTAAAACCTTAAGAAGTAGTTTTCTTTCGGGAATGTACACATCACAATATTCCTCATTTAGATAATTCCTGCCTAAGGCATAAGCAAAAAAGGGGGCGAGGCCTGTTTGAGTTGGATTAGCAGTGTGTTGAAACTGGCGGTTATGATAAGAGACGTGACTTTTCCGAAAACCTAAAGTGGTTGACCAATCACAACACACTGATCCAGTCGACCAATCAGAGCACTTAGCGCTTTTCGGAAGGAGGGGCTTCATAGAGACAGGAAATAAAGTGCGTTTCCTAAAAGCATTGTTAGCTAACCATGGTCACAAGTTCCACTGAATTGTGTTGAAACTCACGGTTATGTCACATTCACCACCTTCTTCATCGTCTGTGTCTTCACTACACTTCCCAGAATCCTCCGTCTTCATCACCTTCACCTGCACATCGTCATCATCCTCCTCCTCATCACCTGTGTTCATCATCATCTGTGTATTTAAGTTCCCCTCTCACTCCTTTTCATGGCTGGTTATTGTTTGAGCACACGCTCACTGTTTCGTGGATTACTTTATTATTAATAAACCTGCTATTGTCACGACTGGGTTCAAAAAAAAAACTGAGGACTCAATTGCAGAAAACCAAAATGGGATTTTAATAAAATAAAAGCAAAATACAATGATAAACAAAACTCCCACGCGGGGGGAAAACATTAGAATAATATAAACAAACCAAAACACTGGGAAACAAACACAAGAACATTAGACAACGTAACAGCACAGTACAACAGACACAAGGAGACTAAATAGGGAGGCAAACAAAAGAAGGTAACGATGACAACAGGTGGAATTAATTAAACCAATAACAAGATAACAAGAAGGGCGGGGCTAACAATGAACACGAGCACATGGCTCAACACAACAAACACCCAAGTGCAAAACAAGACAGGACAAACTTGTGACATAACCCCCTCCTTAAGGAGCGGCTACCAGACGCTCCACTAGGACAGGAGGGACAGACCAGGGCGGGACGGGAGGGACAGACCAGGGCGGGACGGGAGGGACAGACCAGGGCGGGACGGGAGGGACAGACCAGGGCGGGACGGGAGGGACAGACCAGGGCGGGACGGGAGGGACAAACTGTCCATCAGGCGGCCAGGGTGGAGCAGATTGTCCATCGGGCGGCCAGGGAGGAGACGACTCTCCCTCGGGCGGCCAGGGAGGAGGAGACTCTCCCTCGGGCGGCCAGGGCGGAGACATTCCCTCGGGCGGCCAGGGCGGAGACTTTCCCTCGGGCGGCCAGGGCGGAGACGACCCCTCGGGCGGCCACGGCGGTGAAGACCCCTCGGGCGGCCACGGCGCAGGAACTGGAACAAACACCAGCGGCTCAGGCACTGGAACTGGCACCAACGGCTCAGGCACTGGAACTGGCACCACCGGGACTGGCACTGGAACTGGCACCACCGGCTCAGGCACTGGAACTGGCACCACCGGCTCAGGAACAGACACCAGCACAGGCACAGACTCAGGAACAGACACTGGCTCCGGCTCAGGAACTGGAACAGACACAGACACTGGCTCCGGCTCAGGAACTGGAACAGACACAGACACTGGCTCCAGCTCAGGAACTGGAACAGACTCCACCGGCTCAGGAACTGGAACAGACTCCACCGGCTCAGGAACTGGAACAGACTCCACCGGCTCAGGAACTGGAACAGCCCCCACCGGCTCAGGAACTGGAACAGACTCCACCGGCTCAGGAACTGGAACAGACTCCACCGGCTCAGGAACTGGAACAGACTCCACCGGCTCAGGAACTGGAACCACCGGCTCAGGCACTGGAACTGGCACCACCGGCTCAGGAACAGACACCACCGGCCCAGGAACAGACACCACCGGTCCAAGTGTGTGCGTAGCCCACACACACCACATGGCTGTGGCCATAATGGCCAGTGTCGCGGTCACTGAGGGCTCAGGAACAGACGCCTCCGGCTCCGGCTCAGGAACAGACACTGGCTCCGGCTCAGGAACAGACACTGGCTCCGGCTCAGGAACAGACACTGGCTCCGGCTCAGGAACAGACACTGGCTCCGGCTCAGGAACAGACACTGGCTCCGGCTCAGGAACAGACACTGGCTCCGGCTCAGGAACAGACACTGGCTCCGGCTCAGGAACAGACACTGGCTCCGGCTCAGGAACAGACACTGGCTCCGGCTCAGGAACAGACACTGGCTCCGGCTCAGGAACAGACACTGGCTCCGGCTCAGGAACAGACACTGGCTCCGGCTCAGGAACAGACACTGGCTCCGGCTCAGGAACAGACACTGGCTCCGGCTCAGGAACAGACACTGGCTCCGGCTCAGGAACAGACACTGGCTCCGGCTCAGGAACAGACACTGGCTCCGGCTCAGGAACAGACACTGGCTCCGGCTCAGGAACAGACACTGGCTCCGGCTCAGGAACAGACACTGGCTCCGGCTCAGGAACAGACACTGGCTCCGGCTCAGGAACAGACACTGGCTCCGGCTCAGGAACAGACACTGGCTCCGGCTCAGGAACAGACACTGGCTCCGGCTCAGGAACAGACACTGGCTCCGGCTCAGGAACAGACACTGGCTCCGGCTCAGGAACAGACACTGGCTCCGGCTCAGGAACAGACACTGGCTCCGGCTCAGGAACAGACACTGGCTCCGGCTCTGGAACAGACACTGGCTCCGGCTCTGGAACAGACACTGGCTCCGGCTCTGGAACAGACACTGGCTCCGGCTCTGGAACAGACACCAACGGCTCAGAAACAGACACCACCGGCTCAGACACAGGCACCGGCTGTACGGCCATCTTGTCCAGGGACACCGGCTCAGCAGGCATGACGTGAACAGTTTCTGGCTGGGCAGACACGACGAAAACAGTCCCCGGCTGGGCAGACGTGACGTGAACAGTCCCCGACTGGGCAGACATGACGTGAACCGTCTCTGACTGGGCAGACGTGACGTGAACCGTCTCTGACTGGGCAGACGTGACGTGAACCGTCTCTGACTGGGCAGACGTGACGTGAACAGTCTCTGGCTGGGCAGACGTGACGTGAACAGTCTCTGGCTGGGCAGACGTGACATGAACAGTCTCTGCAGACTCTGGAGTGACAAAAACTGGCTCGATGGAGACAAAGACTGATGCAGCAGTCTTAGCTGCTCTCCTCCTTCTCAACCTTCGTTTTTTAGTTAAATTCGGAAAAACTTGACTCGGCGAAGAAGGATAGGTAAGTTGGTCGATACCGTCAGTCTCTAATGGTGGCAGGATCCTCCAATCCTTGCGATGCCGCAGGTAATTGGTAAATTTCCAAAAGTCCAGGATCCTTAAACCATTCATCTCCCACTGAGGAAGGGGATCATCCAAACAGTGGTTGAATGCCTCTTTAAGAGCTTCATCATGGTAATTCAATCCCCTAGCCATTGTCCAGAAGAACTGGGCGAAGCATCCTATCTCCCAGCCCTGCTGGCGTTGCGATGCCAACGCCTGCTGGAGTTCTAGTCTCTCTTGAGCTGTAGCGGGGGGGAACCACACGAATACTCATTCTGCTGAGTCCTCAAAATGGCTGTTACGTTCTGTCACGACTGGGTTCAAAAACAAAACTGAGGACTCAATTGCAGAAAACCAAAATGGGATTTTAATAAAATAAAAGCAAAATACAATGATAAACAAAACTCCCACGCGGGGGGGAAAACATTAGAATAATATAAACAAACCAAAACACTGGGAAACAAACACAAGAACATTAGACAACGTAACAGCACAGTACAACAGACACAAGGAGACTAAATAGGGAGGCAAACAAAAGAAGGTAACGATGACAACAGGTGGAATTAATTAAACCAATAACAAGATAACAAGAAGGGCGGGGCTAACAATGAACACGAGCACATGGCTCAACACAACAAACACCCAAGTGCAAAACAAGACAGGACAAACTTGTGACAGCTATTTTGTATCTTCGCCTGACCTTCGTCTTCTTCGATCCGTGGACGTTACAGGTTATGATAAGAGACGTGACATTTTCGAAAACCTTAAGCAGTTGAACAATCACAACACACTGATCCAGTCGACCAATCAGAGCACATTGCGCTTTCCGGAAGGAGTATGGAGCTAGAATTGTGTCTTTATTACATGCGAGAAAATAAATGATCTGAGAGAAAAAAAAAAGTTTGAGAGAAAAAGTTATCACACTGATAGCAAAAAAGCATTTCATGAGAGAAAAAAGAATATTTGAGAGAAAAAGTTGTCATACCAATAGCAACAAATAATTATATTTGAGACTAAAAAAAGTTTTGAGAGAAAGTATTTTCTCATAGAAAAATATAAATTTGAAATTTTTAAAATTATTTCAGAGAAAAAAAAAATCTCTCTCAAAATACTTTGAAAAACACCTCTCAAATATATATTTTTTGCTATCAGTGTGAAAACATTTTCTCAAAAAAAAAAGTTTTTCTCTCAAAACGCTTTTCTTTGCTCTCGATGCAATTTCTTGCTCTCGTGTCAGGATTTTGCTTTCACGTTATTTAACCCTCGTTCCTATTGGCCAGTCGGGTGAGCATCGTCTTGTCTTGGGAGTCAAACTGAATCATTACACCATTGTTCGGTTCACCGGCATAGATGCCGCCTCTGCCTTAGTTGAGCACGGACCAGGCCCGGGGTGGGTAATCGGGAGAATCGGGAGAATTCCCGGTGGGCCGCTTCACTTTTGGGCTGGTCGAGGATTAAAAAATTTTTTTTTTTATATTTGTCACGTTAGTTACATTAGGCTACACACGTTCCGCATTCTGACACCGCAGCGCGCAGCCTCTGCATGGGTTGTACCATGAGAGGGCGTTCTCCCCTCCCCTCCCATAGAGTTGGTTGGGTCCATAGCCCATTGATCCGATAGCTGGGCCGGCCCTACCGTAACGGTACGCGTTAGGGAGGATGGATGGGAGGAAGAGGCCAGGAGGGGCTGAAAAAGCCAGGTTGAAAAAAAGAAAGGCATTGGAGGAGGATGCTGCCAAATGTGCCAAGCTTACAGATTTATTTTCAAGAGGACAAACACAAGTGACAACAGGTAAAGAGAGATAGGCCTAGTAATGATTAGCATTAGCAACGTAATTATTCGGCTAATACCGTTGTAGGCTTGTACCGTTGCTATTCACAAGCAAAATATAAAATTTAAATATTAGCCTTTTTGTATCACCCAATACATGGCGATTCATAGACTTTGCAAATATTATGCAATTTAATATTGATAACAAAACTCAAGCTTGATCTGTGTATGCAGTAAGATGACCTCTTAATTATAATTTTTTTTTAGCTTCTGAGCAGCAGATAAGCCAGTCCCCCCTCTGAAAATGAGGAGGCCATGATAATTACAGGAACAGGTAGAGAGGATACCAGAGTAAACAATATGAATTAAAGTTATTTAACCCTCAGGTTGTGTTCAAAACCCTATAACACCTTTTGTGTTCCCGGTCAAAAGTGACCGGCCTACAAAAAAATAGCTTATAAATCACTTGTTATGCTATATAATCACCCAATATTGGATTCAATCTTCAACAAATTTGTAAATATTACATAAAATATGAAAAAATTGGCACTGTTGATCACACTAGTCTACTTTAATTTTTCACCAGGAAATTTGTTTTGAAAAACTTTTATTTTGTACAAAATGGCAGACACACTTGTGGTGTTCCCGGTCAAAAATTACCAGCCTACAAAAAATAGCTTATAAATCTCTCATTATACTATATTATCACCCAATATTGGATTAAATCTTTTTGTCAACTTGCTTTCTTTCAATTAGGACTGGTTTTATATTTCTATTTGCATCTGATTAATCATAGGCCTTATTTATCTGAGAGTAGGTATCACGTTTTTTGATAAAAAAAAGCATTATTTTTGAATATTTTTGAATACAAATAAACCTGTAAACATTAGTTCAATATGTCTCTTTGTGGAAGACATTTCAAATGCTTGCTTTCTTTCTTTCTTTCTTTCTTTCTTTCTTTCTTTCTTTCTTTCTTTCTTTCTTTCTGCTTTTGTTAATTTATCAACCTATCCTTATGGAATAGTGGAATATTTTTTGTTAACTTCTCAGCTTAAGTGAATTATTATTTAACCTTTACATTATTTGTTGAACCATGGTATTAATAAAAACTACACAATAGTAAGAGCTGAACTGTTGCTTCATTTATCCAATTTGGAAAAAGTGCTAATTTGGAATTCCACCATGGAAAAAGAGGGCCGGTCTTGGGCCTGAAACTCCCGGGCTTAAAAGTGGCCCCACTCCGGCCCTGGCACGGACACTACCTGGGGGGGACAGAAAATGCCAGGGGGGTTCGGGGGATTTAAGTGCTTTATATATATATATATATATATATATATATATATATATATATATATACATACATACATACATACATATATATATATATATATATATATATATATATATATATATAAAGCACTTAAATGCCCAAATATGTTATCAGTATTTATTTCAGTATTTTAACTTCCACGTTTCCTTTCCTACGTTACGTCAGTGGCGGATACAGAACGTCATTAATAGGTGGGCCTGGTGAATATACAGAGGGGCAATATCAATATCAGATATATGTACAATAACATTACGATATCCTGCAAACGATTTAAATAGTAGGCTACATGGGGTTTAAGTTGTCATTTAATGAGATGTAGCCTAATATATGTTGTCAGTACCGAGAATTTTCGTGTGACTAAATACATAGATTCGCCTATTTCAATAACTTATACCTTAATTGTCCAGTGGTAGAACTTTCGCCAAGCGTATCAGAGGTTCTGGGTTCTAGTGTGCACTTGTATAGTGTTTTTTTTTTTTTTTTGTATAGTTTTTTTCTCTCATCAAAACTGATTATGTTCATCAGTGGTTGTATATCAAGCAGGGACATGTTTGTGTGCATTATGTTTTGTGATTTCACCAGAATGAAGAGAGAGTATCCGCAACGGATTGAAGCGCGCGTCCAAGTGAAGACAGTGCGGTGTGTGCGTAAGCCACACGAGAAAACACTGTATCCGCGCCACTGATCGCAGCGGCAACGAGCACTTTGATCACTTGATTTAAAAAACACATTTCAGCCCTAGATCGTCTCTTATTTAAAAAATAAAAAACCTTACGGCGAAATGACAATATCCTCTACAGTACACAATCGTTTGTAAGGCGGCCTCCTGTATTTTTGCTAGTCGATTTTATTTCATCCAGTGACATGATGGGTTTTAACTTCATTCAGGAGATTTTGGGTAACTGCACAACTGACAGATGACTTTGAGCGCACCGCCAACGGTGTGTGTGTGTGTGTGTAACCATAGCGACAAAACGACCAACTTTCGGACCCTGCACTTAAGCCTATAATTTTGTTTTTTTAAATTTAAATATGTATTTAAAAGTTGCAGAATGGATTCATTTGGAGACTCCGAAATCGGCAGAGATAGGCAGGCAATGCACAACAAAATCTTACATTGGGAAATAGTGGGGGGGACAAAACTTAGATTTTGAAACGTGGGGGGACATGTCGTATAATGGCTCCTACGCGTATGGGTAAGATGACACACACAACTCGATGGGTAGCTGGCTGGGCAAGTTCAGCATCACTGAAGATTAAACATTAAAAAATAGCACTCATATTCATGAATGAATGTGTGTTATATTGTGTATTATATGCTCAACTAAGGCAGAGGCGGCATCTATGCCGGTGAACCGAACAATGGTGTAGGTCAGTTCGACTCCCAAGACGATGCTCACCCGACTGGCCAATAGGAACGTGGCCCCGCCCATGACACAATTTTCACAGCGAAAGCAAAATCCTGACACGAGAGCAAGAAATTGCATCGAGAGCAAAGAAAAGCGTTTTGAGAGAAACACTTTTTTTTTTTTTGAGAAAATGTTTTCACACTGATAGCAAAAAATATAGATTTTGAGAGATTTTTTTCTCATAAATAATTAAAAAAAATTCAAATTTATATTTTTTTTATGTTCTATGAGAAAATATTTTCTCTCAAAACTTTTTTTAGTCTCAAATATTATTATTTTTTGCTATTGGTATGAAAACTTTTTCTCTCAAATATTCTTTTTTCTCTCATGAAATGCTTTTTTGCTATCAGTGTGATAACTTTTTCTCTCAAACTTTTTTTTTCTTTCTCTCAGATCATTTATTTTCTCACGTGTAATAAAGACACAATTCTAGCTCCATAAAGGAGGGGCTTCATAGAGGAAATAAAGTGTTTCCTAAAAGCATTGTTTGCTAACTATGGTCACAAGTTCAGTTGAATTGTGTTGGTAATGTTGAAACTTGTGACCATAGTTGGCTTTGGGAAAAGCACCCCAGAATGTTATTGACAGACTGGCAAGAGAGGTCCGGCAGCAATGTAAAATAGCATGAAAACCTATTCTAGAAGACCTCAAAGACAAAATCAAACCTTTGTAATTATGGACTCTTTAAAATTGTTTTTTAGCAAAACTCCTTGATGATTATTATTTGAAAAATGTTTGTTCTCCAAATCAAATTCATATGGTCCGATCAACATGCAAGGAAATAAAAATGAAACACGGTAGGACATTATATCATATGAGAACCCCTGCAAACTCCTTTTGATTGTGTCAAGGTCAATAAGTCTCTTAAAACATCAGTTTCTTTTACCATTTTATCACATAGCAAGGTTATTTCAGGTTGTAAAATCTCAAGTTGTGTGACTCTCCCCCAACATCATAATATTTGTGAATAATTCATGTTTGTAAAAAAAAAACAAAAAAAAAAACACGTACTACCTCATAAATAAACTCTTTTTTTACATTTACTTGGTAACCCTTGACATTTTAGAATCAATAAACTCAAACTTTCCTTGAAAATGTTATAAATGTTTCTTATAACCAACACGAGTACAAAAACTATATACAACATGACAAAAATGGTCATGTGCACTCTCCAAAAACAACTTTTAGGGTTCTAGTATTTTCAGTGTAAAAAAAATAAATAAATAAAAAATCACATCAGGATTCTTTCTAACCTTGAAGACTACAGAGAGTTGGCTCTTGACCCCTTCTCTCTCGTTCTGTCTCACCCTCCCATCTCTATCCCCACTGAGACAGAACATCGCGGTGGCCTCTCAAACCTGAGCTCCAGTGATTTCTGGAAAGCGGTGAAGCAGGCTCAGCCTAAACACATCGCTGGTCAACAGATGCAGAGTGATCAAAGGAGAAGACTTGGGAGTGTAAAACTGCTGGGATTTACAGTTAAGCTGCTATTTCCTGTTCAGATTCTAAACAGAATCTTCAGACATGTGTATCAAGGTGTTGAACAGTAGATCAAAATAAGAAAAGTACTTTGAAAAGTACTCGCAATGCCAAGAAAACATGTTTTTTGAAAGACAGCCCATGTGATTATACCATGAGTATAATCACATGGGCTGTATTTCAAAAAACATTCACCACACAAAGCATAGAGATTCATTGTCATGCCAGCCACATATGTGAATTCATTGTTCGTTTACATAGCACTAAAGTAGTTTTAAGCAATTTCACACATAGCCCAACAGAGGGTAGTATTATCTCAGCATGTAAGCCAGTGTATAGAGAGCACTGCATTAGAGCTGAGCTTTTAGTGTCCTGAAAAGTACTCAAACTGTGTTGTGGAATTTCACCCTGGCACATAATCTGTGTTCTAAAAGCTGGCACACATTTACATAGTCAAGGGTGTAATGGGTGGGGCTTGATCTAGTTCAGCTCCACCACTGTGGACCTAATGGGTGGAGCTTGACCTAGTTATACTCCACCCATTACATCCAGAAAGGGGGGACTGGACGTCAAGCTCTACCCATTTGATTGGAGTTCTGCATACATAACCAAAGAAAAGTCTGCCGTTTTTACAGAAGGTCCAGTTATCACATTTTTATTCAACATTTGATTTTTTTATTATTTTTTTTATTTTTTTTTTATAAAAGATTAAACATATGCTGTATGAATTGTTCACAATAAGATCTATAATATGCAGTTAAACATGCATTCAAATAAATGCAGTCTTGGCGTGCAAAGGAGACTAAGAAACATTTCTGGTAGTAATCCAGGCTTTGGATAAAAGTGTGTGAGGTGGGCGCACTAACAAGGACACTAAAGACCACAGTGGCCCTGTCCAAAATAGCACACTTCATGTGGATTTGCTTTCAATGGCTTCCACGTGCGCGTGTCCGTTAGGTTCACAAGACCGTAGGGTGTTCCATTTATCATTATAGGCTTAAGAAGGGTGCTCGTGAGCACCCCCTTTGCGGCCGATATGCGCCCCTCAATGTGCACTGTTGCTGATCCCGCAAGCCTGCAAGCTCCACAGCAGACTTCTACCCGACAATCAAAGCAGCATTATGTCACGAAAGTGACCCCCATCTGAGTCACGGCACCAATGTAACCCCTCCGGTCCTACTTGCCCCGCTCTGAGTGGGACTCGAATCTGCAGCTCCGGTATGGGAGGCGGGCGCACTAACAAGGACACTAAAAACCGTAGTCTCTAGCATCAGTCGCTAATGTGCCTCTTGAGATCAGGGGAGTGAGGTTTACCTGCACAGCTTTCACTAGCTGGCCTCTGTTACAATTACATAGTATTTCCACAGGTTTTAGTAATACATGTAATTATTGATGGCTTCATAAAATATAATGGAGATATATACATATATATGTTTTATAACAGAATGTACAGTATTAGAAAATGAAAATGAGAGTCTCACAACAAACTCATGCTAGTAGTTCACTGCAACTAAATGTAAAAAGCCACCTATCAGAGAATAGAGTTCATCTAGAATCAATCAGTAGTTTTAGGCAGAGTCTGAAGGTCAGAGTGCAGGGAATGAGGGTCTGTACTTCTGAGGTGAAAGGTTAAAGTCCTCAGACTCAGAGCTCAGAACCCCCAAGGCAAGATAAAGATACCTCAGGCTGGATGAGAAGCACCAGTGATGCTGTACCACAACTGGATGAAACCCCTGACTCCTCTGAGACTCTGGTGAACAATATTTATTTTGTGCAAAGAGAAGGAGATAATGTTTAATTAACAGGAACATTCACATTTCTATGAGCAGAGCTGCTACGCAACTACAGTAAAATAAACATATTGCACTAAAGATGCTGTTCAGTACTCTTGATAGGTTCTGTGTCAGCTGGACTACACATTTAGAGTTTGAAAATATGGTGGGTATATAATTACCGCACACTCTCTCCACTTGTTTGTGAAGAACTAAAATAATGATGATAAATCCTTTGAACTGTCTGTCTCTCACACACCCACAAACATAAATGAAGTATGACTCTTAAGAACACAGTTGTCATGGGAACACGTAGGCTTACAAAATACGACAACACAAAGGCATTACAGAAAACAATCAGCCACAAACTTTTTACAAGGGTTGAACCTTCATGTCCTATGATGTCCGCTCTCTGCAACAACTGCATGGTCAGTATGGGGTTAGAATTGTTGCATTATTCCAAATAAATAGATTGAGATTCACAAACAAATGTAAAGAGATTCACAAAAATGTATCAAATTCACAAATAGATTAAGATCCACAAATAAATGTAAAGAGTTTCACAAAAATGTATAAAACTCACAAATAAATAAAATGCAAATTAAAAAAATATATTTACAAATGTGTTTTATGACACAAACACAACTCTGCCTGGCATTTATTTGTGAATCGCTTCATGTGCATTTGTAAATCGCTGCACGCATCTGTGGATTTTGAAACACTTCTAGCATTGACGTGCAGACAAATCCACAAATAAGTGAACTCCACCCGCCGTTTCCTCAATCCAATCAGATAGCGGCCACATTGAGCTGACCAATCGTAGCACGTTCTCACTACAACCAATCACATTAGACTTTACACTCAGGGCAGTAACTGAATCTGATTCATTTTGAAGATATTTGCACCCCTGAAATGGAGCTGTAATCTATGGACGCTTCATTCAAATTGAACTGTTTGTGTGGTTAAAAGATAGCCTAGAAATCTAGACGCACCCTAGCGGCAGCAACATTTATTTTGCAGCCAGTGTAGTCTAGCAACTCTCCGTTGACTTTCGAGCAGGAAAAAACAAACTCTAGTCAGGCCAATCACATTGTGTATAAAGTAGGCGGGGCTTAACATAATGACGAAAGAGTTGCGACGTTTCCCTGCTACTTGAAAACAAAGAATGGCGGCTGCTGCTGGCGAACAGCGGTCTTTCGAATCGGCTTTGGCCGTGACTCTGGAGGACTTGGAGTTAAGCTTTTCTTTGAGAAAAGAACAAAGAACGGCACTTAAGTCATTCTTCAAAAAGGAAGATGTGTTCGTAGTTTTGCCGACCAGATACGGCAAAAGTTTAATCTATCAACTAGCTCTGCTGGTGGGAAAACGCTCTGGTTGGTTGTAGCGCTATCCTATTGCGTACAGAGGGAATTTGAAAGACAACCATTTATCCCGCCCCTCGGATTGAGCCGTGCCAATGGTGAGTTGCCAGACCTAACATCTTGATGTAGGTCTGGCTTGCCAGACTAGTTAAAACACCCTGTTTCCAAAACATTGTTGGAGTTTAAGGCTTCTTTATATTTCCATCAGGATAAACTCAGGATTACACACAAATTATGATCATCACAGATCCTGAGCATCATACACCGACACCGGACTCAAGCAGCGCAACACAGTGCGTCAAAAGCAAATAGCCCATATATCTTCCCTGCTGCCGTAGCAGTTTAAAATAATGTAAAACTAACATGTTTGCAATGTTAACACATTTTGGCCATGACGTCTGTTTTCTTACCTGCAGATATATGATGTGTCTATAATCTTCCTTATTGACTAGTGCTGGCTATATGAAAATTCATAATTCATGATAGTGTCTACACTGGGTGCGGCACAGCGCGACACGATGATTCATTGATAGTAAACGGATGCCCGTTTTTCTTCTGAAGTAGTTATTCTTCTTCTGATGAGCTACTACACGCAACTACACTGAGGACACATAGCCTAATTTGCACATTTGCTTTTTCCAGTGTAGACAGCCTCGCACGGGGTGGACATGATGTAAGACATGGCAAAACGGATGATTTTGTCTTTTAAATCACAATTGTGGTGACAAATAGCTAGCTATAGGACATAAATATTATGTAGAATACCAAATGACCATCATTGAAGATGTAACAGTACTAGCAACAGTGTGCACTGGGGTTTTGAGTGGATAATGCAATGCTGAAAAATATATATTTGCATTTATTTTGGATGCTGTAAGTAACTTTTACAATAAAAAATATATATATTAAGTCTGATTCATATGAAATATTATTTGTGTGATCAAGTGTTTTAACGGATAAATGAATGCAAATCGCTTGTCTGCTGGGCATTTCACTTTTAAACGCATGATATTGGAAGGCAACATCATGTCACATGTTTAAAAAGTATCCACCTATATCTTCTCTACAAACAAAGGGGAATGTAGTACAGGTATTTAAAATACTATTTAACATATTTAATGCTCTATAGATCATTAGATCCACGGACCTGCTGCATATTTAAAACTTGACAAACTCACGTATTTATCACGAGGTTGAATCCAGTTATTCATTAGTCAGCAACTTATTGATGCTTTTGTAGCAGACTTCAAGTGGTAACCTTTCAAGGTTAGGTAACCTAACCTACACTAAATGTAGTGCTGAATTACCCCACATAACAGGACAGCACACAGAAAACATAAATGGAAAATGCTAAATGTAAAAGTTAACATACAAATATGCTGTAAATTCACAGAAATGCACATATAATGTACTGTAAGCTCTTAAGTGCATCAAAATCTGATTGTTGAACTACTGTGTGTATAATAAAGTTATTTTTTTGCACAAACAGTCTCAATGCATGAAAATAATACCACAAGGCAATTAGTATGAAGATAGCCCTAATATATACTGAGGTACACAACTTTCAAATTAAATTCACAAATTACTTAATAAAAAGTCAAATTAATAATCACAAATTGAAACAACATACCTTTAACAGAGTAGTGAGGCAAGATTAGTAAATAGACATCAGAAGGCCTACTCTCTCATTCCTGCATTGAAAGATGCACGTGAAAATGAGGCGCTAACTTTAACAAGGTTAAAGAGCCACTTTCAAGGAAAATAAGCTAATCACACTGATGCACATTATGACATAAACTCTTAACAGTGTTTTGACATCATAAATATAGTGATTTCATTACAAAAAAACAAAACAAAACAGTAAATGCAAGACAAATATGAGAGAGAAAAACTACCTCTGCCTCCCCGTCCGCATACACCACATGGTCTGAGCGCGAATGCTTAAAGGGGAACTGAAACAAACAAAATATAATTCGATAACATGTTGGTTATTAAAATTGTAAACAAATTAATTAAAAAAATTATATTAAAAACAAAACATATATGAAGTTTTTCCCAATACTGAAATTTACATTTGTTGTTATCAGAGCGCAGCCGTGTTTGATGACGTCACTGGCATGGTACTACTGTAGGCTACTAACGTTATGTCAATACACTGTGATCCTCTGTATGTTTGTATATTGTTCTTGTTCTTGTTATGCAATAAAAAAAAAACGAATAGAAAAACGAACATTATGTCAGGCTACTCTCCTGCTACTCTGACTGAACTGACTGATTTTGACAGTATGGACAGAGAACTGTACAAGTTAACACTAAAAACAGCATTTAAGAAAGAAATGTAATCATCAAATGAAATAATAAAACTGCATATTCTTCACTGTATGAATGAAACGTATACTGATTCTTATATAGACTGCTGTCACTTTAATGCAGGGATCTAGAATACACGATTTCTTACAGATGTATACATTAACATAAGACAAAATCAACTGTTTATGTGAACCTTGTGTTTTGACACTTTAAGTGCAATAAGACGATAAAGAGAATTTAGTTTAGTGCACGTGCTGTGACAGCTGGCTGTCTGTATGGAAGTAAAATAATGTCAAATGTTTTTGAAACAAAAAAGCCTGTTGAATTGCACTACTTGAAAAAAATAGCCATTGCATTAACCATGCTTGCATTTTAATGCATTGTATTTTTAGGGCTTGCATTTTTATGGGCTGAAATTCAACATGGTTGAATATTTAAGCTGTGAATATTTCAATTAAAAACATTTCAAACACATTTCCATTATTAAAAATTCAATAATCCATATTCACCTTTCATATTTCACTTCCCAAATATTCAAACTGTTTAAAAATACAACCTATAATATTCAACAGGCATTTTTCGGTCCATTTTATTTTGCTTTGCAAATTCGCTTCCACAAATTCAGTGGTTCAAATTCAACAGTAAATTCAACATGGACATCCAGGAACTGCAGGAAAAGCAGTAGATTGCCGAGCATACTCTCCATCTGCTGTTAGTCAACCCCAACAGCAGGGGGTGCAAAAGCGCGTGTTGTTGACGAAGACCAACAACAGTTAGAACAAGCCATTCATTCATAAAACTCATTTACAGCAATGTAAGTGTATTTGTGATTATTATGAAGGCAGTTTTATGTTAAATTCAGTGTCTTCACGGTTACGTTTCCTGTGTAGCCTACATGCATCTTTCTCTACTGTGAACGAGATTATAATGTTATTCCCCGATGCGGATGTACAGATCCAATGTTACATTTTTGAGGTTGACATATATTTCTCTTGGTTGTTTAGTTGCCTTAACTTTATATTGTGGTGATGTGCTGCATGCAGGCTATTAGGGTTTCCCTCAATACTTCAGGATTCCCCTGCTGGACATATAAAACACTTAAGGTATAGCTTAATGGACTAATTACAGTGATATAAAAGACCAAACTCGCAGGCAAGCAGATGGACTCAGCATAACGCGCAAAGCTTAATGCTGAGCGTTTCGCAGTTTCCCAGACATTCGCACATTTAGGGACCGTCTCTAAAGTGTATACGACTTTGGTATACACGTTTCTAACTTCAATAGCATTTGAATAGAAGGACTTACAGTCATAAAACCAACTGTAAAGTGTTCATTTAGTGTCAGGAATAATGCGCACCCTTTGGATTTTTGATATTTATTCAAATAAATTAAAGCTTGCTATTTAAGTTAGAAACGTGTATGCCAATGTTGTATGCAACTTTGGAGATGGTCCCTAAATGTGCGAATGTCCAATGTCAAGCCAATTTTACATTTATCAGGCTACATTTAGTCATTTAGCAGACGCTTTTATCCAAAGCGATTTACAGTTAAACTAACAATAGGAGGACAACAATATGCAAGTGCTATGACTCTTCCCAGTTTAAGCTAATGCAATACACGTAGGCATAGCCTACTACACTATACTATATATATATATATATATATATATATATATATATATATATATATATATATATATATATGGATAGAGAGAGAGAGAGAGAGAGAGAGAGAGAGAGAGAATAGAAGAGAAAAGAAAGTGTTAGTATTAATTGATCAAGTGTTGATTTTGTGTCAGTAGGCTATATCACGAAACGCTCAGCATGAAACTTTGCGCGTTAAGTTCATATTCTGAGTCCATCTGCTTGCCTGTAGCCTATATAGTAGCCTACAGCCTACATCCCTAATAAGGTGCGAGTTTGGTCTTTTATATCACTGTATTAGTCCATAAAGCTACATTAAGCATTTTGTCCAGACAGAAGGGGAATCCTTGAGTATGAGGTATTGAGGGAAACCGATTATAATCCTGTTCATGGCAGAGAAAGCTGATGACATGTAGGCTACACAGGGAAAGTAACAATGAAGTTATTGAATGAAACATAAACACAGCTTTTGTGTCTTTATCATCTTTTCCGCATATATACTGACCCAGATAATCATTTTCATTTTATGAATGAATGGCTTGTTCTAACTGTTGCTGGTCTTCGTCAACAACACGCGCTTTTGCACCACCTGCTGGTGAGATTGACTAACAGCACATGGAGAGTATGCTCGGCAATCTACTGCTTTTCCTGCTGTTCCTGGATGTCAATGTTGAATTTACTGTCGAATTTGAACCACTGAATTTGTGGAAGCAAATTAGCAAAGCGAAATAAAATGGACCGAAAAATACCTGTTGAATATTATAGGTTGTATTTTTAAACAGTTTGAATATTTTGGAAGTGAAATATGAAAGGTGAATATAGATTATTGAATTTTTAATAATAAAAATATGTTTGAAATGTTTTTAATTGAAATATTCACAGCTTAAATATTCAACCATGTTGAATTTTAGCCCATAAAAATGCAAGCCCTAAAAATACAATGAATGCATTAAAATGCAAGCATGGTTAATGCAATGCCTATTTTTTTCAAGTAGTGCAATTCAACAGGCTTTTTTGTTTCAAAAACATTTGACGTTATTTCACTTCCATATGTTTAGGCGTGTGCGCTTGTCAAATTTAAACTGGCAAGTCACGCCGCCGCGTCTCTCATACACAGTTTGAAAGCGGCTGAAATCACACTAACAAGTATCTTGCAGGTGTGGTCGATGGATATTTGCTTATATTGGATAGCATCCTCGTTGTCGGATTAATTTAGCAAGGTGATCTACGGTGAAGGTGAACATCATGATAACAACTAAGAGGTGAGTGGAACTTTTTTACAGGACCCGCCGTGGTCACATTATGCCACAGTCATTTTGCAACGGGTTATTCAGTCCTTAATGGCATCGGAGGTGTTATATTCGCTTGTTGGACAGATCACAATTTTTGAACATGCTCTTGAGATGCCATTTTGCTGGAGCTGTCAAGGTAGCCTACCATGCCAGTGACGTCACGGATCATTGAAGCTCAAGATGGCTGCGCCCTAGTAACAAAACAACACATCACTGTTTTCCACCCTTGTAACTACTTAAGCAGTTTTAAGTGTCCTACCACAAATAACAATGATAACACATCTGTTATATCACCTTTAATTCCTATTTCGTTTCAGTTCCCCTTTAAACAAGAAGCAATATATTTTCCTTCGGTGTCCCACTAATTAAGGCCCCACATACAACAATTGAGAGGAACTCCCGATCGGAACCATTGGAAATAGAACAAGTTTTGCAGAAGTTAACAGTTTATACAACATTTCTCCTTACACATAAAAAGATATCAAATTAAACACAAATGTCTAAATCGACCGGCTACACTTTGCTGTTATATCATGAATAACATGACTCTTCCATAACGCGTTGTTCCCATAACAGAGATTTAAGCGGTATTTTCAAAGGCTCATAAAAATGTGTCTTGGCTTGATACACAGTCTAATGGTCGAAATCCATAACTCTAACGAAATCCAAATTTTAAACATATTTTACTGAAGCAATTTGATGGGCCTTAGCCTTACACTTCCTATTTGAGCCAATGCAGATGAATGAGCAAAGTTATTTGAGGGCAAGACCACCCTGATTGTAAAGTCTAACGTGATTGGTTATAGCGAGAACGTGCTACGATTGGTCAGCTCAATGTGTCCGTTATCTGATTGGCTTGAGTAAATGGTGGGTGGAGTCCACTTATTTGTGGATTTGTCTGCACGTCGACGCTAGAAGTGTTTCAAAATCCATAGATGTGTGAGGGGATTTACAAATGCTCAAGAAGCAATTCACAAATGCGTGCAGCGATTTACAAATGCACAGAAACCGGTTCACAAATATTATATATTTTTTTTATTTGCAAATCTCATTTTATTTATTTGTGAGTTTAATACATTTTTGTGAAACTCTTTACATTTATTTGTGGATTTTAATCTATTTATTTGTGAATTTGATAATTTTTTGTGAATCTCTTTACATTTGTTTGTAAATTGTTGTCTATTTATTTGGAATAATGCAACAATTCTAACCCCATAGGTCTGTCGTTTTTCTCATGATAATTTGTCATTGTTGCCCTGGAGATGAGCTCAAAATGGTAAAGTAAGCAATAAACCTCTGTGATCATTATTCCCATCCCTCAGCAACACAATGATCTGCCTTTGATGTATTGTGTATGCATGTGACTAAAAGCTCATTAAAACAAAATGGTTGCACTTTGATGGGAGAGTTATACAAAATATTAATACAACAAATGCCAATTTCTATCATCAGTTCAATTATGATCAGGTACTTGTTGAAACACATAATGAAGGCTGCAACATATTTGTTGGCTCCTTGCTGTGGCACAAAGTGTTTTCATTGTTTAATAATTGTGTCTTTTGTGTAATTTGTAGACAGTGGGGTGTAATTTTTTTTAGTCAAACCTGCCAAAAGGGAATATATTGAGAAAATTCATCAGCCATAAACATTTTTTAACATGAAATTGCAATTTGCTTATTTATTTATTTATTTATTATTTATAATAATACGGGGGTACGGTTATTGGGACTTTCCATAGATATATTGTTTTTTATACTACAAACTGTATATTGTATGCTAAACTTACCCATTTTTACATTTTCAAAAAACATAATTTAGTATGATTTCTAAGCTGTTTTACTCATGGGGACCAAAAATGTCCCCACAAGGACAAGGATTTTGGATATTGCATTTTGTCCCCATAATGTAGGCTATACCTGAACCACACACACGCTGTGTGTAGCAGTGCGCTAACCCCAACGAAAGAAGCAAAGTGCCACCAACAACTTGAAGAAAATTCTAACACCTTTGTGAACACATATTCATGTTGGTTCCCCATTACCATGCACCGCATGTCTGACGAGGGATTCACTGACCTGTGTAAGAGAAAGTAAATTAAACACCAAAGGCAAACACATTCAAGAGAATTATATATTCAAGGCTGGGCTGCTTTCAACCTCCTAGCCTCCATCTCCTCTGAGAGATGGCTTCAGCTGTGGTTACATAACGTCAAACTGAGGAGTCAGAAGGTTAATGGTGAGCTGGGTATTTCCATTTTAATTTAAAGTGTGTTATTGTGTCCCATCTGACAAACATTTAAAGTGGTGTCGGTGTTGGGGGAGGAGAATGGAAATGAGACACGAACAGGAGTGACAGCAGCTCAATGGATAGAACTTAGATCCCGATGGACCCACCTAAAGCACAGAAAGCTGATAGGCTCATTACCCTTTTGGTTACTTCAGTCATCTACAGCTACATACAGCAAGTTTGTCAATGTGAGTCAATTTAGATAGGCAGATCATCAAAAATAAAAAGTATACAAGTATACAAACTCATATAGGCTATACATGTGGTCCAAAAAATTATTTAGTTTAGTTTTTTTGGACACTTAAATGGATAGTTCACCCAAACATGAAAATTATGTCATCATTTACTCACCTCAGTTGTTCCAAACCTGTATGAGTTTCTTCTGTTGAACACAAAAGAAGATGGTTTGAAGAATGCTGGTAACCAGACAGATGACGGTAGCCATTGACTTCCATAGTAGAAAAAAAAAAACACTATGGGAGCCAAAATATCTTCTTTTGTATTCATCAGAAGAAAGAAATTCATACAGATTTGGAACAATTTGAGGGTGATTAAATGATGACAGAATTTTTACTTTTGGGTGAACTATCCCTTTAAAAGATGCTTATTATATGTTGTGTCTTGATGGAGATTAACCAGCATTAGTTTGATAAATATTATAACCTCATTGTGTAAGAAACATGGGGGGGAACTGAATCATCAATCACAATCCAGCTGTCGAAATCCATTCCCTCACCCCCATAATGAGAGATGTTGCTGAGTTGCTTAAAAACGCTGATTCTACTCTGTCTGGATGGAGCTTAAACGGCATCAGTTTAAATATTTATTTTTGGCTTTTCTGCTTTTTATTATGATAGGACAGTACTGCATCAAGAAAAGTCCACAAGCCTGGATTTGAACTCGGGTTGCCCAAATCCCCAAACCACTAAATGTCAGGGCACTGACCACTAGACTATTGTCAGCATTAAAATGACATCAGTTTGATAAATATTAGAACCTCGAGGTGTAAGAACCATGGGGGGAACAGAATCCGAAGGCAAACAATCAAGCTCTCGGAATCCGTTCCCCCATCCCCATAATGAGAGATGTTGATATAGTAGCTTAAAAATGCTGATTCTATTCTGTGTGTGGATGAAGCTTAAACGGCATCAGTTTAAAGAATACTTTTTTTGCGTCTCTGCTTTTTAGTATGAAAACACAGTATTGGATCAAGAAAAGTCCACAAGCCTGGATTTGAACTCAGGTCGCCCAAAGCCCAAAAGCACTAAATGTCAGGGCACTGACCACTAGGCTATCTATAGCAATTAATCAGCATCAGTTTGATAAATATTATAACCTCATTGTGTAAGAAGCATGGGGGGAACAGAATCCAACGGCAAACAATCCAGCTGTCAGAATCCGTTCCCCCAGCCCCATGATGAGAGATGTTGATGAGGTGGCTTAAAAGATGCTGATTCTATTCTGTGTGGATGGAGCTTAACCGGCATCAGGTTAAAGAATTATGTTTTGGCGTCTTTGCTTTTTATTATGATAGGACAGTATTGCATCAAGAAAAGTCCACGATCCTGGATTTGAACTTGGGTTGCCCAAATCCCTAGCCTGGGTGCCAGCCCGAACCCCGCCCACAACATTTTTTGGTCGGGAAGTTCGGTCTGGACTCGCTCCGTTGAGGAGCTATTATGCCCGAACAAAAATTGTTCGGACCAATCAAATTGTCAGGGCGGGCTTTATACGATGATGGACAGATGAGCAACGGTAACGTAATCATCCACGTCACCAAAGAGCTAGAGCCCTGCATTTCAGCCCGAGCCCGATGGGCCCCGACTTTTTTACGCCCCTAGGGCCGGGCTTCGGGCCAATTTTCACGTCATAGTTCACATGCGGGCCGGGCCTCGGGCCTTTTTTGGGTTATCCTTATTTTTATATTTTTAGACATTAATTAAAAAAATATGAGAAGTTGACGTCGACGATAGAAGAACAAACATAGAAAGACATTTAATAACCTCATAACTTTCATAATCTTATAATTACACTGACATATGATTGACATGACAGTCTCACGCACGCACGCAAGCACGCGCACACACAGAAGGTTTCCCGTCAGCGCAACCAACGATTCACCTCATGTGCAAATAATGCAGAATATTAAGAGAAAAATCGCAGAGTGATAGAAGAGAGGACTGGGTTAAAATCTCCCACTGTGGATGCTATTCTTTTTCTCCACGATGCTCTGTAAGAGACTGTTCTAACTTTTCGTTTGATTGGACTTTATTTTCGTTTAACTGTTGGAAACTAGGCTATACTGATGTTTTTCGTTTTTCGTTTGAATGGACTTTATTTTCGTTTAACTGTTGGAAACTACTGGAAAAAAGAATGGCCATGTTCTGTGGTGCATTTTTGAGGTAAGATTTATTTTTTATTATTATTTAATTTGCTCTATTGCTCATTTCGTTTGCGAGCGCTGTTGCGAGCAGCCTGAGCCTGCCTCAGTATTTCAAAAAAAATTTACTCACTGTGGTTTAATAAATAAACATTAAACTAACTGTCTGTGATATGCTTGAAGTGTTTTATATCTTTTATTGTAGCCAAGTAAAGTATTAGCGTTGATTTGAGAGGCTAAATTGATCAAACATGTTTTACTCGCTGTTGGCTCGGCTGCTCGGTCGTAATTTTTAGCGCAATTTTCCACCGGACAAAATTGCGATTGTTAACTCATGATTTCTGTTCTGTCTGTGCACACCAATCTTGCACTTCTATCTACTCCTCAACCAGACCACCTAGAGACTTCGGGTTTTCGGCATTATGTTAAGGAAGGTCTAATCTCGGGAACGCACAAAAAAAATCCAGGAAAAGATTTACTATCTCTTAGTGTTGTGATCCCATGACGTCAGAAAATTGCGCTAAAACACTCACTGAGTTTTTATTACTTTTTATTTTTATTTTTTAAATGCTCCAAACATTTGTCTAAATTAACTTAATAAAGAAATGAAAAGAAAAGAAACATAACTAACAAAACGGACATATTTTAATAGCTGCAAATAGGGCAGGCTGCCGCTGTAAAAAAAAAAAAAAAAAAAAAAAACCCGGCCTCGGGTCGGACTCGGGCTGATAATTCTGATGAGCTGTCGGACACGGGTCGGGCTAGGGCCTGAGCGTCTCGGGCCAGGGCCGGGCTCGGGCCTAGATTTGAGGCCCGTGCAGGGCTCTACAAAGAGCGCTTGATTTGAATTAGTTTACAACAAAGACGACTGCTGCTGGAGAATTGAGATTTCACGAGTTCACATTTACAAATAAGTCAGATAGAATAAATGCGTATATAAGATTTCACACAAATAAGTCGATAGAATAAATGCGTATATGACGTGCTGTCCGAGAAGAGGGCTGTGGGCTCGGTAGCCATACTCCCCCGTATTCCTGGTTGTGAGAGAACAAGACAAGAGTGAGGATTCGGGGTGGTGGAGGGATGCTGAAAAACTGTCAAGGAGTGTTAGGTAAGTTTACAGAGTGAATATGCTTCCTCATGCTGATAGAAAGGGTAACGTTAGACATGGTATTGTTTGATGACAAGTTGATATTGGATTGATTATTTGTACGTGCTCCTCCCGAACTTTGTTTATGAAACATCATGTGTAGATTCCGCCATCGCGTCTGTTATATCGACAGCGCATTCATTTTAAAAGAGGAACAGAGAGCCGCAACATTTTGTTGGTTGAAAATATGAATGAAGAACATGCGTCATTTACTCCGTTGCTCTGATTGGTTGTAGGTCTATCCAATTGAGTGCAGAGTTTTTTTTTTTTCTGGTTTGGTTGAGACACGCCCCATAATCAAATCTCTATGGAGAAGTATCAGACTCACATTCTGACTAGAATCTGAGTATGACGACGTCAGGCTACCAAATCCCAAAAGCACTAAATGTCAGTGTACTGACCACTAGGCTATTGGCAGCAATTAAAATGCATCCGATTGATAAATATTAGAACCTCATTGTGTAAGAAACATGGGGGGAACAGAACGGCAAACATTCCAGCTGTCGAAATCCGTTCCCCCACCCCCATGCTGAGAGATGTTGATGTAGTTGCTTAATGCCGTAGGGCTATATTCTCTACAGAACTTTCAAAGGTGTCAAACTGCTGTTCTTTTTACATTAAACAACTGTTGTTACAGGTGTCAGTTCTAGTCAAAACACATTTCGCACTACAGGACTGGATCACTGACAGGTCTATATATTTAATCTGCTAAATATCTCTCGGGCACTGGCAGCGCATTGGCCCACCTCTCAGATCATGACTTTGATCATTCAAACATAGCTACTGTCACTCACATGAACGAGAACCGATTTGCCTCTGAGTTCGGGTTTTTGCCGGAGATCTCCATTACATGATTTTAGATTTCAGATTTTTTTTCTTGCCAACAGTTAGTGTGTGGACAGCGTAAGTAACACTTAAAAATGTCTTACTGTCATTGTATTAGAAAACAAAATATTGAAGTGGCATCTCCAAACCAATTTTTCTAAAGTTTTTTCTCACATCTTACTTTTCTGAGGCAATTACTTTCAAACAGCTGGTGTCTTTCACAAAAAGAAATGTTTTTTTTTCTTGAAAAGGTTCTTAAAAAAAAAAGAAGAAAAACGACACACACGTTATGTCATGCAATTAGGGATGCATCAATAAAAAAATTAAATAAGCTGGTAATTATTTTCATGTTCACAAGCAAGAACCACACCACAATCATGAATGTTGGAAATTATTTATTGAAGAGAATTGGGGATGAACAGGGAAAAGATGAAGTGAAAGGGGAAAATGGGGCGCTAGTCAGAAGAGTTGGGGATGAGTTGGGGATGAATAGGGAAAGGATGAAGTGGAAGGGGAAAAGGGATGGTAGTCAAGTTGATCTGGGCGTCTGGTGTTGGCGGCCAGGAGACTCAGAGTGGGGGCATCATCTCAGTTAAATGTAGGCCGAGTGATTAGGACCCCCGACATAACCTGGAAGGGAAGAGAAGAGTGGATGATATGGATGGTTGAATGAATGAGAGAGGGTTGGGAAGGGAGGGTTCGAGAGAACGAGTCAAACAGCACTGTAAGGGGCGGCCCGATATAAGAAGGTTTTGAGAAGTCAGGTGACTGGTTGAGGCGTAGCCCCGCTCCCAAACCTTAGTTAACTTAACTCCATTTATGGCAGATAACCAATAAATGGCTGATATTAAAATTTGTTAGTGTTTTTAAAGATTAAAGAGATAATCTTAAATCCACTATGGTACCGACATATCATGAAATGATCGTGCAAATTATTTTTTAAGATATATTTTGATGTAGTTGAGCCCTCTATATATATATATATATATATATATATATATATATGTGTGTGTGTGTGTGTGTGTGTGTGTGTGTGTGGAACTGACATGCTCTGATTTATGCCTACTATTCACAGATTGTTCTTTAACATTCATGATATTGTTGTGAATCATGAGTCTAATATATCTTAAAGTCACAAAGATGCTGAACAGGGTTGAAACATACATGAGTCAAATAGCAGACCAGAAGGTAGACCAAACATAATTGAGGTATTAACAGGCAGACTAAAACTACACAAATATCAAATATAAACATGTATACAGCAATATAATGGTAAATATTATCATATCAATAAACAATATAGAACAGATAAAGGTGGATGATGTACTTTTTACTAGTAACCATATGCATGATGGCAGATGGACTGCCCCCAGCTGATGTCACAATAACTAGCCATAATGGAATATAGATGTTATGGATAGTTTTTTTTTCCCCCTTCTGCTGCTTCTTTTTAAAAAGCTGCACAGAACAAGTAAAGTGAAATGAGAGAAGATGTGAAGTGCCCAAAGCCATGTCCTAACACAGATACACTGTAAGTTGGAGCTTGTTATCCATACTGAATTTACCCTTAGATGGAAACCAGGCATCTCCTGCAACCCTATCCAAACAAGTCATCTTGCACAGACACACTCTCTCCAAAAAAGAAACGAAAAAAAGAGGATAATTGGAGAGTTGCAATGGGGTGGACAAAAGAAACTTGTGAGACCAGTGGCAAACGATTCATCTGTGGCCAGACTTTCAAAGATGACTGCATCTAGCTCTGGAATAAAACAGGAACTTTGAAGAAATAGATACAATAACACAGTTTTACAGCATTAAGATTTAATGAGGAAAAATACAGCATATGAAAAAATATGTTTCACGCCTCATTGGCCAAAAAAAAAAAAAAATAATAATAATAATTCTCATTATGGAGGCTAAAGGTAGCTGGGCTTATGTGTCGATTTCTTTGTTAATTGTTTGAATGGTGTGTTTATGTAGAACAAATCCTTTGTGTCTACAAGGGAACCTAATTAAGTGACCACACCTTGATCATCACACACATGCTAGTCAAAATCAATCACTGACAACATATAAAGAAATGATGGAGTGCTGAATATTGCTTGGCTTTTATTGATGATATTAAGTGACTCTGGCATTGATTCTTTGGTTCCAAGTTATATTTAAAATTGTATCTGAAAAAGTTAACTGATTAGGAAAAGGACACTGACAGTAACCTTTGCCCGCATGGTTACTGTTGCTGTCTTAGACAACACATTCACTATGGTATTGTGAACTCTTTAGTTAGCCTATACCCACACTACAATGACCAATATGTCAATGAATAAATGTTTAATTAGTAACGATAAATCAATAGAGCAAATGTAAGTGTCCTTAATGTTATACTTGTTCAACTGGGAATGGCGGCAACATACAGTTTAATCCACAGGATGACTTTATACAGATTTATTTACAGATTCGATTTTTTTTTGTGTGATTTTTAATAAGGTTCAAGTAACAGCATAGATACAACACAAAATATATGCACACACACACACAGAGAGAGAGAGAGAGAGAGAGAGAGAGAGAGAGAGAGAGAGAGAGAGAGAGAGAGAGAGAGAGAGAGAGAGAGAGAGAGAGATAGTAATAACAACAAAGTTTAAAACTATTAAAGACAATGCTGCACATTATTTATATATATATATATATATATACACTCACCTAAATGATTATTAGGAACACCTGTTCAATTTCTCATTAATGCAATTATCTAATCAACCAATCACATGGCAGTTGCTTCAATGCATTTAGGGGTGTGGTCCAACTCCAAACTGAATTTCAGAATGGGAAAGAAAGGTGATTTAAGCCATTTTGAGCATGGCATGGTTGTTGGTGCCAGATGGGCCGGTCTGAGTATTTCACAATCTGCTCAGTTATTGGGATTTTCACGCACAACCATTTCTAGGGTTTACAAAGAATGGTGTGAAAAGGGAAAAACATCCAGTATGCGGCAGTCCTGTGGGCGAAAATGCCTTGTTGATGCTAGAGGTCAGAGGAGAATGGGCCGACTGATTCAAGCTGATAGAAGAGCAACTTTGACTGAAATAACCACTCGTTACAACCGAGGTATGCAGCAAAGCATTTGTGAAGCCACAACACGCACAACCTTGAGGCGGATGGGCTACAACAGCAGAAGACCCCACCGGGTACCACTCATCTCCACTACAAATAGGAAAAAGAGGCTACAATTTGCACGAGCTCAACAAAATTGGACAGTTGAAGACTGGAAAAATGTTGCCTGGTCTGATGAGTCTCGATTTCTGTTGAGACATTCAGATGGTAGAGTCAGAATTTGGCGTAAACAGAATGAGAACATGGATCCATCATGCCTTGTTACCACTGTGCAGGCTGGTGGTGGTGGTGTAATGGTGTGGGGGATGTTTTCTTGGCACACTTTAGGCCCCTTAGTGCCAATTGGGCATTGTTTAAATGCCACAGCCTACCTGAGCATTGTTTCTGACCATGTCCATCCCTTTATGACCACCATGTACCCATCCTCTGATGGCTACTTCCAGCAGGATAATGCACCATGTCACAAAGCTTGAATCATTTCAAATTGGTTTCTTGAACATGACAATGAGTTCACTGTACTAAAATGGCCCCCACAGTCACCAGATCTCAACCCAATAGAGCATCTTTGGGATGTGGTGGAACGGGAGCTTCGTGCCCTGGATGTGCATCCCACAAATCTCCATCAACTGCAAGATGCTATCCTATCAATATGGGCCAACATTTCTAAAGAATGCTTTCAGCACCTTGTTGAATCAATGCCACGTAGAATTAAGGCAGTTCTGAAGGCGAAAGGGGGTCAAACACAGTATTAGTATGGTGTTCCTAATAATCCTTTAGGTGAGTGTATATATATATATATACAGTATATATATATATATATATATATATAATCTTTGTGATATATATTTATACCTTCATTTATACATTGGTTTCACTTTTAAGTTAATCAGACAAAGACAGAAAAAAACAATCAATCTCAGAAATAAATGTTCACTGCATGGAGGATGTGTTTTTGTCATGCACCTGTCAAATATGAGAGTAATCGAACATCTGCTACTCAAATCACAAGTGCCAGTTTTATTTGGTTTCACAAACACTTAACCCATGACCACTTGCTGAACAGTTGCTGAATTATTTTGTTATTCAGCAAAACAATGTCCACACACAAGGCCGCATTAATGCACGGGCGTCCCTGGGCTGAAGTCCAGGGGCCTCCCAAGTTCAGGGGCCTACCATGTTCAGGTTCATGATGAGCTGAAAAGGTCATATTGGTTTGTAACTTGTCAGGTTTTCTGTCAATCACTCTAATCGCACGTTACATGTCTGCTGATTGAGTGACCCACGTGGCCCCATAAGCCCCGTTCACACAGCCAGCGATTTTGTCGCTGTTTGTCGCTAGTCTCTATATTGTGAAGTTGCTTGTGGGCGTTGGTAGTGCTGTCGCTCTAATGTTATTGGTAGACTGCTCGTCTGGCCACATCTATACAAAACACCATCACAAGTGATACAACTATATTATTTTAATTTGACTAGGACTCAGGCTCAAAAGAAACAGTATGCTGTTGGGAGAGTGTTTTTGAATAACCACACAGCAGTGTTCAGTGGATTAAATAATTTACTAGATTAACGATCGATCAATCTACAAATTAAACTCACTCATACTGTCATAAATTACTAAAACGTCATCCGAATTTGACAAATAATACATTTTCTTGTCCCTAATAGTCAACATAATGCAGGGGAAACTGTAAAATGAACTGCAGCAGTGCTAAACTTGCATCATAAAACTACAATACTCTAACTATAAATGTATGAATTAAACTCACTTAGACTGTCGACAGTTTCTTTTCCATGCATCATTTTATTATATCCATGTTTGTGGTTAGTTACAGTCAAATCATATAAAACAGTGAAATCACCCTCGAACTCTTCTGTCTTGCCTGCACTGCACTCGAGATGGTGATGGGAGCTGAGCTCCACTGAAAGGCTTCTTTCCTATTGGTTGTGGCTCGTGCAAATCGCTTCTCATTTGCATAAAGTTGAAACTTCTCAACTGTGATGTAGACTACCTAGATATTACACTTTTTTTTAAATGAGACTCGAGGGATAAATCGAGGGGATGGGGGGGCCTTCAAAACCTCTCAGCCCCGGGGCCTAACATTAGGTTAAGGCGGCTGTGATGACCTGTGTCTTCCATTGGGCTTTTCCTCATCCATGGATGGATTACTCCGCCCTCCTACCTGATTTCATCGGTGACACCTGTTGCCGATTTCCCTTTTCCCTTTTAAAAAGATGCAAGACGGATGGCAGAGGGGGCGGCCTATTTGATTGCTTTTGATATTCGTTTGGTTATGTTTTCTTTTTGCATGTGTAACAGTATCAGGTGATTGACAGCAGCGTCATCCTATCAGCAAGTAGTACCTTGCATTTAAGTCTGATTGGCTGGTACCTGGGATGCGTCACGTCCGATTTCCCCCGTTTGTTTTGCTAGTGTCGACGGTGGTTGTAGTGCAGCTTTGGTGTGGTGGCCTTCGTGCTGCTTAGTGGGTCTAATGACTGTTCACCTCACAGGCGTGATTCCCTGTATCCCATTGTGTAACCGGTGGGCATGACCAATCCGTGTCTATTAAGTGTGCTATCAAGCATGATCTCCTGATGGATTCTCCCTCTCGTTCTATGCTGTGATTGTTGCTACTGTCTTCACACTATTAAAGTGCGGCGGTTAATACGGCCGCGCTGACGCGATCATCACTAAAGAGAAGGGGACTGCTCGTTTGGTTCTTATCGTGGCGTTATATTTGACCCGTTTCATATTCCTGGATTGTGTGGGGGACTAGTTGGTTCCTTCCACTTGTAGGGGAGCTAGCTGCCCTCTGTGTTTTGTTTGATTTGAAACCTCTTTTTGGTTGTTTTCTGTTAACTTACTTCAAATCTTTTGGAAGTATAGTTTTAGTTAACTTGATTTTTATTTTATTTTCATTTCATCTTTATTATTGTAAAGCCATTTAACTGCGTGTAATATTTAATCAAGCCAGTTAATTGCTTGGTTCATGTGATCAACTATCTAGAAGTACAATTCTATTTGTGTGTGTGAACCTCTACTGAGCTAAAATTGTCTTGTATTAATCAGGTGACCAACTAATTGACTTTTCTGCGCTTGAATGGTTTTTCTCTTTATTTTTGTCATTGACATTTATTGTTGTGAGGATTTGCTTTATTGATGTCTATCTGGTCATTTTTATGAACATTGTTATAGTTTCTTATTTTTATTTTGCAGGCGCTGGGGTCCCACGGGTGGATTGCTTTTCCTCCTCCTGGTGGTGGTCCTTTATCGTGTGCAGTGTACACTGTGGAGTGTGTGATCGTGTGATTAAGTGACACGGGTGTGTGTGTGTGTGTGTGGAAGTGTGCTCCGTAAATTCAAACCCCACGTTGCTTCCTGCCGTTGGGAGCCTCAGGCCTGCCGGTATTTAGTTTCTGTTTCTGCATGGTTTTCTTATTGTTTAGTTTAAAGTGGGTTTCAGTGTCCAACATTTTTAAGTATTTTTCTATTAATAAACATTTGTATTTTTGTATTACTCACGTCTCTTGCCTAATTCTATGAGGGAACCGAACCTGTGTGCTTTGCTCATTGTTTGAGTATTTTCCCTGGGGGCTAATCCCTAGGGTGGCGTAGTCGGACTTTCTTTATTAGGGAATAAAAACTTGCTCTTGTGTTTCAAAAATTACACCGCCCCGCCACACATGCATTACACCACAGCACATTACGTTTCCATGAATTCATCTAACATGACACTACTGACACCTGACTGCTACATTACACAGTTTTTGTATAGTTTTTCCTATTGTTAATAAATAACTAATTTGTTGCGTCCCTTTTGAGCCACGGGGTGTAACAGTGGCTCAGGTGAGTCGTTCGATCTACAAACAAAATCTCAGTAGCGGTTTCATAAAATGAAATAGTCGGTCAAAAAGAGTTACAAAACAACCTCTTGAATCAATTTTTTTTTTTTTTTTTCAGAATCATTCAGAGCCATTACTAAGTGGATAGACATGTTTGATTCAAAACAAACCAAACAAGCAAGATTTACTTGAGTAATTATAGATACATACATATTCACATTTTTAAATATATTAAAATGAATAATGGTATTATAAAAAACATGTACCTTTTGAAAATAATACTGTCTATAAGCCTATGAGGTTGAAATGACTAAGAAAAACTTAGCTTGCTTTTTTTTTTTTTTTTGAAAGCTATAAAACAGAAATGCCACAAATACATTCATACTGGAATACATGTATACTAAATACAACTAGAGACATATCCTAGAAAGCTAACTTAATTTGACAGTCTATAAAGGATCACTTCATCAGCACAGAGCAGTAAAAGTTAAATAAGATATGAACTCATTGAATCACTTCTTAACAAACCTTTATCAAGTGATCCTGTAATTTATCAGTTAAAAGTTTTCAATGTCTTTTTTGTCTGGAACCCTGAGACGAGGGTTGCTAATAGTCCATATGCATTTGTCAGTACAAGAAGCAGGCTGTAACTACATATTTTGTTATTCACAATGTTAGGTCATGTTATAAGACATTTTTTTTTATTTTTTAGCTCCCTTGGTATATATATATATAATTTAAAAAATATTTTTTTATTTTTTTTACAGTGACTGAGAGAGGACATCTTTGGTTCACTTAGTTTTGTCATGGCCATTACATATTAACTTGTGGGAACGTGACATTTTGTCTAGGTAACGACCTTATGTTGTGGCCACGCGATGTGAAGTTGTGGCCTTGAGATCCTATGTTGAGGGAACTCAACAAGTTTAATGGCTAAACAAACCTGCATGACCTATAGCAACCCTAAATGGATATTATTATGAATGAATTAAGAAATATATTAACCTATATTAAACTAATAAATCAAATTGCTCGAAATGTTGCCCATAGACAGCATTCGAATGAAGTTTGTTATTACCAATAAATGTTAAAAGAATATGCAAGAGCATAAAATAATTTCACCCGTCCCATCCCATGGTCTTTTAAATCCAGTCACTAAATGTTTCTTTTTTAATATTTGTATATTATTATTATTAATAGTTATATTATTATATTCATTGCCATGTATTTACTTTATTTTCATTTGTATTTACTTTATTTTCATTTCATGTTTCTCTTTACCTAATTGACATTATGTAAAATACTTAAATACTTAAACATGATCTTTACTTAATATCCTAATGATTTTTGGCATAAAAGAAAAATGGATAATTTTGACCCATACAATGTATTGTTTGCTATTGCCACAAATATACTATGCGACTTGTGACTGGTTTTGTGGTCCAGGGTCACAATATGTATGAGAAAAAGTGTAGAGTGGTAAAGTAACAGAGAGAAAAAAAAAAATCTACATATACCCACATAGGCATATTTTTGAAAAGATTAAAAACAATCAAAATAAGGATATGACATCAAAGGGCTATGAGAAGACTTGGCCCGGCTCCTTTCTTGTGACCACCGTGTGAATCTTTCATCTCACACTACCTAATTATCTTCCCCTTTTTTGCAATCACATCTTGTTTGACAACAATACACCCTCACTAATTTGTCTCTTGTTTTCCGAATATCAATCTGATGCAAGCAGAACATAAAATAAATAAATATATAAAAAATATTGTACATGCGGTAAATGAAGAAATAAAGCTAATTAGTACATTTTCATATGTAAATGGTTCAAATGTTTATTTCGGATATCATTAGACGGTATCGGTTCCTTTTTACCTCAAATTGGCAGGATGTCTCTGGAAAAAAAGCACAAGCTGCCACGACCATTAATCTCATTTTTACACAGCAATTAAATACTTTTATTCAAGTTAACTAATCAGCAAGCATGGAGTAAACGTTCTGTTAAATTTATTTGCTTCTGTGTAAAAAAACAAAACAATTCTGAAGCATTCAGTATCGTCATCATGGCTGTTGTCCCAGAAAGCTCATCTCTGCATTGGGGGCTGAACCCCTGCGCAGCTCAGTTATTCTGATCAATTCGTTTAATTTACTCTACACTTCGATCCCCACCAGCAGTCATTTCAGCTGCTGTATGGCTCATCCTGGGAAGATAATTATTATCGGATTGTTGATAAATAAAAGACCCTAAATTTAAGTTTGCCTGTGTATTGGACCTTTTATTCCTCTGACAGCAAGCTGTTAGCCCGGCAACACTTATTTTTGGTACCAGGAGTGGTCTCCTTGCTAGCTGTTGGGGTTTTAGTTGGGTTGGTGGCATACCGATATAGACAATGGTAGTGATGAAAAGTAAGTCAATTTGATTTATATAGTACCTTTCACAGACAAGGGTCACAAAGTGCTTTACAGTAAAAAAAAAAAAAAAAAAAAAAAAAAAGAAGAATAATAGGAGTTCAGAGCCATCGCCAAGAGGGTCTAAAACGAGTGGTGTGGTGTGCCTGGAGAGATGTTGAGGGAGCAAGGCATTGGTGTTCTGAAGCAGGAAGTTGCTCACATTGTCGAAGAGGGTGAGGGGGAACACACAAGGCAGAGAGCTTCAAGTGAACCTATTTGCAAACTGTTACTGTTGTGTGGCAGTTGTGCAGTCTGAGCCAGAGACTGCATCGGAACATGGACCAGACCCAAGTCTGCTTGACGCTCAAGCTGGAACCAGCCACAATGTGGATGGGGCAGAGGCTGTGGACCATGGTGATAGAGGGAACCCGGTGGCACAGTTCCAGTCACATATTTTGGAGCTGGGGCAAAAACATGACCAAGTACTGTCTTCTCTTGCCAACATGAATAAGATAAATGAGAGATAAAACAACCTCAGGAGCTGTTTTCTTATTTAATCCTTTCGCACGTACGATCACACCGGTGTGATCAGTCTAGGCTGGTCCCTGGAGCGTACGATCACACCAGTGTGATTAGAAAGGTCAGTGCATCACGTGATCAACTGCTAAATTCAAATGTGCTTTTGCGCGTTGGCTGGCGCTGAGCCAGAGACAGGCGCGCTCAGAGCTGTCACATATCACAACTTTTATGTGTTTTCAACCACATATTGTTTATTTTAGGTTTCAGACATATAAATTCATATAAGTACTAAAAAAACAATACATTTAGAGTTTGCAAAATACACACTGATGTCTATGGAAGAGGCAATAATAATCCTTTCCATTATAATTAGACATGTTTTATTCATATCAGATACACATTGTGTAAGTAACTTTACAGTTTACTCTATTCTTCTCCCAGTTCACCAGCCACTTACTTTCATGTATTTCGGGAGAAGTGGATGAATTCACGTGTTGTAAATCCAACAGATCCGATTCTCTGAACTAACATGGCGGCGCCCATCGTGCATACAACTTAACTAACGCGATTGTTGTAAAGGTGCTTAAACAAAAAACACTTCCACTTGCATATATTTGATAATCGGAATATCAGATATTTCATTTCATAGCTAACAAATTTGTGAATATTTTGAATAAAAAAGGAAAAAGGAAATAAAAGCAGATCATCATTCATTCAGTGCTGTTGTTGCTGCGGTGTGTCACGTGACAAGCAATGACGCGTCACCATGGAAACCATACAGCGACACGTTCTAAATAACGGTCGCCTTGAAAAACTGGAGGGTCAGCCAGAATATTTTAAATTTACGTGTGAAAGGGTTTTAAGGGGAGCTTTTAGAGATAAATGCACAACACCACAGCTGTAACATGTATTTTATTTATGCAGACAATCAGATGGGGAAGGTTTTCCCATGCTTTGTCTCAGCTTTTGAATGCTGCACTCCAACAGTCCTCTCATGCTGTGTCTGACCCACGGCTAGCTCTCAGAGACCAGTTCATTGAAGGGGTGCAAGACTCTACCCTTCACAGGGAACTGCACAGGTTTATGAGAGAGCGGCCATACTGTACGTTGTTTGACGTCCGTGATGAGGCTATTTCAGGCCAATGTATACCGATGTGAGGGAGTAGGACACTTAGCTCGAAACTAGACAGCACCACATGGCTAGAAAGCTGCTTCCAGTTCTGCCTCAGTGTCTGGAGTACCAGGAAACGGGGTCCCTCCATTGCAGTGAGCCGAGCAATGCGAGGTAAGCCTAAGCGTGCAGTAGCATCCAGAATGAGGATGTTCCAGAGCCAGACTTGACTCCACCTGGCATAATAGGAATGAATATAGTTCAGATAAGCAAACAGCTTGTTCTTTCTGAGTTTGATAACACTCTAGGAGGTCATTTGGACTCTGTGTGGAGGGAAGCTTTCCATCAAGTAAAGGAGATTGAACTCATTGAAAAAGTGTCAATAGCCAGAGTAAGTGGCAAACACGAAGAATATGTACCCGCATCCTCTGTTGCCACGGTGGATGTCAGAGTCCACAAGGGACCAATGCACAGTGATGCTTGGGCATTGTTATAGCCATGAAACAGACCCTTGCCTGGTGGGTTGGTCCCAGTTCCAACCTTAGTGCCCCCTCATAGTCATGTGTTTCCTGTCGAGGTGGTACATTTTTCATCAGGGGATGTTTGGTTGCTTCCTAAGACTCCGGTGGGTATACTTGGCCATTGTCAATGCATGGAGAGTAACCACTGTGAAGTGAGGTTTCAACGCATGATCAACCACTGATCAAGAAGAAATGAGCATTGATCAAGAAGTTAGACAAGAGCCTGACAGTGACATGGGACACCTGCTAGATGGACAGAGCAACAGACTGAGCTAGGTGTACTTTTGAAGAAATATGATGATGTGTTTGCAGTCTGTGAAGAGGACCTTGGGTACACGGACAGGGTGAAGCATGAGATCCATTTGGTGGATGATACTCCAGTTTCCCAACCGTACTGACACATACCTCCGAACCAGTTTGAAGAAGTCAGGGAGCATATTTCCAAGTTGCTCAGAAAAGGTGTCATACACGAGAGTTCCAGTTCCTATGCCTCACCAATTGTGCTGGTGCGGAAGGCTGATGGGAGTCTCAGACTTTGTGTGGACTATAGTAAATGAAATGCTAAGACCAGATGTGATGCTTTCCCATTACCACGCATAGGTGAGAGTCTGGATGCGTTGGGGGGAGCAGAGATTTTTTTGACAATAGACCTCGCCAGTGGCTATCATCAAGTTGCCGTACCTGAGAAAGTCCGCCACAAGACCGCATTTATCACTCCATTGGGGCTATATGAGTATTACGGCATGCCTTTCGGGTTTTGTAATGTGTATAAAGTGATAGAGGTCCAAGGATCAACGTGTGCGGTAGAGCCTATAGAAGGAGGATAAGAAGGGTACACCGATCCAATTTCAGACTTTGCATAAATAAGGTTTTGAGTGCAGATCACTGCTATATTTTTGAAGCAATTAAATAGATTTACGTACCAAAACAAGATACAAGGTATGACACGAGAGAACGTGCTGTAAACGACTAGATTTTCAGTGTCACGTGATCCTTCAGAGCTCATTCTAATATGCTGATTTATAAAGATTATTTGATGAATATAAAGTTCAAAAGCACAGCATTTATTTGAAATAGAACTTCCTGACCCAAAACTTTTGAGTGGTAGTGTGCTTTAATAATACAAAAAACAATAATATAAATGTAAAATACAGTATTGTTGTCAGGATCCTGCTCTGACAGTCTTGTCTGTTTTGTCACTGTTTAATGTTTCCTTGTTTGTCTTGTGTCTGAGCACATGGCTCTGTCTTTGTTTGTGTTTGCCATGTGCTTCTCTTGTCCTGCCTCCTTGTTTTCTGTTACCACACCCCCTTGTTTAGTTCACGTCTTGCCCTTGTTTCACTAATTGTGCTCACCTGATCCTCATGTGCTCTGGTCCCTTTATATTGTGCCTTTTTTCCTCATGTCTTTGCTGGTTCATTTTGGTGTGTTGTCTGAGTTCAATGTTTGTATGAAGTTACCACAGAAATTGACGACTTCTGGAGATCGTTTGGAGTTATCTTCAATCCAGTTCCAGTTTGGCATCCACACAGGATTATTCATATCACTCATCCTCTCTGGTGTATTTGTATCCTGGTTGCCCGCCTGCTATACGTGGTGTTTGAGTATTATCATCTGTTCTACCTGTTTTTGTCAATAAATATCACTCTCTGTTCATTCTGCGCCTGGGTCCTCCCTCTCTGAATCCTGACAATTGTGTGCTAGCTGTGAATACAGTGTGTAGGCAGCCTGGCTGTAGTTTAACTACTTTAAATTATTAATTGTCTGTATCTTGAAAAGTTACAGTTTCAAAGCAGCTTCCAACACTGGTCATATTGCATCAGAGCCTTTCTTATACCACAGAGCAACACAGAACATTCCCTTCAGGTCTAAGGATGGTTGTATTGATGTCAGTTTGAAAAAACCTACACAAACTATTTCAAGTACCCTCCTCTGAACATAAAGTTTGCATTTATTTAATGTGGGTGGCTGTCCTGTTGTGTTCAATTTTTACTCAGTATCTTTTTTTCTTTTCTTTTTTTTATATATATTTTTATTCTTTAACCATGAAGACAGGGCTTGCTGGTGGAGCTGATAGTGGTGGGAGGCAAAAAGTGGCTGACATCTGTTTCATTCAGATTGTGGGACTCTCAGGAGTGCGCTTTTAAAAAACTCATTCATAGACAATAGAGCTCAAATGCATTTTAATGGCTAATTAATGCCCGAAAACAAACAGACACCAAAACAGTGCAACAGTGAGGGCTCCTCTCTCTCAGGGCTTTCTGGGTATTTTAAAGTAATTTATTTCATTCTGAATGTAAGAACTGAAAATATTTTTTTTCTTATTCTTCATGGAAATCAAAGTATCTATTTATCTACCTAGTTCATTGATCAAACATGATTCAAACCTGAACTGTGGGAGCAATGATGAGAGCTGATGGATGTCTTGGTACATCAAATAGAAGAATGTGCAAGATAATAGAAAACACTGAAATATAGAAATCCCCATTAAAATATAGAGACAGAGATAGATACTCTATTTGTTTGCAATAACCAATGCTACCAATGTAGCTCTGTGCAAGCACTGTTTCAATAACCAGTTACCTAATTCCTATACCTACTCTCAAACAAAGGGACGAGGGACATATTATAGGCTACTTCATGTCAGCCGTGTGCTTCTTTACAAGGCGTTATTTTTTCCTATTTGCGTGCTGCTATGTATTTCCTGTACAAGTCAGCCAGTACTCATTTTCTATGTGTTATTCATTTGCAATTCTTTTCAACTGAATTCTCTTCTACTGAATGTCAGAATTTGTTTTTGGTTTGTACAAGTAAGGGAAGTCATGAAATCACATCTGTTCCAGTGTGGTTTTACACCATCTGCAGCTTTGTTCCAAATATAATAATGTGCTATGAAATTATCCAAGGATAGTTGAAAATTGTTTATAGGATTAGTTCACCCAAAAATGAAAATTCTGTCATTAATTACTCACCCTTGTGTCGGTCCAGGATGGTTCCTTCCCCTGCATCCTCCCCACCACCACCAGGATGGTCCTTTCCCATACCTCCCAGGGGGCCGGCTGCGCCCCTGCCTTCATCTTCTGGCAGGAAATGCAAATTCCGTACCTTCGGATTACGGGCTACGCCAAAGAACTTTATATTATAATATTTGCTTGCTGGGCTGTTAATAAATGTATACCTGTTACGGTATTTTGCCTCCCCTGAGTCTTTCTGGTAGAACTGCTAATAGTCTTACAAAATAGTCTTACATTTTTTTTCTTTGAGACTGTTCATAACTTTAAGTCAGTTACATAAAAACGTAGATTAGTCTAATTTGATACAGAAAAGTAAGACTGATTATCCCTAACTAACTGCTAGATGGTCATACTAGTTCTTAAGACAGTCTTAACATAATTGCTATGTTTATGCAACTGTCCCCTGTATGCATTGACTGTCTGAAAACATAAAGCCTTTTTGGGTCAAGGATTCATTAAAGGTAATTTATCTGCAACAGAACTTTGTGACAATGATTTTGCTTTAGAGAAAATAGCAATCAGCGGAGGAAAATATAAAATTATTCATGAGCCTTTGATTCTTTTAAACCCCATTGTAATTAGTTGCAAAAGCTATACAACATAAATATCATATATATATGTCCCCCAAAGTCATAGAATTCCATATACACAAAGCATTTTAAAATCTCATTACCCACAAAGGCGCATTTCATCTCCAAAGGCCTTTTCTTTGTATCACATATCACAAACCATTTGTAATAAAAAAGTGTATTGATGATCCTAAAAAAAATAAAAAATAAAAAATAAATAAAGATGAAAAATAAATAATAAAGAAGAGTGTATCAGAAAAAAAAAGAGAACTAAAGCATTTGTGTGAAATAAGATTGAATAAACTTTGATCTCAAAATGCACATCATGCTCATTTTTCTACATCTAAGGAAAGCAATTAGCGGATTCCAGCAAGATTGAGGTTTCAGTCAATTTAAATTATTGTGTCGAAGATGTGTTTTGTCACTAAATATTGCAGCAGATATAATTGCCACTAAGAAGTTCACTGTATTGTTCACTTAATTGCTTGACTGTGATTCAGTCCCAACATGCATATTATAGGTTTGTTTTGAGATGGTCTTCTTTTGACCTCTTTCACTTTATTTTGTGACTTGATATCAGCTAGAACAGACACCCATCACGGCTCACCCATTAGAGCGCAAACTTTATTTTTCTGTAGCCTGCAAGAAAAATCCATGTGGCAATGTGCTTCAGATGAGTTTTTCCAGGAATCTATTGACGAAATGAAGCTATGTTAGACTGCAAATTTTAGATGTCTCAGGGTGACTGAACCACATGAGACCTACCTGTCTATTGCAATTAATCATGAACTCTGCTGTTTTGTTGACCTGTTGAAGCAAGAATGGACAAACATCATTCAATTCGATCTTGGAGTTTTATCCATTTGTAGATCATTCCATTCATTAAGGGTGAAAGAAATTGACAGCTTGTTTATGTTACCTAAACTATTTTATAGGGATTTGTGATGATTTTATGTTCGTCATACTTCACAGATTTTATGGGACATCAGAGGATGTCAATTGATATTGATAGACACAATTTAATTGATAGACTATAGCTAGCTATTTGCTAGCAGTAGCACATATTAGCATCTTAAATACTAAGATTTACATGGACCTTCAGCCAAAGCAGTTTTGAACGTAACTGAATCAGTCCACAGGCTAACAAAATGCTCCACTCTTCTCCACAATGGTAACCCACTGTAATTGAAATGGTTCAAAAATTCCAATGTAAATTAACATTAAACACAATTACACACTATCAAGTCTTCCCATTTTCTAATTTTCACAGAAATAAAAAACTATAACACATAATAAAATAACACTTAATTGTAATATTTATTCTCTCTTAATTCAACCATATGCAAAGCATGCTGGGCAGGGCCGGCGATTGCTATAGGCGAACTAGGCGGTTGCCTAGGGCGACAAATGTGTTGGGGGCGCGGACGCACTCTAGTGTCGCCCTATCTACTTCCCATATTAATCATAAAATTAGAACGAAACGCGAAATAAAACATGTTTATTAAACATGATCAAAGGGCAAAGGGCGCCCCCTCAACCACACGTTTAATTACTTGTCAACCTGATTATTAGATTGAATTTATGATTTTTGTCGACCATTTCTGGATTGGCGGGGGGCGGGAGGGTTGCGTTACGTTACGCTAGGGAAGTGCTCAGCTGCTGGCGCATTGATCGAAAATGAAGCGGTCTAAAGGCCCGTTCACACCAAGCACGATAACTATAAAGATAACGATAAAGATAACTACATATGCGTCCACACCAACGACCGATAACGGTCTTTTTATTCTAAGCACGCGCGCGCCCGCCCCATTTTAAATGCGCGAGACCTTTAAATTAGAATGGATTCTGATTGCCTGTCAGTGTTTTATCGTTTGACAGCTGGAAAAAAATCGTTCTGAAAGTGATCCCAACGATATCGTTCCTCATATCTTTATCGTTATAGTTGTGGTGTGAACTCTGTTATTCTTTAATATGGAGAACGATTTTTAGAATTATATCTTTATCGTTATCTTTATAGTTATCGTGCTTGGTGTGAACGGGCCTTAAACCTCTGGTGCACAGGGACGAAAACGGAGAAAGGAAGAAGATAAAAAATAAAGCTCAGTATAGAGTAAGTCTTCTCATCTTAGCTATTAAGGTGTCCAATGAAATAAATTTACTTAGTATTGTAGCCTACATCACCTAATATTGGACGTTTGCTGTCACTAAGCTATAGTTTGCTAGCTATAGTTACTTTGAAGGTGAATAGAAATGGCAGAAACAACTGTTAATATTTTATTATTTGAGATAGAACTAAAATAACTAAAATATTTAAATTTTGTAGTGGTACATACATTATCCATAATAGCACATTTGTTTGTAGAAGGTATAGTTAAACCAGTTTAATGGTCATAATTTGCTTAAATTAATCCAATTTGGTAAATATCCTTGATCATTCTTTGTAGAATTTGTGTATAAACAATTTACAGTTGATTCTTCAAGTCATAATTTGCTTGTTGAAGTGTTGGAGTGACTATTAGAGCATTTTTGTTTGTTCATCAATGAACAAAAACTCAATCTTGCCTAGGGCAACCAAAGGGCTAGAGCCGGCCCTGATGCTGGGAACTAACAAGCATCGCCCAGTTTCAGTTAATGCAACACAAATCATTCATGTAATCCAACACAAACGGATTAAGTAAACTTAAATTGTACATATATTTAAACAGATTGAACACAATCAAATTAAGTTAGGGCAAAATGTATAGCAACTGTGTTGCTTAAGCTCATTTTAATTAAGCAATTTGAACAAGCAACAAACTTTTTTTTTTTTTCAGTGTGGACAGGATTCACAGTTACACATTTACTGTTTGTCTGTCAACAAATTACAGTACAATGTCAATATACAAAGAAAAAGACAAGACACATACTATATATATATATATATATATATATATATTTACTGTATGATGTAAAATGCAAGTGGGTTGCATTACTGTAATGGCATTAGGAAGTATACAGTGTTACAGTATAGTGCACAGTATAGTATGGTGAACATTGTCTGATTACATACCTGTTCTGTCAAACGTTTGAATGATTGTGGACACAGTTGTTCTCCCAGCATTAAGCTGTGCCTTTCGACCCGCCTTGGCCATAAGGTCATGATTGAGAACATGGTCCACAATAGTGGCCCTTACTTAATCAGAAACATGTTGACACCCCTGGCTTCTTCTAACTTTTGCCTCCCTACCCGTCTACCACACATCGTTACTCATCTTCTTCTTCCCAGTTGCTGACCATGTTTGTTTTCTTGTTGTTCTTCCATAGTAAGAATTTGACATTATCCATATAAAACCCTAACAGGCAAAGCATTATGAAATCAGTTACTTATACGGTGTGTGATGCAGCTGCTGTCAGAGCCAATACAGTTGGCTGTATCTTTCAACAAAAGTTTCTTTGGGAACTTTCCATTACACTGTGCCTCGTTTAAAAAAATAAATTAAAAATACTCAGAACAAACATATATCCCTTCGATCTGGGACGCCATTAAAATAAACCATCTAATTGTTTTCGAGGCTGGGCTCTTTCTGAAGTCTGTACAAAGTCACAAATGAGCTGTTTTAACTGGACGCGTCAAAGAGAATGTTCTTTCACTCTTCCATTTGTCCTGTTGCCGACAAACTCAAGTGTGTGGAGTATGTCAGAAACTGAATGCGCATCTGTGTACAGTGCAGACCACGTTAGTTATTATAATGGCTTTTGGCCTGATGCTCACTCACATCCAAGGTAAGCAAATGTCAGTCGTTAAAGAGCAAATTGCAGATTAGAGCCCCCAGTGAGTCAATGTATAGAAAAATAATGTAAGAAAGAACTAGATTTTCTTTAAAATATACTTATAAATAAGCTACTAAGGCTTCTGGAGTTGTTTTTGTGAGCAAACTTTACTTCCGCATCCTGAAAAATGCCAAATTGGAAGGGATGTAACCGATCAATTTAAACAATAGGAAACCAATGAATTGCAATGACAGTTCGGATGCTGAGGAAATTGTAGATTTTTATTCATACTCGTATGACGGAAAACAAACATATAATTATGAGACTGCTTTGCGGCCAAGAAAGCAGGGACAGGCCAGGATTAAACAGAACAACAGTCCGAGTTGACAAATTGAGTTGTGGTGTGAGGAGAACCAGTGGAGAACAGGGCAGGTGGCTTTGTGAGAGACCAGTGTTAGGTTATAGATATACACACATTAGCTAACGATATGTAACAATGTGTTCACATCACAATATTGTACGGATCCGTGAACACTATGTCTCCCGTCGGCGGTCGTACCCGATGAAGGTGCTGTGTGCACCGAAGGAACCGCACCAGCTGTGAGTCTCACTTGGTTCTTGCTTAGGCAGTCAGTTTATTTTTAAACTATCAAAGAAACTCACTTTTTCTACTACATTTGTGCCCTCATGTCTTGTAAAACATTTTAAATCCTGCATTAACTTTTCATATAGTATTTTCATACAGGGTTATTCATTTTGCAAAAAAAAAAAAAAAAAAAAAAAAAAACTGCAATATGCTCTTTAAGGACTGAATGCCAGTGGACGGGGCCTATGGTGTGATGATGTATAACTCTGGAGGAAGTATATGTATTTACCCGTGTGATGTCACAGATCCAGCAATATCAAAATATCAATCCATTTTTGGAGCTTGATTAAATAAATGCTTTGTTTACAAAGAGGAAGGCATTTTAGGCTCTGAAACGTGCAGGATGTGTAAATGGTACAAAGACCTCTTATATGTCAAAAGATCTAGGCAAATTTGATTTCTCATGTCATGACCCCTTTAAAATATTTTTATAGGTGCTATTAGTGGCTATAAACATCGTAGCCCCACCATTTCAACAAATTTTAATGTTCTAACTCGTATTTTAACGTTGATGTACAAACCGTTTTTAGTTTGTAAAAGACACATTAAGTTTTAACCGCATTTTCAATTCATTCATTTTTCAATTCATTGATCATTTTGTTCATTAGATGACTTTACTGACCTAGTCTGTGTTGTTATATCTAATCTTTGAGCTTTGTTGTCATGGTGATGTAATACCAGTAGAGAATGTAATGCAGTAACTTAAAAAAATTTAATAAATATTTCTTAAATTATTTTAGCACTTCAGTTTCAGATTTCATCTACTTAACCCCCTGGACGTTGCCATGGTTTACTTAAATAGTGCTTTACTTGAAGACTACAATTTGACTGTTTAATGTTATTTTTTTGTATTATTTTCTTTATTCATTTTCTTAATAATTTCATAATGTATTTTGTGAAATCAGAGTATGTTGTACATGTTTGCTGATGAGAGATATGGGATGAGCTATATTTTGCTTAGAGGTATGTGTGCTATGTAACATGTTCACTGAGCAGAGATGTTCCAATGATGATGATACTTCAAATGTACAGTTGGCATGTTCTTTACAAGGAAAGGAATGTTTTTCAACTGATGCAAATGTACCACAAATGTATACACTGACGGATAGTTTCTTAATATGGAAAGTGGATTGTGCCATTTGTAAGCATGAGGTATACGTTACATTTTTAAACATAAGCAACATGTTTTGCTATCTTACAAGGAAGTTGTAAGCATTGTGCCATGTGTAAGCATGAGGTATACGTTCCTTTTTAAACATAAGCATCATGTTTTGCTACCTTACAAGGAAGCTGTAAGTCCCTCAGTGGTGTATATAAGCTCAATCTTACTGTATTGACTCAGAGAAACATAAGTCAATGGGGTGAGGGTGAGGGAGGAGAAACACAAAGAAACCATTACAGCTGGCATGATGGGGTGAGGGAATAGAGAAATGGAGAACAGATAAATCTGGAGTGAAGACCACCTCTCATGTAGCCTTATTCTTATATGCCTGTTTCTGTCGTATGTCTGATCATGTAAAATAATAAATAGGCCTGGGTATTGACACAAATTTCGTTTATATTTCGATTCACAAGCTTGCAATTCGATTTGATTTCGATTCCGATTCGATTCAATATTGATTATTTTGGATATCAGGCAAATTTTTTCAAGGAAAACAAATCTCTTAACTAATGCTGTAAACTAAGGGAGTCAGTTGTAGTTGCTTCATTAGCCTACTATAATATTGAAAGTAAAAATGAACTGATTTGTATACAAACACTTAAATTATACTTTTATTTATTTTTATAATAATACAGTTATATGAAATATAAACATTTAAATGGTGGCTGTCATAAAAACTTGCCAGATTTATTCAAACATGCATTAAATATTGAAGAACGTTAAAAATTATAATGAAAATGTAATATGGTGCACATATTTAGCAAAATGCTCATCTCTAGAGTTCATTTTTCTAGCTGACTAACGAGTTTATGGTCACTGGATATGGTTTTTCTGAGGTAAATGTGACGTTACATGACATTGTTTACAAGCTGTTTTACCGACGTCTTTCCACGGTTGAAACACTGATTGAGCGATTCCATGTGACATGATACGGATTTCGATAAGTTGTACTCTATCTTTTAACACACTTTCAGATTCTCAATCATGTTTATTTCGCGCTGTAACTGGTATTACTAAGGCGGAAGAGAAGATCATGTGCGCTCCGCGCTGCTGCTTCTCTTGAGCTGAGCTGAGCTGAGCTGCGCTAGAGCGATCTCACGCCACAGCCAAAACGGTATTTATGGTTTTGAATTTCATAAGAAAATGGATGTAATTTGAAATCTGAGACTTTGTTTCATATCAATAGTAACAAAGCACAAAGATTATTGAGATTTATTGCATGGGATGCACGCTACAATGTTCCATTCATTCATCAACTGAAAACAGGATGACTAGCCTAATCGATTCTTGGGATTTAAGAATTGATATTGGTTCGTAAAAATGAGAATCGATTAAAATCGAGAAATCGATATTTTTTACCTAGCCCTTATAATAAATAAGAGTATAAAATAAAAGTAAAATAAAATATAATAAAAGTAACTGGTGTAGCTTCCGTGATTCATCCATAATGGGGGAAAGCATGATTTTCAAATCTACAACAGTCCTCACTGATTAAATGTCTGTCAGGAATACTTGAAATAATGCACCCAGAATAGATACATTACTTGTCTAAACATTACTTGTAGACTTGTGCAAACTTTTCTGCCAATGCATCCATTCCTTCAGTCTTTCTTTATATTCTCTCTCATGATGTCTTTTACATTATCTTACACTGACCAGACTGGAAAGGTCCATAAATGTTGCAGAGCATTCCACATTAATAAATAATAAAACCTAATATAGGACTTTTGGAGAAATGTGAGACAAGCAAACCTTTAAAGAATCGACCCATGTGATTGGCACGAAAAACTCTCATTTTTCAATCTCCTCAAGCCTTTGGGAACTCTGACAGGTCAAGGTGTCTCATGATGTCAAGGTTTAGAGATAAGAAACCTGCAATGACACTCTGATGGTCCTCATCCCTGCAACTGCCATAACATCATGTTCCTTTTCTCCGACTTTCCTTTTCCACTAAATTCAGCACTCACTTGCACCACGGACCATTTCTTGTCTCTAGTCAGGATGATAAGGCTAGATCTGTCAACTTTCTCTTTTAATGCCTGCTGTTGAATGGGGGGTATTGTCCTGTGATTGGTGTTCAGGTGTCATCACCATGTCAGCCTTATAATGGCATTGGGTTTCCTGGCAAAGTGAGGTGAGATAAGGGTTCAATAGGCCAATTAAGTGCCCAGCAGTACTGCTACCTTTCACAGAGGGTCACTGCTTGAAAGAAGACCTCCTGCATTTCACTGTTTACAAGAATGAGATAGGGATTTGATGATACGTGTAGATGCAGCATTCAATCAGATACTGAGGCTTCCCAGTTTTTTTTTTTGAGCAGCATGTTTATTCCATAAACCAGACCCCATTTATATCTAGTATTAAAATCTGTTTCTTATAATCAATCGCAAATGGACAGTGCTAAATAGATGTATAATAATGGGATCCAAAATGTTTTGTATTTTTGACTAGGTCCAAAATCGGTCTGTCAGTCAACCCATTGTGCTTAAACTGTGCCATTTACTGTACATGCAGCTTTTTTATGGTATGGTAAAAAAAAAAAAAAAAAAAAGTACAAATTACCATAAGAAAAGGCCATCAATATTTATTTATGGGATGCACAATATATCAGTGTCATAGGTCAATAATTATGATTTTACTGGATATTTAATTGTGCGTGCTCATTCTTCTATTTTTATATTTAGATTACCTTTGCTGTAATCTAACTTATCCTTTAACCTAAACTAACTTAAACTTAACCTCTGCCACTCTCTTAATCTTTGAAAACATTAGTAATAAATCTCAAAATAAAAACATTACATTTTTATGTTTTATTTAATTTCTGTGTCAGGACCACTATCTTCAAATACGATTGGCAATTAGCATACAGTTAGGACTGGCGGTATAGTGTCTGTTCTGGGCAAGAACTCCCTGCACATCCATGCAGCCTAGCATGGATAAGAGCAGGGAGAGCAGCAATAACCCCCCTTAGGGTAAACAGTACAGAACCAACATGAATGTATTACAGATATCATTAATTCAAGATTTTAAAGTACAACATAATTTGAGTATTTATTATGATTCAAGGGGAATCAGAATGCCATACTGACTGGACGAAAGGAGAGGCTGGGGATGGAGGAGGGTAATTAGCTCCTGAGAAACCCCATAGCTGCTGATAATTCTGAAGGAGCTTATATGTAAACAGTGATAGGCGTCGTATTCCTATAGGTAGACATGTATCAGCTGAGAGTCAGCTGATGTGAGCTTTACTAACGTGACCTGCCAGAATTGACGCTACGCTTAATTTAGGCAATAATATAGAATTTTAATACCATAGCATGAAAGCAATTATTGACTCGTTATCAGCCAGAATTTCAATTTCAATCGGTGCATTCCTAATATAAACGCATTTGAGACATGCTAATACCTAGGCTGTCTTAAGTCCTAATACATTTATTTGAGTGTTGCTTTCACCTCATTTTAAGTTTATAGACAACACTGAAGGTTCATTCAGTGGGATCAAGAGCTCATCTCTCTAAACTTCCTTTTGTTGGTGTTGCCAGTCTCGATTTATAACAATGATGAAACTTATCAATGTTGATGGAAGATTCTGTAATTACAAGTCTCTTTTTCAGAGCACAGACCAGCACAGGTAATGGGACAGCGAGAGCCAGCATTGGCTTGCCTGTGGGTAGTTAAGGGCAAGAAGCAAGCAGACTGCCTGATTAGGTGTAGCTGCAATGAGAGCTGAGGGAACTAGTCACAGTGCTTCATGGGCATGTTGTGCTCCTTCGCTAATGGATATCATTAGCCTTAGCTGACACACCGCCCACAGCCTGTTTATTAGCAACCATTACACCACCATTGCCCCACAGCCCTATGCACTAGCAACCAACCTTACAAACCAAAAGGTGTGTGTGGCTGTGTGCGTTTGTGGTTTGTGTGTGTGTGTGTGTGTGTGTGTGTGTGTGTGCATATGAGAGAGACAAATGGGTCTGGAGTATGATTTGCCAAATAAACAAGATCATTCATCAGACAATTCAATTAAAAAGTTTAAATGAAATTTCCTTCAAATGTTGTCTGTTTTGAAAAACAGGTCACATGAATCCTGACAGAATCACTCTCTGTTTCTTGCGCTGTCAGGATTGTCAAGATAACTCATTTTGCTTTTGTATTTTAACAGTTCTTGCAGACTGTTTTTCCCTTAAATGTTGAGTAAATTTATAAATCAATATCTGCTGGAGCTCAGCTATATGCAGAAAATACTTTTATGAAACAGAAAGAGGCACAATAATTAATTGATCTCACTTATCTTGGTTTCATAATTGTTGGAAACCAAAATTTTATTTGAAAATAAAATGTAATAACCGACCAGATCTACTTTACATCAGAAGACAGAGGGGCACAAACTAATGCTGAGTTAAAACACACATGGTTTAAAAGTTTCTGGTATGACAAAACTTTGTTTAGTTGTCATATTAACAGTGTGTAAAGATAAATAAAAACCTTTATGAATATTGCTGAACATTCATTTAACCATTAGTAAAATGTCATACTGGAGTTACATTTCAGTTCTTTTTTAAGTGCTTATTGACAATGAGCCAAACTTTGTATAATTTTAATCCCCAGTTTATTAGTGAGCAACTTGCATAGTCTTTAAATGCTAAGATAGCTGGCATGTTTAGGCTGTCAGGTGGGCAGTGGCTAGTCAGGTTCAAATCCCTGTTGTGCAGGTGAGGAGCACATCGCTCCTCACATAATGTAATGCACACAATTATCTTTTGTGAATGTCTGTTCATCTACATTCACCAGCCACTTTATTAGGTACACCTTCCTAGTACCAGGTTGAACCCCCTTTTGCCTTCAGAACTGCCTTAGTTCTTTGTGGCATATATTACAAGGTGCTTGGAAACATCCCACAGATATCTTGGTCCATATTGACATGATAGTGTTATGCAGTTGCTGCAGATTTGTCAGCTGCACATCCATGATGCAAATCTCCCGTTCCTCCACCACATCCCAAAGGTGCTCTGTTGGATTGAGGTCTGGTGACCGTGGAGGCCATTTGAGTATAGTGAACTAATTTTCATGTTCAAGGAACCAGTTTGAGATGATTTGAGCTTTGTGACATGGTGCGTTATCCTACTGGAAGAAACCATAGACTGAAAAAAAAGATGGACGACGCCCCTTCGCTCTCTTCCATTGGTGAGAGCTGAAGCCGTCAGTGTCCCGATATGGCGCTGATATCTTGGGAATTGAGTCTGCGCAGTAGCGATCTCAGGACCAGACCTGCGCAGTATTGAGCAGGAAGTAAAGCCGCAAAATCAACGCCCCGCCCTCACTCTAACAGAATGCACACTCCCTGCACTTTTTTTAAGTGGCCTATGTCTGCTCCATTCCTCCGTTCTGCTCCAATTTTGATGTATGTTGATTGCAGTACGACAAGAGGCTTTGTTCAATTAAAGTAAATACAATCTCCTCAGTCCTCCGAAGATCCCGAAAAAAAGTCTGTTGGTGCTTCAGTGACTACTTCGCTCAGAGAACCTGTCAATCACAGCTGTCAATCATGACATTACACCACCGTTTTTATAGCATCACGTAACTAACTAAAAACAAACTTATTTTAAAAACAGACACTTGAAATGAAAGCTTTAGCGTAAGTTCTGCCAGGAAGACTCAATCAGCGCGTCATATATTACCTCACTTCTAACCAATCATGTGTTAACACTCGCAGTATAAAAGATTGGGACTTACATTTGTCTGAGTTCGCAGATGCTGACGCTGCCAATTGCCTCCATCCTCCCCAACCACCACCAAGATGGTACCTTCCCCTTCATCCTCCCCACCACCACCAGGATGGTCCCTTCCTTTACCTCCAGGGGGTCGGCTGCGCCCCTGCCTTCGTCTTCAGGCAGGATATGCAGCTTCCGCTACCCTCACATTGTGCGCTAAGGACGGGGCCTACGCCAAAGAACTTTATAAATTTATGCTTGCTGGGCTGTTAATAAATATACACTTGTTGTATCAATTTATCTCCCGAGTCTTTCTGGTAGAACTTACATCAGCGTGATAAAAACGACAGCAAATGACAGAAACCACCTTTGAAAAAAAGATATTTGAAGTTTAGTTGGTCTCACGTCCCGTTGAATAACACAGGGAGGTGGGGTTTATGACCTAGGATAGTATATACTACACTAGCTTTGGCTTCACTTTTCAGGGCTTGTGCGGCACGCTTGGAAGAAACCATCAGACAATGGGCACACTGCCATCATAAAGGGGTGGTTATGTTCAGCAACAATACTCATGAAGGCTGTGGTGTTTAAATAATGCTTAATTTGTACTAAGGGGCCCAAAATGTGCCACGAAAATCTCCCCACACCATTACACTACAAACACCAGCCAAGGCAGGATGGATCCATGCTTTCATGTTGTTTACACCAAATTCTTACCCTACCATCTGAATTGTGCAGCAGAAATCAAGACTCCAGTCAATCAGACCAGGCAATGTTTTTCCAATCTTCTTTTGTCCAAATTTGGTGAGCCTGTGCAAATTGTAGCCTCAATTTGTAGCCCCTGTTCTTAGCTGACAGGAGTGTCACCCGGTGTGGTCTTCTCCTGCTTTAGCCCATCTGCTTCAAGGTTTGACGTGTTGTGTGTTCAGAAATGCTCTTCTGCAGACTTTGGTTATATTTGAGTTACTGTTGCCATTCTATCAGCTTGAGCCAGTCTGTCCATTCTCCTCTGACCTCTGGCATCAAGAAGGCCCACAGAACTGCCACTCACTGGATATTTTCTCTTTTTCAGACCATTATCTGTAAACCATAGAGATGGATGTGCATGTAAATCCCAGTAGATCAGCAGTTTCTGAAATACTCAGACCAGCCCTTCTGGGACCAACAAACCATGTTCAGTCACTTAAATCACCTTTCTTGCCCATTGTCATACTCAGTTTGAACTTCAGCAGAACAGCTTGACTGTCTATATGCCGAAATACATGAGTTGCTGCCATGTGATCGGTTGATTAGATATTTGCGTTAACGAGCAGTTGAACAGGTGTATCTAATAAAGTGGCAGGTGAGTGTATTTACTTTGTTGTATTCATTGTCATGCACCAAAATAAGTGAATGGACAAATGTAAATGTGTCATTATTTTGTGACAAAGTTAATAAATTACTTTTATTGACAAACTATTTTGGTTTATTTTGTATGTTTTCAAACTAGATCATATAAAATTGTTAGATTGATTTTAAGCTGTCATGTGGTCATGTTACAACCTGCTGTTCATTTCCCTTCTTTCTGGGTTTGATAACTAGAGAAGTAGGACTATACAGTATGCTATCCACCAGAAGTGTAAAATTAATGTTAAGAAAGAAAAGTACTTGAACCCCAAGTTAATTTTACACTTTATTCACACAAGTTTGTGCCCCCTATTTGAGTAAAGTGATTTGATTTTAATAAGGGAATTATGATGTTTCTGTAAAACTCATAGAACTAGAACTGCAATAATCAAGTTGTCGCTGTTCTTCCTTGAATCAATGTTTGAGTATTTCATACATTTGATACTATATCAGCTAAACTGTCTTTTCCCAGACTGATTTTTTCAAACAAAACTCATGTTCAGACAGATGGCATCTCTGCAGGCCTTAATCTGAAGGGATAGTGAAAAGCAGGTTTAAAATCTCCAACACGCACATTGCCATTACACAAACAAATTATAGTAAACCGATTAACATTATTATTTCTAATGTAATGTTTCGCTATGACCGTAAAGCAATATTTAACCATTCAAAACTTTAATAATAATTGTATTGTTGTATTTTAGCTGTGGCCGAAACAATTTAACATAAAACATGATCTTGACAGTTTATTAGATATATTTGCAGTGTTATTTATATAGGCTATAGTTTGGCATTGTAAATCTAAGCAAGATGCACTTAGCAGCAAGGAGGTTAGCATAGTGTTAGTATTATACATCTCTCTCTCTTTCCATCTATTTTTCCTAAGTCATCCCTCCTTCCAAAGTTACACTAATGTAAATCTTTTTGGGGGGAAGATGCATGTGCCTGGCAACCGTTTGCCACATTCAGCAATCTCTATGCATGATATTGTACTGCCTGTGGTTCTGCTGCTTGTGTATTTGAATTTGGACATCTAGACACAGAACATGTTTAAACAGACAGGGAAAAACTGCTTTTCTGGCTCATTTGCGATCCAGAAATAAAATGCGTCTTGCACACTAATAATCAGAGGTTGCAATGCATCCTATTCAGCATTAGGTCAGACCACTTAAAATCTCGCTTTACTCACCGGAAAAACATAATATGTCAAGATCATTCAGTCTTGTAGGGTGGAGAAAGTGTACACAAAGTATTATTAAGCTGAACAGAAAGATCAGAACAGCTTTAACCTATTATGCCATGTTTGTATCTTGTCTTAGGCCCTGTCCACACGGAGACGCGTTTAGCTGTATACGTACAAATTTTGTATCATATTGGCGTTTCGTCCAGACGGATCCGGCGTTTTCGGAGACTGAAACCGCTATTTTTTTAAACCGGGTCCCAAGGTGGATAAATCTGAAAACGCCACCCTTGCGTTTTCGTGTGTACGGCCAATCCATACATTTTGTGAAACGATGATGTTATCACACCAAGTGTCAACTAGTCAGACACCGCTAAGTCACAGCAACAATTGCCGACTACATGCTTGTGTTCGTGCTGCAGAAGCTACTGAGCCTCTTTTATTTCTTTATTTATTATTTACTTGAATGTATTTTATTTTTTTATTTTTTGTTACTTCATTTAGGCCTATTTATATTTTCTTTCTTATGCTATGATGCTTGTCTGTTGTCTGATTAAGACATTTCATATTTTGTAGGGATGGGCGTTTCAAGCAAAAATAATATTCGAAGATCGCTGGGAATTATTTGATTATTATTCAAAAAACGCACCCCTGCCCTACATGATCACCGGTAAAACGGCGTTCGCTCAAATTTCTCTGTACTGTAGGCCTACATGTTGTAGCCATTAAAGAAAATGTATTTAGTTTCATATTTATGTGTAAATAATGTTATTTTTTTATTTCATCTATGTTGATTATCTGAAAAGTGAACAGCATGAGTAATCATAAGATGTGCAATATATCGGGAGACATAATTTTGACCACATTAAGTTTTGTTTTGTATAAAGCCTTTCTTTAAAGTGAATTTTGTTTTGTATAAATTGTATCTTTTAATCAATGTTTCATCAACCAATTGCCTGGATTTTAATAAATAAGAAGCAAATATAGCAGACAATTTAATCAGGACACGGAGGCACTGGCGCGATATAACTTGCATTGCTCGTGAACTGAGCTCGTCTCATAAATGAACCGAAACTCAGAAATATATCTATAGAAAGCTTGAAATGTCTACTTTTAAACAAAACAATTCAAAACGAAAAGAAACAGACAACTCTCTTATGTAATCCGTATGAAGTGTGCATTTCTCTCTATAGGCACGTTCACAATACTGCGAAGGTGGCGAGTCAACATCGTCAACATCTTTAGCCGAGACTGACACAGAAAACACTAGTTTATTAATAAACAACTAAAATGTCTCCTTGCTATATTTGACACATTCATAATGATTACTTTTGCCGGTTCTTTGTGGCAATCTTTATGCGTCCGCTAACTATCGAATATCGTGACTCATATTTTGTACCATGCAGGCCATTCATGGTTGTTCATATTGTTCAATAAAGTTCTTGGTAAAAAAAGAAAAAAAGAAAAGAAAAAAAGAAGCTACTGTGCCTAATATTATTGCTGTATTCGCCTTATTTTCGAACACGGAAGTAAATATGGGTCCAATTTCCGGTTTTTGTGCGGCACTTCCGTTTCTTCGCTTCCCTGGGCTAACTAACGATATCGATCGCGAAAGGATTATGCAGAGTTGACAGAAAAATGTTACACATGCCGTAGCAGATGAATACAACAAAGAACTAAAGCCCTGCCTCACCCAGTTCGGGTACCCCAGTTCGGGACCTGGTTGAAACACTCATGCATCTAGCTGGCAGAGTGCCAAAACTTCGCGGGCGCCTTCAGCACCGCCCTAAACACGGTCGAGCCAACGCTGGACTAATATATCTATGGAGGTATTTTGTCATGTCAAATGTATTAATAATGCCATCAGAATGCAACCAAAGCACAGGATAGCAATAAGTAGATGGCTATAAATAATTGTAAATCATACAAAATAAATGCCATGATCATGATCATGCCACGATGACTAGATTTTATACAGGGGGGTTACTATAATGATTTTGTTTCTCCTTGGAGTTTTTATTGGGACTTCGTAGCCCAGCCACTTTTCTGGTATCGGGTGGTCTTCTGTAGGTCTTGTGGTCACGAAATGAAAAGAACAAACATACGGTCGCTTCGGTGGTTTCTTCAAATTTAAAGCTTTTAACCACAGGCGAAGGGATTCCTCATTCTTCGGCAGGGGGTAAAGGTCGTAGGGCGCATCGCATCCACATTCAGCTCTCGTACGCGTTTGATGATTAAAACACTCCTGCTCCAAGTAAGTTAAATCTTTATTTTGTACCAGTTATTATGACAACCTCTAACTGCACCAACAATCCCGGTCTTCCTCGAAGCCATAACGATGAGTTGGTTGTTACGAAGACTTGTTTGATTAACCGCTACGGTGAAAAGTGAGTTAGCTCGCCAGTGACTGGAAGTGCCTGACCGGAAGTATCGTACAAAATACCGTCAACTGGCTGTGTCCGTATTTCCGTTAAAAATAAGGCGAATACAGCGTGCAAGGTTTATGCGCATGCTCTAAGTCTTCTTCTCCATTTTAATGTATGTCTGTGGCAGAATTGCAGCGCCACATACTGGTCTGGCATGTATACTACATCGTTTTGAGTCGGTTTCAGTGGTTTCGTGTGTACGCAGATATTTCTTGAGACGACGCCGTGTTTACGGAATTTTCTTTTTTTAACGGTGGAAAAAAACCCACTGGATAGGGAAAGCTCTGGCTTCGTGTGGATGTGGCCTTAGAATTTACTGCATTAGTTAGCAAACTCTGTTGAAGTCGTTAATGCCACTTTGGGATGCTGAAGTGTGATTTTAAAGGGGTAGTTCACCCAAACTTATTTTTATTTTAAAGTTATTAATAAACAAAGTTATTTTATTTTAAACCCATTTTATTTTATTTCTTCTGCAGAACACAAAAGAAGGCATTTTGAAAAATGTACACCCCTGTGTTATTACCCAACACAGGCTCATTGGAAAAACATATCTGTGGCAACATTTTTGCAAAACGAAAAATATGTACCAATACGTACATATCACTGCAGTTTCTAACAGAAATGAACAGAAAAGAAAAGAACCAATAGGTCGCTGATCTAGCCTATGTGTTTAATGAAAAAAGTGGAAAAAAAAAACAGAAGAAAAAAAAAACTAATGCTGACTTTTTTTTTCCTTTTTTTTTTTAACCAATGTATTACAACGGCACTAACCCAGCGCCGCCAATTAAGCAAAACAAAACGAATGGGCCGCCGATGTACGAGTTTTGTGGGCCGTTAAGACAAAGACAAAAAAAAAAAGCCTATTAGATGTATCGGCCCAAAAAGCATGTCGGCCCACCGGGAATCTCCTAGCCATGTGTGGACGTCACACTTTAAATCCTACCTGTTGCCTTTGACCATCCACTTTTTTAGCTGCTGGCGCATCAATTGACATGCCATCTCCTTTTCCCTCTTTCTTTTTCTATTTTTAGTCCCGACAGCTTTTTTGCTTTATCCATCTTTTTCGACTCCTACCTGCTCGCTCAGATATTATCCCCCCCTCTCTATGTCAAAATTCTATGATGGAATCTTATGAAAATCCTACTCTAGCCTAGCCTAGAAATCTAGATGCACCCTAGCGGCAGCAAAATGTATCTTGCAGCCAGGGCAGTCTAGCAACTCTCCATAGACTTTCGAGCTGCAAAAACCTAAATTGGGTCAGGCCAATCACGTCGCGTATAGAGTATGTGGGGCGGGTTTAACATATGACGACAGAGTTGCGACGGTTCCCTGGCTGCTACTTGAAAACAAAGAATGACGGCTGCTCATCGGCTTTGGCCGCGACTCTGGAGGACTTGGAGTTAAGTTTTTCTTTGAGAAAAGAGCAAAGAACGGCACTTAAGTCATTCTTAAAAAAAGGAAGATGTGTTCGTAGTTTTGCCGGCCAGATATGGCAAAAGTTGAATCTATCAACTACTGTAGCTCGGCTGGTGGGAAAACGCTCTGGTTGGTTGAAGCGCTGTCCTATTGAGTGCAGAGGGAATTTGAAAGACAGTCGTTTATGCCGCCCCTCGGATTGAGCGTGTCTATGGTGAGTTGCCAGACCAAACATCTTGATGTAGGTCTGGCTTGCCAGGCTAGCCTGTTAGTCCTCTAAAAAGTTATATAACATTGAGGAAATGCAGAAATTATTTAGAAACGCACAACAGCAGCGCCCCTATGCGCCGCATATAGCGCATACCCACTTTTTGCGCCACTGCACAGGAATCAGCTGCCGGTTTGAGGTTCAAGTTTTCCCTGGTGTCTGCATGCGCAATAAGTGGGCAGGCAAATGCTAATGTTTCGTCTTGACGTCACGACGAAACGGCTTATGACTCGTTTGAAAAATGATTCATTTCATTGGCTCAGAGTCGACTTCCTACTTTTGAAAGACAATAACTTTATATATGGTGCACTTTCAGATTTAAAACTTTGCAGGATGTTTTCATTCACTTAGAGCTATGTTACACACTACACGAAAGGTCATTTTCAAAAATCCATAATAGGGGCACTTTAAAGATTATGAGTGTACAGAAGTAAAAAAAAAAAAAAGTGTACAAAGATAAATGATTTATAATAAACACAGCAACATTTTGTTAAAAAAAAAAGAAACGAAATAAAATAAAATAAATAAGAATGATCAGTTTTGATTGCATGGTGATTTTAAAATTAAAATCAGTAATAATCCCCAGTAGATAATTTTTGATGGTTAAACTGATGGTGTTACAGCTCACTGCATCAACTCCCTAGTCTCCTTTATTTTAATAAAGGAGTTAACACTAACATCATTAAAAGCATGCTTTACTCTGTCTCTACCATAGTAGTTTGCAGGGTCTTATGCTTGTTGTAGGCTACATTACAAATATTAATGAGCATTTAAACATTAGCTACAGAGAACAAAGGGGAAATTAAAGGAAAAGAAAGAAAAGGAAGATGCGAGTAGGCGATTTAAACCTCAAGGAATGCACAATTTATGTAAAACAGTTTATGAGAACATGTTGCACTGTCAAGACCCTTGATGCAGTTTTGGTCCAGCAGTGAACAGGCAGGAAGTTTCATATCCAAACTCCTGAACCTTCTTGAAGTGCAGAGCAAAAGTGAATATTGCCTTAGGGATACTGGGCCATTTGGCACTCTGTGTAAATAAACACTACAGTCAGATGATTTGTATGGTAATAAAAAGCACGTTTTTTTGATGCCTCTATCTTCCATGCGCTCGGGCCCTGTTGGAGCACAGCTGAGCATCTATTCCTCTCAGTTTATGGTAATCTTTCAGGGGCCCCCATTATGTTTATTCCTCATTAAAATTTTAGCAGCTAAGGCAAATTGTGAAGATTAGGATGGGGTTGGGAGATCTCTCTCGTTCAGCTGTCTGCTCACAGATTTATGTTATTCCTTACACTGATCCAGAGATCCCTGCAACCAGATGTTCATAAAGCAAAAAGGAGAGGTTTGGTCTGGTGCCCTGACCCGCGGAGCAAGGAAATGGAAAAGAACAAGCATCCAAACTAGGCTAAACGGGTGAGCTCAGAGATTGCTTTTCTTAATTAAGGAATTTTGTTTGTTTATTTGCTATTGATCTGATATTTGTACACATAATTATATTATACTCACTGTATATAATCTGCATGTAATATATGCTGTTAGAAGGAACAAAAGTTCTTAAGTCTCAAGATCTAAAAAAAAAAGAAAAAAAAAGTCCAATGTCATTCTTTAAGACATCCTGGTTCCATAAATTGGCCAATTAGCTACAAGAAAATACAGAATAAAAATGAATAGAAAAAATAAATAAAAAATGCATGGCCTTACTTTGGCTTAAACTTGCAAGTGTTCATATTTGTCAGCTCAAATGATTCTTTAGATCATCAATCACAAAGAGACGATGCATTATATAACTACAATGAGAAAGATGAGCAGATTACAGCAATTCTGATGGTCGCAAGTAATGCCGCTGAGTCAAAATTAACACTTGCAAAATCGTCCTGGATACAGGAGGCCAGCTGTCCAGCAGGTACTTTAGCATTAGAGTGAACTGAAATGAAAGTTTGATGTTCAAAGTTAATGAGCATAACTAACATAACTATTGTATCTCCAACAAAAATAGAAGACAATTTACCATACGTTGGTGTAAGGCCACTGCAGAATGAATTTTACATTATTTACACTTTACCTCTCAAGCTGTTTCCACCTACTTAGCCTGCTGTTTATCACCACACATCTGTTGTATTACAATATCAGACTAGAATGCTGGGTCAAGAAGGTGAAATGTGTGGGTGTTCACATGTCTCTATCTGCCTTATATCCTGTGAGGTAGACCAGCACACAGAAAATCTGAATGCTGGGCCTGATTGTTCTGTTTCTGTTGAGTTCCTAAGAATTCTGTGGTTCCTCTCTGGTAATGATATCAAGATACTGTTAGAGATCACCACTAAGGTCACATCCCTTGATCCAGTTCTGGAAACAACTGCTTTGGGGCTTTGTGCTGGTTATACAACGCTATCTCACGACCAATTCGTACGAATTCGCACGAATGATAAAAAGTTGGCTAATTCGTACTAATTCGTATGACCTCACTCGTACGAATTTGTACGATTTGTCTAAACCCACGTGATGGGTAGGTTTAGGGGCGGGGTCAGGGGTAGGTCATTCGTATGAATTCATACGAATTGGCCAATTCGTAAAATATGTACGATTTTGCAAAAATCTTACTAATCTTACGTCAGGTCGTATGAATTCGTACGAATAAGCCACCTCGTAGAATTTGTACGTTTTCCCGTGAGATCGGTTAGGGTTATAATATACTGCACTGTTGATCTTATTTTTTCTCTAGATAAATACATCCCGGACAGTATCTTTATGTGTTGTACAAAAATATGCAAGTCTCACACTCACCCCTGGTTCACACAGGACGCTGAAGCGACGCGGAACAGAAAATCACGCGCGGTCCGGTGCCTGCCTGTTCACACTAGACGCGTATTCTCCGCGGCGGTCTACAAGCGCTTCTGCTCAGTTGTTGTTTATTCAGAGCTATTTTTTTACATCATGTAAGTAAATAACCTCATAAAATGAATACACCATGTTTCTGTAACCAAGAAGTTTGTACACTTCTTGTATTAATACTTTTTGTTAATACTCGCGGTATTTTAATTAGAAAATTGCTTATATTTTGACAATTGACCGGATGTCTCGTGTTTCTTGGTGTGACTTCCTGCCGGAATGGATGTGGATCACTCGCGGCTCGCGAAAAAAATAGACCAGACGCCGAAACTGGCGCTTCACGGCGCGGGCCGGCCGCGACGCGCTGTGGCGCACCGCGTCTGGTGTGAACGACACCATAGGTTAACATGGGCGCCGAAAGGAAGCGGCCTCCGTTCCGCGCCGCTTCGGCGTCCTGTGTGACACCGGTTTCACACCGCAAGCGTCAGCGGCGCGTGAGCAGAGCGTCTTTTTTTCGGCATCCATGTTATTCAATGAGTGCATTCACACCGCACGCAGAAGCGGCGCGGCAGCGCGTAGCAGGAGCAGAGCAGGAACAGCAGTGCCGCGATAGTTTCGGCGCCCAGTCTATTTTTAACGCGCCGCTTACCCCTGGTTCACACAGGACGCCGAAGCGACGCGGAACGGAAAATCACGCGCGGTCCGGCGCCTGCCTGTTCACACTAGACGCGTATTCTCCGCGGCGGTCTACAAGCACTTCTGCTCAGTTGTTGTTTATTCAGAGCTATTTTTTTACATCATGGGTAAGTAAATAACCTCATAAAATGAATACACCATGTTTCTGTAACCAAGAAATTTGTACACTTCTTGTATTAATACTTTTTGTTAATACTCGCGGTATTTGAATTTGAAAATTGCTTATATTTTGACAATTGACCGGATGTCTCGTGTTTCTTGGTGTGACTTCCTGCCGGAATTGACGCGGATCACTCGCGGCTCGCGAAAAAAATAGACCAGACGCCGAAACTGGTGTGAACGACACCATACTGTAGGTTAACATGGGCGCCGAAAGGAAGCGGCCTCCGTTCCGCGCCGCTTCGACGTCGCTTCGGCGTCGCTTCGGCGTCCGGTGTGAATGGGCCATTATGCTGAATTAAAGTGACAATGCATTGATCATGGTCAAAATACACCGCAGTTTTACCCCAAAAGCGCATTGATGATATCTATTGTGTTTTAAACAGTCAATCAAATGACCAAAAACAATTTAAAAAGAAAACAAATGTCCAAAAACAAACTTATAACAATAAAAACAAAGATGAACCAAAAGTTATATAAATGAAATTATTAATAAAATAAGTATTTTCTCTTAAATGTATTTGAAAACGAAATAAAGCAATGCCAACTCATCCATAATAGAGTAGCCTACTCTGTCTGTACAAAACCTGCAGTTCAGGCGCGCGTGACAAACGCTGCCAGTGTGAAAGCAAAACGCACGTGTCCTGCTCCTGCTCACCATATGCACTGCTCCTGCGCTGCTTACGCTCTGCTAATGCATGCAGTGTGAAACCGGCGTGAACCAGGGGTCACACTCACACACACGCACACGCACGCGCACACACACACACACACGTCTGGTTTGCTATTTTGTTGGGACTCTCCATAGAAGTAATGGTTTTTATACTATACAAAATGAAAGCTTTAGCATAAGTTCTGCCGGGAAGACTCAGTTGTTACGTCACTTTACCTTCTCATCTATCCAATCACATTCTAATACTCGTGGTATAAAAGATTGGTACTTACATGCACACATATGAGTTTGAGTTTTGCAAAACACAAAATACGTTGCGTAGTGCACGTTTCACGACAGTTTCAAAGTGAAATGTCCAGTGAGTGGCGCTAAAGCCGTTTTGCAGATGAGCGTGAATATGGTGACATTTTATTACGTTGGAGTTTGTACGCATCACCGCAGTTCTGAATTGAAATGTACGGTGAGTGGCGCTAAAAGCTCAATGCTTCATTTTAAAATAACAAACTCCTACACTAAACCCTAAACAAGGGATGGGGAATGTCGGTCCTGGAGGGCTGCTGTCCTGCAGATTTTAGCTCCAACCCTGCAAACAAACTCACCTGCCTTAGTGATCCTGAAGACAATGTTTAGTTTGTTCAGGTGTGTTTGATTAGGGTTGGAACTAAACTCTGCAGGGCAGCGGCCCTCCAGGACCAATGTTCCCCATCCCTGCAGTAAAACCTACCCGATAGTGTTAACAAAAGCATGCCATTTTAGCTTGTTTTTGAGCTCTTTTATTGTGACTCATCTTTCATGGGATTCGTATCCACACTCTCCGCATCACAAGTACAATTCTGTATCAGCTGAGCTATCAAGCCAGCTTACTACGTCAGTAAAACCGAACATATGGAGCGTAATCATAACTATGTTTGAAAACGATTAAAAGTGCTTGCTGTTTTACTGCCTCTAGTGTTCATTTCTATTGGAAACTGCAGTGATACATGTATTGGTACGTATTTTGTGTTTTGCAAAAATTTTGCCACAGCTACGTTTTTCCAGGAGCCTGTGTTGTTATTATGGTGCCTTCACGTGCTATGGTAATTATGGTAAATACCAAAAGCCGACATGGGAAATGCACATGAACACCCCCTCATGTGGTATTTTCCACTGGGCAACTCGTAGAATATTTTGATGCACGAGTTGCCGAGATGAGATAACCTTTGACCTTTTCAAAATGGCGGAGAGCACCGCAAGAGTCGTGAATACTGTTAGCATATAGTTTTTGTAGCCTTTACAATGTTGTGTCATTAACGATTGTAATATAATGCGTTAACACTCAATTTTCAACTTCGCCGCAATTTCCTTGGTTCATATTTAATCATTTTATGTCATGGTTTTTTTTTTTTTTTTTAAATATGTTTTAATCATCAGAAAGCACCACATTTACGTTTTTTTTTTTTTTTTGTAAAGATAAAAAGATACTCTACTGACACAGAGCTCGTGGGTACTACATTACGACAACAAAAGCACTTGAACACAACACACTGGTAAATACCAGTTCACAAGTGGAAAATATCATCTTTCCCATAGCACGTGAAGGCACCATTAGTTCATGCATTCTCTGGAAATTAAACGCACAACCTTGGCATTGCTATAGCACCCAAGACCTTTTGTTTGAGCTACAGGTGCATGGATGGCATGTTGTGGCAGTATAACAAAACACATTTAAAAATGTTATGCTCCAATGTTTGGAAACCGTAAAAGTATAGAACCTTTTTACTTGGCAACAGAGTGTTGGGTTGTTTTGGCTGAGAATTTATAAAGGGTCCATATTCTTTTCAGGGTTCAAAACATTATCATTATCTTCTATACCGTAAATCCTCTAATAAAGGCCCGGGCCTTTATTTTACTCAAGCGCATCGCGGCCCAGGCCTTTATTGGAAGGAGGCCATTATTAGAGACAGGCCTTTATTTGTATTTGAGCAAAACGGACTACCAGTAGAATGAATAAAACGAGATTTTGTGTCTATTTTAACCTATAAAATACTAGGTTAATTTATTGAAAACGTACAGTTAGTTACCATATAACATTATGGTATGCAAACAGAACATTAACAACAAATAAATATAATATAAATAATATTTTTTGTGAAAAGCAATGATTCATTTTGAAACAGTATTTGTTCCAGCAGTAGTAACGTTAGCTCCACAACAGCACGCATCTGTGCATTCATTGATTTCATTCATTCATTCACACACTAGAAACGCGTGTCTTTTTGCGTGTAACTTATAGACACTATTGCGATTAGAACAAAGCAAATAGAACTGACCTATTTCTCAGCTGGATCCGTTGCTCCTCGAAATAATACTTCCAAGCACTTCTGAGGTAAATTTTCCAGAATTATTATTACTTAGATAGATGTGTGTTATCCAGCTGATTGTGGGTGTTCAGGTTTGCGTGGATCGCCTCAGATTATTTGCGTTTGAATAATGCGCGCTCTCCGTAATTAAGAGATCAAAGTCAACAGAGTATTTTGAAACTCGTTTGCACTTAAGAAAAAAAGCGAGCCTATCGCGCCAGTGCGATTGTCGATCCCAGGGGGTTAAAAAATAGATTTTCGCCAAAAATCCTCTTTGGCTCCGCAGCTGCCATGGTAAACAACATTAGCCTACCGGTGACTGAATTCTCACGTGCGAGTCAAGAGCGAAGTGATTGACATGACCAGGCTACCATAGCTATGGCTTGGATTCATTAGCAAACATTGCCCCCCTGTGGTATTTGCATGTTACTATCACAAGCATAATGTTGTGGCCTGCCCAGAAAAACGTTGTATCTAATAATAGCCCCGGCCACTATTAGAGACCGGCCTTTATTTACCTCCGCCAACAGCGAGACCGGCCAATGTTAGAGACCCGGCCACTAATGGAATACAGGCCACTATTAGAGGATTTACGGTATAACCTTTTTGGGGTGTTCAAACACTAAAAAGAACCCTTTAAGTACTCTACATAGAAACATTTCTTCTAAAAGTGTATAATAAATGCCAACTACTACAGTTACATGCTATTCTGAGAAATTAGATTTTATAAACATCTGTCTTCGAGCAACTAATGTGTGAAGTTGTCATATGAGACTGTTTAAACAGGATTTTAGGGTTTTAAGAATTCAATCAAATGTAGGTTTGTCTGTAATTCAGTCTAATTTGAACATTTATGTTACCAGCAGATTCTTTGTGTGTCATTCAGCACAGTCAATTTCCTCAGAACAACATAACAATGAGCTGGACAAACTGTGTTGGAAAGAAAACAATTTAAGGCAAGTCGGCAAATAATATAATGACACAATAATGAATGGTAGATCTATATTGTTAAAGAATCTCTTTTGAATATCAACTAACCACTAAGCCCCAGGCCACAGTAGGAGAGAGCAATGTGTAAGTTCCTACTCTGGGACCTTTTCTTCTCTCTTTCTCTCTCAAGAAAATTGACTAATGGGCAATACTGCTACACCGCTTTAGTATCTACACAGACTAGACACACGCGCATGCGCATGCACGCACACACGCGCGCGCACACACGCACGCACACACACACACAAACAAAATTGCCAGTTGACAAAGCTTTCAAACTATGAATCCAATTAAAGCCCAAACAAAAGCAATATTTTCAAGAGAAAGCTGCTGCACAGATCATGGAGAGGCTGCATAATTTATGTTTGTCCCTTTTTTCCTTCCCTTCCTCTTTGAATTGAGCCTCATAAAACAACCACCATTTCAATAATGCACGACCTGTGGGTTTGTTAATAAGCTTTGTAGTCGCAATAATGTACTTTCCTACATGGCTGACGGAGATTATGGGCTGGCTCTCTGGGTTGCCAGCTATCGATCTCTTCTAATACCTCTTTGCTCCCTGGTTGCCATTATTCAGCCCCCACCCTCCACCCATCATGGCACAAACGTTACAGCAAGTCCAGCTGCTCTGAGCATCAGCGGGGATGGAGTGAGACAATAGAGGAGAGAGAGTGCCCGCAGAGAAATGGGCTGTTGTAATCCATTAATTTCTGCCTCTCAGTCCTCTTGAATCTGATTATTTGAATAATTAAGAGAAATCACTCAAGCAGAAGTTCAATAAGCTTTTACATATTCAGTGTTCTCGCTGCCTACCAACCCACAATAAGGGCAAAACATTGCATCTGCTTTGCACAATGTGATATGATTATATGCACATGCCAGTTGCACCAATGGCAGCTGGGAAACAACCCAAAGTGGCTGTGTATAGTATTATCAGATATCGACACTTCTGAAACGGATGTTGTATCAAAACGATCACTCCTTAAATAAAAATACAAAATAGCCTAATCTTTACCTTTAAAACAAAATGTATAACAGTTGGAGAATAAAGCATAATTTCACACCACCTTATGTGAGGTTATATAGCAGAGAGCAGTGTTTAACTTAAAACAGACCTTCAGACAGGCGAAGGGGAGCCAACGACATTAATCCCAGTCGGCCCCTGCTGGCCTTACTAACTAATTAGCAGACAAAACAGTTCACCTCGTCTGGTTCTAAACACAAGGCTTCTGTTCTCAGTGCCAAACTGAAATGCGGAGGTGGAAGAAGTAATGACAATTCGAAGCTAACCTCTAGTTCAGGGCAATAAGTATGTCCAATAAAACAAGACAGGGAATCAGAGACGAGAGGAAGCAGAACCCATGGCATCAAGCTGTGTTTATCCGTTTAGCTGTCTTGATTAGCAACAGAGTGGTTGCTGGAGATGGAGAACATGTGCAGCATTCTTCCTGTTGGAGAAAGGTTCAAGGTAGTATGTGAAAGATTTCCCCAAGGAAATGTGTCCTGGGCAGATAAGGTGATCGAACTCCAGGGGGCCAGCGATCACTGAAGTGTCTCTGCCGAGACATCGGCCACCAGCTATGACCAAATAGGGGGGAAAAATGAACGGAACAAAGGAAGAATAGGGGCCATGATGCAGAACATAGTCTTCAGAATGATTTCTTAAAATGAACAACACGACTCTCTCCTGAGTCACCTAAGCTCTTCTTCCTCAGGGACAAGAACCTTCCAGAAAACTTGTACAATATGAGTTCCACCACCATGGTGAATGGAACTTCTGAACATTTTTCTTAAGTATTATTGTCCTTGACCATTCATCCCTGCTAGACCCACAAGGCATGTTAATTGGAGCAGAAAAGTTGGATTAATATTCCAAACTTGGCTTTGAGAATGGATTGAAAGGTGATGGTGAACGGGTTGATGATGGGTTGAAGTCCAGAAGAGAATAAAGACAATGAAGATGATTGAGATAAATGAGTGTCCAGTGCTCTGATTGCATGGTAATAATGTTCCCCGCTTATCAATGATTATGCTATTGTCTAAATCATGTCCATCAGATGCAGGTTTGGCAGGAAGAACCTCAGTGTTTTAAGAAAGGGCTTTGTGCACCGCTGTCACTTCTGAGAAAGCCATGTTCTGCTTCATACTTGATAGCAGTATGTCCTAATATGAACTTTGCAAATGAGTTCACAGTTGTTTAAGCACAATAGATAGCCGAGCAATAATAAAATAAAATAAATTCCTGAAAAAATACTATACATATTTAAACTCGTTCAAATATCTGTCAATAAAAGTCAAGTTAATATTAATATAACTTTTATTTTCGAACCTTACCTCACACATCTACATGGTTACACCACACAAACAGTGCTCCTTACTTTCTAAATTCACTAAATTCATTCATTTTAATTTAACCTATATGTAATTATTCATTTAATTATCCCCTGTCCAGGGTGTTTCCTTGCCTGCGGCCTGAAATTCTGGGACAGGCTCCAGCCTCCCACGACCCTAGAGAGGATAAGCGATATGGAGAATGGATGGAGGGATTTATTTATTTAATTATGTTCAGCTATACTTTTCAGGATTGAAAGAAATGCATTTACACAACACTACCATTCACCAAGGCTTAACGTATTTGATAAAAAATTCAGCAAAACATAATTACAATTTAAAATAACTGCTTTCTATTTTAACACATTTTAAAATGTCATTTTTTTCCTTTGATGGTAAAACTGAATTTTCAGCATCATTACTCAAGTCTTCAGTGTCACATGATCCTTCAGAAATCATTATATGCTGATCTGCTGCTCAAGAAACATTTCTTATTGTTATCAATGTTGAAAACAGGTGTGCTGCTTCATAATTTCTGTGGAAATTGTGATACTTCAGGATTCTTTGATGAATAGAATGTTTTAAAAAAACAGGATTTAGTTTAAATAATAATCTATTGTAACATTGTATATGTTTTTTTTTTTTTTTTTACTGCCACTTTTTAATGAACCAACAATTCTCTTGTCTGCCATCTTGGATTTATTTTTTAAATGAGAATGATGTAATGCATTTTGGGATTGTCTTCTCTTTACTGCAAAGGATACATGCAAAGCTGTTTTAGGATTTGGCCAAAATAAGCATACAGTAATTAAGTTGGAGCATACAGTATGTTGGAACATACAGTAATTATAATGTTTTATTGTTGAACACAAAGAAGATATTTGAAAGAAAGCTCAAAATATCTTCTTTGTGTTCAGCAGAAGAAAGAAATTCATACAGGTTTGGAACAACTTGAGGGTGAGTAAATGATGATGGAATTTTCATTTTTGGTTGCACTATCCCTTTTAAGGGATAGTGGGGAGAACAAGTATTTGACACACTGCCGATTTTGCAGGTTTTCCTACTTACAAATCATGTAGAGGTCTGTAATTTTTATCATAGGTACACTTCAACTGTGAGAGACGGAATCTAAAACAAAAATCCAGAAAATCACATTGTATGATTTTTAAATAATGAATTTGCATTTTATTGCATGCATAAGTATTTGATCACCTACCAACCAGTAAGAATTCCGGCTCTCACAGACCTTTTAGTTTTTCTTTAAGAAGCCCTCCTGTTCTCCACTCATTGCATGTATTAACTGGACCTGTTTAAACTCGTTACCTGTATAAAAGACACCTGTCCACACTCTCAATCAAACAGACTCCAACCTCTCCACAATGGCCAAGACCAGAGAGCTGTGTAAGGACATCAGGGATAAAATTGTAGACCTGCACAAGGCTGGGATGGGCTACAGGACAATAGGCAAGCAGCTTGGTGAGAAGGCAACAACTGTTGGCGCAATTATTAGAAAATGGAAGAAGTTCAATATGACGGTCAATCGGCAGTGTATCAAATACTTGTTCTCCCCACTGTATATTTCTCATCCAATTTACCAGAGATTTGCAAAGCCAATATGGATAATGCACATGATTTGTTGCAGAGGATTTGAGGGAATATTGATATTAATTGCTTTTTCTAATTGAAGCTTAAAGAAGGTGACAACTGTTGAAATAGCATCCACCTGTACACCACTCACCATCCCTCTGGAGAGAAGACATATGAGGGAAAATAAGCTTTCTGGAGCTAGGACTATGAAAGTCTTTTAGAGAATTGTAATGCACAAATCTGTTCTTAACAACACCATTCTTTGATTTCTGACATGTAGTCTGAGACACAAAAAAAAAAAAAAAAAAAAAAAAAAAACACGCACACACATTGTGGCCAATTTGCACTGCATTTCTGTCACCAACTTTGCCCACCTGTTAGACAAGCCACAGATGCTGACACACTGATTTAAAATACAGCTGACCACGTTTTGAGGTGCGCGCACAATCCTGACCACCAAGAAAACAGCAATGAGCAACAGCCAATGAGATTGCAAAAGCACGAAAGTGCAAAAGAGGAGGGCAAGGCAGTGGGAAGCAGGAGCCAAAAAAAGCCCATCAAATTGCTGCACATTTCATCTGCTCTGTGTCAGCCACATTTTCTCATGTTATGTGTGTGAGAATGAATTTCAGTTCTATAACTACAGACAGGGTGGGAGAATGATGTATTGATACATGTAGACTGCGATAAGGTGTGATAAGTGCACACCGACACAGCGGAAAACAAAAAACTGTCAACCTCCTGAAGACCTTCTGACTTGTAGTGTGCATTTGGCTCAAGAGAAATTTGTCTTGGTTAACTGTATGTTTTTATCAGTAAAAAATGATATTAGACAGTCTTTAATGCATTCTTAATTTTTATTACAGTACCATTATTTGGTGGAAATTGGTCATTGGGGATAGAGTGACATTGGCTTATATAATCTTCTCTCACTTTGGCAAGAGCAATAGGCGAGTGGCAGGTACTGTAGCGATGAAAACGATCTTCTCCTCTCCTGAGCATAAGAGACATATCTGACAGGTGCCACAGACCTTGAAATAGCTGATGGATTATTAGCTCCGGCTGTGCCTCTACGTCAAATTATCCTTTACATCTCCCCTGAGACGGGCAGGCAATTAGCTCAAAATACAGACCACTGTCAGATATAGAGATATAGATGGATAGATAGTGTGAAAGAAAGAAAGAAAGAAAGAAAGAAAGAAAGAAAGAAAGAAAGAAAGAAAGAAAGAAAGAAAGAAAGGAAACATTAAACTAATAACGGGCTCTTTACAAGCATGCTTTTAAAAAAATCACAAAAACAAGCGTTTGTTCAGTGTTTTGGTCAACAGCTTTGCTGTCAGTTAAGAGTCTCCACAACAATAATAGCCAAACCATCACAGAATCAGCCATTTGTAACATTATGGTTATCTTGCTGCAGTAAACAAATTATGCCCCTAAATTATAAATCCATTGTGTGACAAGAAAGAAGACAAGAAAAGTGACATGTCTGCTAACTGTCACTGTTTTGTCAGTCTTTGTTTAATTGATCTTCACTCTACTAAAATTATTGGCTACAGTATTAAAGTGATTCTAATTAGTGAAGTGATGCCTCTCAGAATCCAAATAAAACTACAATGTCATTTATATTTAGGATTAAAAGTTCAGTGTCATGGAAAGCTATACCAATATTTGAAACAGGATATTAATTGAAACCAAATTGCATGTAACCAAACTCAGTGGTTTCTTCTGAGACAATGACAGACTGGTTTTGAGATGAAAGTTAAATTCTAAAATTTTAGTTTTTAAAAGGTGATAAATTAGTAATTTAGAAACTAAATTACATCTGAACCTCACTGAATAAATCATTCAGGCACCGGGACTTTTATTCAGCTCATTATTTTAAAGGGGTGGTATAATGCCCCTTTTTACAAAATGTAAAATAAGTCTCTGTTGTCCCCAGAGTGTGTATGTGAAGTTTTAGCTCAAAATACCCCACAGATAATTGTTTGGAGGATGTTAAAGTTGTCCCTTTTTGAGGGTCAGTAGGTCTGTGACCCTTTAAATGCAAATGAGCTGCTGCTCCCGGCACAGAGGGCGGAGCTTCAAGAGCTTGTGTGTTAGCAGCTCCGATTACACAGACAAGCACTAAAATGTCAGAAACTGTTCTGCCTTTTATATTTAAACTGGAGTCGGACAATGATGGAGAGACTCAAGAAGAAGTGATAACATGTAGAATGCAACAGGGCGTTTCTGAATGGTTAGTTGATGAATTTATGTAGCTGATATGGAGTTAACTAACTTCAAGTCATTGATTAGCATATTCTGTCATGATAATCTATAAAATCGCTCGTGTGGGAACTGTTGTAAGATGCCTACAGATTGACATGCTATTGGATTTGTGTTACGTACTGTATTGCAAAGACGGATGCGACAGCTTGAGTAGACTCAACAATGTGCTCTACAACAACAACTCTTCCTCTTCTCAACATGGACTACGTGTTCCCGGGGGCAGGGTTTATGTAAATGTTAGGGTTTTTAGATGTCACTAACCCGGGAGGAAGCTAGTGTAGTCCCTACCAGCCGTTTGTTGGAGTCCTTAAAAAACGATTTCTTTAAAAGCAAATATCTTCTTTTGCTTTGAACTTTGAGCGTTGTAACTTTGCAGATGTTGTTTATTCTCAAACAAAAAACATTTCGCACTAACTAAAGTTAGAAAAGTGAAATCATAATCAACCACACCTTTAAGAAACACCTACAAAGTTAAACTGACTTCACTTGATTGATAGGCAAGATTCATGCTCCTTGGTTACTGTTCTTAAGCTGAAAGGAACTAGTTATGGCTATCCTACCTTATACTTTAATGTTCATATGAGCTTTAGAATTTTTCAAATACAGCTTATAGAATGAGCTCTTTGCATGTCTTAGACAAAAGGGATAACATAGGAAGTGCACTGTACATGTGTAAAAAAAAAAAAAAAAAAAAGCAGATGGAAAAAAAATACTTTTTCCCTTTCACAAAGATAACATTGTGTGTTATCCCTTCATTCATTCTACAAATCTGTAATACCTCAGGCAGTTCTGAGGATGACATTCATCAGTATTTCAAATCAATGCATCATATTGATGTTCTATTTGGGGAAATCAAGGGCAAGTCTGTCTGTTAGTTTTTAATGTTCCCCATGGATCCTGAGGATCACAGCATGTGTAGAGACTTCTACTGCAGATGGTTTTCTTTTGATTGGAGCAATACAGCAGTAGATGGATTTTTCTCTACTCCTGCATAATAAATTGCAAATGTATTACACATACAGTTTGGACGTAAAAGATTGATTTGGAGTTTCGGGAAAAGGAAGACAAAAAAGCGGAAACAATGTATGCAAGCACATATTCATTTTTTCAAACCCTCAGCTGTAATTTGACATGTATTTCCATAAACAGACGGTGTGAGGGGCCGTGTGAATCATACATATAGCATACTGAAAGCAGAAGAAAGTGTGCAAAGAACCATGCAGTATCATAAGGGAAACATCATTAAAGGGATACTCCACTTTAAAATGAAAATTCTGTCATCATATACTCACCCTCATGTTGTTTCAAACCTGTATGAATTTCTTTCTTCTGCTGAACAGAAAGGAAGATATTTAGAAGAATATCAGTAACCAGACAGTTTCTGGTCTCATTGACTTCCATACAGTAGTAGGAAAAAAAATATACTATGGAAGTCAATGAGACCAGAAACTGTCTAGTTACTGATATTCTTCTAAATATCTTCCTTTCTGTTCAGCAGAAGAAAGAAATTCATAAAGGATTGAAACTACATGAGAGTGAGTATATGATGACAGAATTTTCAAAAGACTATTAGCCTAACCTGCACCTTTTGACATTCTCATCTCAACCATTGAAAAAAAAAAAAAGAAATAAAAAAAAGACATAATTTGGAAAAAAAGAAACAAAAATCTCAAGTGATCTCAAGCCTCATCATAAATAAAAAAAGAAACAAAAATCTCAAGTGATCTCAAGCCTCATCATTAAGAAAAAAATAAACAAAAATGTTAACAGTTAAAACGATCAAGAATCAAATTCCATTCAGGTTAAATCACAGGAAATATAAAGTATTACAAGGGGCATAATCATGTTTCAGCCTCTCAAACTGACAGAGGACCAAAAACAGCACCACCTTTCCAGGGTACAATAAGTAACATGAAAAAACAAAGAAAACTCAATAGACAAGACGTACCACTGAATTTACAGGAGGTGGCCAGCACCATAAAAAAAAAAAATAATAATAAAAAAAGACAAAACCATACAAATTCTCAAACCGGTAACAACACAAACATAAATGAACATAAAAACAATACATTTTACTAAACAGAATAAATTTGACTTAATGCAATGACTTTAATTTTGTAACCTAAAGCCAAATAACTAGCCCTTGCACTGATTCAGTACAATGACAAATAAATATTTTAAAACAAACCAATGAATATAGTAATGTATTTTTATTTACTGATAAATGTATAAGAATCATGAGTGCCATAAATCCTGGCCATTACAACTATACGTATATAGCTATTACTAAATAGTTTTAGCCCCAACCCCAAACACAGTAAAATTAAATAAATAAAAAATGTAACAGGCAAATACATGTACTGACAATATTTTAAATCAAGAAAGGAAAAAATAAATAAAACAAAAACAGCACAAAACAGTCAAGATGAGTCATTATTTCATGAATACATTTTTCACTTTTTCAAAGAATATCCATCATTTTACTTAAGTCATTTGTGATATAGATTTTTTTTTTTAAAGAATTTTATAGAGATTGGACATACAGTAATTTCTAGGAAAAGTCACTCAGTCACTTTGGTACACTTCTTGAATAATCCTTAAGATTTGCAAACCAGTAAGTGCATTTCTCAAAACAATCTGTACAAACAGCACCACACAATGGATTACCTGCAAAAGCTTAGTTCATCTCTCAAAAGTATTTATGTCAATGAGCATATAAGTGCCATTAAAATGACAAGTCATTGTTCACAAACAAGACAGTCAAAATGCTTTTTCACAATATAACAGTGTACCCTGTCAGAATTTTCAGATGTAAGCTATGAAACTGCACTTTATCTGTATGGCATATTTCAATTTCAACACTACAAATGTACGCATTACTATTTGTGGGATATTGATTGAGACAGGATAGGATTCACAGTTACACTTTTACAGTTAGTCTGTCAACAAATACAATACAATGTCATTATAGAAAGCTTTTAATAAAACAAGACATGTTTGTGTGTGTTGCATTGTCTCTATAAAGCATTATTTAATTTTTGATGTAAAATGTAAGTGGACTACTGTTAAACTGTGCACCTGCATAGCCTTGCAACAGCATTACAGTATAGTGAACATTGTCTGATTACACCTGCTCTGTCTACAAACGTTTGAATGACTGAGGACCCGGTTGTTCTTTCAACAATCGGCTGTACCTTTCGACCCGCCTCAGCCATATAAGGCCATGATTGAGAACATGATCCACAATAGTGGCCCTTATTTAGTGTTTTTTTTTTAGTGTTTATTGTATATGTCCCCGAAGGGCAATTGGTTTTACAGCAAGACAGCATACAAAGGAACAATTTACAATACATTAAAAATCTGTAAAAGTTAAATTACATTTAAAATTTTTAAAATTAACACGAAAATAAGTACACACACAAAGTACATACACAGAACCCAAACAACTACTTCCTTCCACCTAATCCCCCCATACCCGAATTTAACAGAGAGATGGAAGTAGGAATAAATGAATGTTTATACCTGTTACTTCTAACTAAGGGAAATCTCAATCGAGATCCTGAGGGTAGGACATGTATTCAGAAAAGTGCCTACGTCCTTTGCATATTTTACATCTTCCTCTGTTTTGCCTCCCTACCCTTCCACCATGCATCCTTACTCATTTCTTCCCAGCTGTTGAACCTGTTTGTTTCCTTGTTGTTCTTCCATTGTCAGAACTTGTAACAGTGTTGTTCTCTGTCTAGCTGACCAAATTAAGCATCATGAGATGCATCTGAAGCTATTTTAGAGAACCGGTTGATCATTGGTTGATCTAGCCCTTTATTATGACCGGCGCTAGCGTAGCTAGCGAAAGCGGTCATATAGGGATTGTCAAAGTTTTTTTTTTTTTTTTTTTCGTCACCTTACTGAATTTTTCGTCAACGATACCAGGGACACCGAAACACCGGGGAACATGAAATTTGGTGGGCATGTAGCCCCACTAGACTTCTAAGGAAAAATTTCGTTTGGTCCCCGGGGGCCACTCCCCCCCCCCGCGCTGGGCCCCCCCAAACCCCCAAAAATGCAGTTTTTCCTAAATAACTACCTGAACCGTGGCACCGAGGATGAAGAAATTTTTATGGTATGTTGGTCTACTAGACTTTTATGGAAAAATTTCGTTTGGTCCCCGGGGGCCACTTCCCCCCCCGCGCTGGGGCCCCCTTAAATTTTCCGTCAACGATACCAGGGACACCGAAACACCGGGGAACATGAAATTTGGTGGGCATGTAGCCCCACTAGACTTCTAAGGAAAAATTTCGTTTGGTCCCCGGGGGCCACTCCCCCCCCCGCGCTGGGCCCCCCCAAACCCCCAAAAATGCAGTTTTTCCTAAATAACTACCTGAACCGTGGCACCGAGGATGAAGAAATTTTTATGGTATGTTGGTCTACTAGACTTTTACGGAAAAATTTCGTTTGGTCCGCGGGGGCCACTTCCCCCCCCCGCGCTGGGGCCCCCGTAAATTTTTCGTCAACGATACCAGGGACACCGAAACACCGGGGAACATGAAATTTGGTGGGCATGTAGCCCCACTAGACTTCTAAGGAAAAATTTCGTTTGGTCCCCGGGGGCCACTCCCCCCCCGCGCTGGGCCCCCCCAAACCCAAAAAAATGCAGTTTTTCCTAAATAACTACCTGAACCGTGGCACCGAGGATGAAGAAATTTTTGTGGTATGTTGGTCTACTAGACTTTTACGGAAAAATTTCGTTTGGTCCCCGGGGGCCACTTCCCCCCCCGCGCTGGGGCCCCCGTAAATTTTCCGTCAACGATACCAGGGACACCGAAGCACCGGGGAACATGAAATTTGGTGGGCATGTAGCCCCACTTGACTTCTACGGAAAAATTTCGTTTGGTCCCCGGGGGCCACTCCCCCCCCCGCGCTGGGCCCCCCCAAACCCAAAAAAATTCAGTTTTTCCTAAATAACTACCTGAACCGTGGCACCGAGGATGAAGAAATTTTTATGGTATGTTGGTCTACTAGACTTTATGGAAAAATTTCGTTTGGTCCCCGGGGGCCACTTCCCCCCCCCCTGCGCTGGGGCCCCCGTAAATTTTTCGTCAACGATACCAGGGACACCGAAACACCGGGGAACATGAAATTTGGTGGGCATGTAGCCCCACTAGACTTCTACGGAAAAATTTCGTTTGGTCCCCGGGGGCCACTGCCCCCCCCCCCCCCCCCCCCCGCGCTGGGCCCCCCCAAACCCAAAAAAATGCAGTTTTTCCTAAATAACTACCTGAACCGTGGCACCGAGGATGAAGACATTTTTATGGTATGTTGCTCTTAAGGGCCCACATCAACCTAGCCCATAATCACTCATTTGTGATTTGCGCCCCTCCCATAAAAAATGAAAATGCAATATTATTCTGCTTTAATCGCCCCTATCTTCAGTGGAGATGTTCAGAACTGCACCATATTTCATGTGTATGATTAACTTGACATCCTCTGGGGGTATCCTCTGCTAAGTTTTGTAGAATTTCATCCATGGGGGGGTATAAAATAAATTCATTTATGTGCACATTTAGTGACTGTACACTCATCGGCCTGTAGATGGTGCTGTTGAGCGAAGGGTTGCTGGTTTAGGATGATACTGTCACACACACACATGCAGGAATACAAACAAACGCAAGCATGCACACACACTGACATCCACACGCACAGACACACACCCATACACACACATACAAATCCACATGCACAGACACACACACACAAACACACACGCGCACACATGTACGCACACATACATACACGCACAGACACACACACACACACACACACACACACAGACACACACATACACAAACACACACACATACACACACACACACACACACACACACACACACAGACAGACATGCACATACTATTACTTTTTTTAGGTATATACATAAACACGCAATACAGCCAAATTACTCCACGTCATTTATTTTTGTGGAAAGCCAGTGCAGGCCTGAGCGGCGGTCATATTTTGTACCACGATGCGGTACATCTAGTATTTCCATTCATTAGTGAAATTCAAAGTGGGAACACTATATTCAATGTATTCTGATTACATACCTTTGTGTGAAACACTGAGTTTTTGCTGAAAATATAAAATATTACCCTCCACCATGGCTTTCAAATGTCACTCAAAATGTACATTACAACTTGCATGATGCAATCCATCATTGTGTGATTGTGTCATTTTTTAAATTTGTATTTTATCTCTAAAAGTAAAGCCATTGGTGAAGTATAACCGAATCCTCAGAAACAATCTGAAAATGGCATCAGATTGACATCTAATTACTAGAGGTGGTGTATGATAAAAGTTTCTGGACACTGAGCCAATGTCCCTCAAGGTACAATTCTGCTTATGAGAGCCTACAAAATAATAATAATAATAATAATAACCATGGTGACCATAAAGTAACATAATATCTCTTAACCCATGGAGACTTCCTTTACCACACTGGAACTACTCTGCCTATCAGATAAATGCAGGCTTTATTCTGTTCTTCTCTCCACTACCGTCATCGTTCTAGGTCACGCTAGGAAATCCAACACAGCTGAGCATTGGAAATACATAGGGAGACAAATAAATGGCTGACAAAACACTTCAGCGATAATCATTGTGCCCTGCCCCAGCTTAGTGTACCTGACAAGTAGACAGAGGACATGACAGATGAGCAATTTTAACATGATACCGAGATGATGCCAGAGCAACACTCCTGAAGTGTTTATTCACACACACAGACACACACACACACACACACACACACACACACACACACACACACACACACACACAGAGATTTGACAGTTTTATCCGCAGCAGGAAGAAATCGAACACAGAGAGTGGTTTTAGAAATACATCATGAAGAATACTGCGTAACAGAAGGATTCCTTTGCTTTGTCGGGAGTCTCAGCCTGATAACTGCCTGCAGTAATTTTGCCTGCTAAAACTTTAATATGTCTGTCAACACAGTGGACAACTTTTTAAAAGAAAGATCAAGGAGGAAAACTCCTCAAGACACATTAAATACGAAAATTAGCTAGATAAGAGGACTGTGTGTGTTGGGGAGTAACTAACTAAAAGAAGAGATACTAAACCTTTTTAGTAGCGTGGCAGTAACTCAGGTGTATTACAAATTACTTTTCCAATAATAATCAAATTTTTCCAACAAGCTGTCACGGTTTGGGGTTTTGTTTGTGTTCATGTCTTAGTATTCATGCTCCTTGTCCTGTTTCTGGTTTTGTCATGTGTTCCTGTTTGTCATGTGATCCTGCAATGTGCTCCCCTTGTCACATGTGTTATGTTCTTATTGGTTTATTGTCTTGATTGTGTCCCTTGTCTAGTCATTAGTCTGTGTATTTAAGCCCTTATGTAGCTTTGTTACCTGTAACCTCTGTTTGTGAGTTTCATAGTCAAGTCAAGTGTGGTATATATATATATATATTTCGAGATCGCCCAAAATATCCGCGATTCGGCTTTTGCTTTCTCGTCGCCATTCATTTTGTTTACATGTACACCTTTTGATTCAGTAGTACTGAATTAATTCCGATTGGTTAATCTGAATGTAGTGTTTACATGAACGCTAAACAAGTGATCGGTTGATGTGCGTGTAAGCATTGCTAAGAAAATTCCTGTGTTTTCGTCTCGATCGGGATCCGTGTGAATCAGAATGCATGACCTGCAAAGCTGGCACGTACGTGTCAGTGTCAAATAACGTAATAATGTAAACATAATGAATGGTGACTGTAGAAAGCAAAAGACGAATCCCGGGCATTTTGGGCGATCTCGAAATCCTGGACAGATATGTCCTGGTTAAACAGGACGTATGGTCACCCTAATATATATATATATATATATATATATATATATATAACTTACAGTTATTGAAATTTATTGAAAAGATTTATGGTACAGGATATACAATCCTCTATTCCAGACTCTAAAAACACAAACAAAAATATATATATACATATAAAATTCACATTTTAACATTTTATAAAAACATTAATTTCATAATTGAAGTTTTTCTAACAATCATAACTAAATTACATAAATTAGTTACATTAGTTAATAACAAGCTTTATAATTATACATAACATCTTTTGACAGGCAAAATGCATCCAACCTGTTCTAAATTTATGAGCTTGATAAAAATGACCATTCTAGAAGAAAATTTCAGATGGTACTTAGAGGCTTTTGCATCTGAACTCTTCATATATATACATATACATACATACAGTACATATACATTATATATATATATATATATATATATATATATATATATATATATATATATATATACATACATACATACATACATACATACTGTAACGGTCACCAGCTGGAGTGCCCTTGAGAGCCACCAGAGGGCACTCCACATAAGACTATTATCACTCACAAACTACATTTCCCATAACTCACTGCCCGGACTCATCATCACTTATCACTGATCACATTCACCTGTACCTCATTCACTGATTGCATTCACCTGTGTCTCATCATTCTGTTAGTCTCAGTCTATTTATACCATGTTCATTCACTCACTGCGAAGTCTTGTTTAAGTGTTACACTGCAATTCCGAGCGGTTTTCCTGGTTTCTTGTCGTTTGGTTTATTTGGATTTCTTGCCTTTTGGTTTATTTGGATTTCTTGCCTTTTGGTTTATTTGGATTTCTTGCCCTGTTCCCTGGATTACTCTTTTGCCTCTGGTCCCTGCCTGTTTTGTTTGTTTCTTTGTTGGTTTGTTTGGACTGCCTACCTGTGTTTTGACCTTTTGCCTGTACACTGGATTACGCCTCTGGATTACTCACAATAAAGCTGCGTTTGGATCTTAACCCTCGTGTCTCGGAGCAGTTTTGTAACAGAAGACTTTGCCACACCCAGATCCAGCAGCTATGACCTCCAGGAATCCAGCAGTATGGATCTCACCTGATCTTCCCAGCATGAGCCGGGAGTTCGCTGGACAGATCGCGGCCTTGGCCCTGGATAGCCTCGATCTGTTCCAGTACACCTGGGGGTTTGTTCCTCTCGCTGCCTCTTGCTCTCTGGGTGACGAGGCAATTAAGTTGTGTTACCGGCTGGGGGCTAAGGAGGTCGACCCGAGGGAGCTCCCCGATCTCTCAGGTCTGGATTGGAGAGAGGCACTTCACGCCAGTCCAGCCGAGCCTGCACTTCACGCCAGTCCAGCCGAGCCTGCACTTCACGCCAGTCCAGCCGAGCCTGCAATTCACGCCAGTCCAGCCGAGCCCGCACTTCACAACTAATCTGCCGAAGCCAAGGCAGTATGCGTCATGCCCGCCGCGCCTGAGACAGCAAACGACATGCCCGCCAAGCTAGAGCCTTCACCGCTGGTCCTGTCCAGCACAGAGCCCTCTTCACCGCTGGTCCCGTCCAGCACAGAGCCTTCTTCACCGCTGGTCCCGTCCAGCACAGAGCCTTCTTCACTGCTGGTCCCGTCCAGCACAGAGCCTTCACTGCTGGTCCCGTCCAGCACAGAGCCCTCTTCATCGCTGGTTTCCTCCAGCTCAGAGCCCTCTTCGCCACTGGTCCTGCCCAGCTCAGAGCCCTCTTCACCGCTGGTTCCGTCCAGTTCAGAGCCCTCTTCATCGCTGGTCCTGTCCAGCTCAAAGCCCTCTTCGCCGCTGGTCCTAACCAGCTCAGAGTCCTCTTCGCCGCTGGTCCTACCCAGCTCAAAGCCCTCGCCGCCGCTGGTCCTGTCAAGCTCAGAGCGCGCTGATCCTGATCCAGAGACTGAGCTTCACGTCACGTCAGCCGATCCAGAGACTGAGCGTCACGTCCGCCCGTCAAGAGTCTCGTCCCGCCGAGACTGAATCTGTTCCTGAGCCTGAATCTGATCCTGATACTGAGCCTGAATCTGTTCCTCTTCCTCTTTCTGCGCCTGTGTCTCTGGACAAGATGGCCTACACCGATCCAGTGTCTGTTCAAGTCACGTCTGCCGATCCAGAGTCTCCGAACAAGATGGCCGCCGCCGATCCAGAGTCTCCGGACAAGATGGCCGCCGCCGTGCCAGTGTCTCCGGACAAGATGACCGCCGCCGAGCCAATGTCTCCGGACAAGATGGCCGCCGCCGATCTAGAGTCTCCAGACAAGATGACCGCCGCCGAGCCAGTGTCTCCAGACAAGATGGCCGCCGCCGATCCAGAGTCTGTTCAAGTCACGTGTGCCGAGCCAGTGTCTCCAGACAAGATGGCCGCCGCCAAGCCAGTGTCTCCAGACAAGATGGCCGCCACCGAGCCAGTGTCTCTGGACAAAATGGCCACTGCCACGTCGACTGAGCCCTCAGCAGAGATAGCCGCCGACACGCCTGAACCTGAGCCCTCAACAGAGATGGCCGCTGTCACGCTGTCTGTTCCTGTCGCTGAGCCGGTTCCTGTCCCTGAGCCGGTGTCTGTTCCTGTCCCTGAGCCGGTGTCTGTTCCTGTTCCATGGTCGCCTCCCTGGCCGCCTGAAGGGTCGTCTCCGCCCTGGCCGCCTGAAGGGTCGTCTCCTCCCTGGTCGCCTGCACTGCCTGCTCCACGCTGGTCGCCTGCACAGCATGATCCGCCCTGGTCGCCTGCACAGCCTGATCTGCCCTGGTCGCCTGCACAGCCTGCTCTGCCCTGGCCTTCCGCCCTGCTGGAGTCTTCAGGTCCTCTTCCGCTGCACGGGCCTGGCCCTCCATCCCTCCCCCGGGTCCGCCTCCGCTCCACCTCCCTCCTGGACAGTTTTAGGAGCGTCTGGAATCCGCTCCTTAAAGGGGGGGCTATGTAACGGTCACCAGCTGGAGTGCCCTTGAGAGCCACCAGAGGGCACTCCACATAAGACTATTATCACTCACAAACTACATTTCCCATAACTCACTGCCCGGACTCATCACTTATCACTGATCACATTCACCTGTACCTCATTCACTGATTGCATTCACCTGTGTCTCATCATCCTCTTAGTCTCAGTCTATTTATACCATGTTCATTCACTCACCGCAAAGTCTTGTTTAAGTGTTACACTGCAATTCCGAGCGTTTTCCCTGGTTTCTTGTCTTTTGGTTTATTTGGATTTCTTGCCCTGTTCCCTGGATTACTCTTTTGCCTCTGGTCCCTGCCTGTTTTGTTTGTTTCTTTGTTGGTTTGTTTGGACTGCCTACCTGTGTTTTGACCTTTTGCCTGTACACTGGATTACGCCTCTGGATTACCCACAATAAAGCTGCGTTTGGATCTTAACCCTCGTGTCTCGGAGCAGTTTTGTAACACATACAGTATAGATAGATAGATAGATAGATAGATAGATAGATAGATAGATAGATAGATAGATAGATAGATAGATAGATAGATAGATAGATAGATAGATAGATAGATAGATAGATAGATAGATACTCTTTGAATAGCATAACAGGCTACAGTAGTTCGCTACTTTTTAGCAACTTGCAATAAAGCTTCTTTTTTCAAAATTAACTAAAGTTTAAGCATGTATTAATAATAGTCTGAAAAGCAAAAGGTTTGTCATAATTTCCCCAACACAGGAGGACAAGAAGGGGTACGATTTCAGTCAGCAGCTACAGGATGATTTTCATACAGCAAATAAAAGTTCAAGTTGCAGATAGTAAACACATTTGCAGCAGTGAATAACAAAAGAAAAGAATCAGATGAAGAATTAAGGTGTGAAGAGCTTAAAACAGTCAATCTTGTACTGAATTCCTTTCATTTCTTGGCAATACTACGGAAATAGGCAGAGCGGAAAAAAAGGTGGCAATTGTAAAAACATGACGACAAAAACATTTTTGGCTTCCATGACAATTGATGGGGGGAGAAATGAGAGAGAAGGTATTGGTTGTGACAGTGTTTGTGTACGAAAGAGATGCCACAGACTGAGGTAACATAAAGGTATCCTGTTGTCAGTCAACTGTTATTTTCTGCACTGTTATTATTTGAAGAAAGATGAAAAACAGAGAGAATGCTATTGGCCCTCATATTTCCTCCCACCTTTTTGTCCCTTATACTGTGATTGTAAGAAAACAATCTGTTCTTCTGTTTTCAATACACAACAAGGTGTGCAAGGTCTTTTTTGTGCGGTCTAGTTCATTGCTACGGATTTATTACAATGAAAGCTTCAAGCTGTGTGTCACACATTCGCTCAGAGATCAAGCTGAACCCCCTGAATCTACCGAATGTTAAAGGTTGAGCTAAATGTGACTTTGTTATAATTATAGAGCAGGACCCCTGCAAGCTCAATGTGAGACGCTGATTTAGAACCATGTCATATGGATCTGTGTGAAAGTTTTTCAGATTTAGTTGCTGTTATTTTTTTGATAAAACAAAGTCTCAGCTTGCAAATTATGTAAATGATATTACAAAATTGAAACAATAAATGTAATTCTGACACTCCTTAATGTGGTGGGACAGAGTGCTGTAGCTGCCACAGTTCAAATGTCAGAACCAAATAAAGAGGGTTATTCTGAAAGAGGGTAACAATTCTGATGGTTAAGGTCTTTTTTTGTGTGTGTGTGCTGTAACTATTAGTAAAGAGTTACAGCAAAAAAAAAAAAAAAACCTTTAACCATCAGAATGCTTGTTGAAAGAAACTTACTGAAATATATAATCTCTCATTTAATCGTCCAGTGTTTACACTTGTTTAAATAAACAATTACAGTATAGCATTAGAAAATACTAGAGTTTCCTTTTTAAATTCAGTGGAAAAATCTAAAGCTGGGTCAAAAAATGACTGCGAAGAATGATGGAGCAGATCACATATAATAATGAAACAGCATCTAACAATAGCTTCTACTTGACAGATGTCAAGTTTACATATAAAGGAGCAGACAGTAAGTGATTTCTGAGAAACAATGTTAATATTTGAAATCAACCCAAACAAACACACCCTCTCTTCAATGCAGAGTAGAGGACACGCTGCTAATGAAACTAAAGATTGTCCTGGTACTATAGCTAACATTACAACAATAGCATATCTTGGTTCTGTGAAACCTAGCAAAAGAATGTTACTTGCATATGAAGCAGAAACAACAAAATCTCTGCATCCTTTTTCAAGCCTTCCAGCTTCTCCAGCGCTGGAAAGCTTTTCTAATATTAATGTTGGTCCTAAAGCACTTTTCTGATCATATCCCTTCTTTTTCCAGTGATATTCTTCTTCTTCTAGGGTTTATCGGCAGCTTACCAGTGATATTCCTCTGACCTTTTCTCTTTTGTAATGTCTCTCAGCCATCTCTTTTTCTACAGTCTTTCTTCAAATCTCACTCTTGCTCACTCTCTCTCCTCTCCCATAATGAGTGGACACGCCCCCTACTGCTGATTGGCTGCAAGTGTGTTGTGGTGCTTGGTCTGATCCACTTTCATTAAAGGTCAGGGTTGAACACAGACTTTTTAAAAGTGAAATGTGTATATATTTTTTTATGTTATAAGATATACAAATTTGCACACCAACTGAACTCAGTGATTTGGGGAAATGTTTGAAAACCTGTTGAAAAGTAATTTTTGCAAAATCACTGAGTTTAAATAAGCATTTAATACTTTCACCTGATTGGGAAGACCAAGATTTACAATTAATACATCAGTTAAAACAAATAATGCAAATTACAATAAAATCTGCTTAAAAGTTACATTTAAACCAGATATAAGAGCTAAAACGATTAGCAAGCAAAATGAAGTCTGCTTTAGAACTCTGCACAAATAAGTGAACAAAACATGTTGTATAGAATCATCCCGTCATAATCATACAACATGTTTAGCAGAGGAAACAGCTGACACCTCCTCCCAGGGGGTGCTGAGTTAGAGAGAGCTGAGTGGGAAGAACTGAGGTAAAGTAGGATTAAAATAGTGCAGAAAGCGGACGAGAGAAAAAAGGTGTGTGTTCTGGCAAGATGTGTCTTCAGATGGGAGTTCAAACCGCCTTCTAATGAGATCTCCAATCAGGTTGTTTTAGCTGCATTTGACAAATTAGCATTTTTCATCTTGCCTAAGCTAGCCTGTGCCATCTGCTCGACACACACGCTCCCCATGGAGGCCGTGTTAATTAAGCTCCTGACTAAAAGAAGGAAAATGCTCACTTTTAAAAAAGAGCCTCATCAACCCTGGGGTTGACTGCCACATGCAAAATTAAGACTGATATAGAGGTTTTGGTAAATATGTAATGGAGAGTGAGAACTACCTCTGAATGAATGAATAAACCAAAGTGTAGAGATCAGGAGAACCAATGGTGTTTACATCCATTCATAGAGATTTGGATGAAAGTGAACAGTGATGCAGCCCACCGACAAAAGCATGTCTTATGACACCATAGCTGTATCCCAATTCAGGGGCTGCATCTCGACGTATCGAGACTTGTTTGAAGTGGAAAGTATAGCCGATTGCGTCATCGCGGCGCGACAAAGCCTGTCCCAATGCGAAGGTCTTTCGAAGGCTCCTTCAAAATGCGGCCTGCAAATGCGTCCTTCTATTCCCGTGAGTGCAGGATACATCAGAAGGATCCTTCGCAGCATTGCCTACCCCAGAATTCATTCATTCCAGACGAAATTGCCAGATTACACTTTTAAATGTAAGTATTGGGTTTCAATTTAATCGAGTAATCATATGTATCTAATGATAAAAATGAAAGAAAAAATACAATAAAGGGTCAAATGCTGACTTATATGTTACCAGAATGTGATTTGATATAGGTTAGTTCCCTATCCTAGGGAACTCAACACTGTGTCGTTGAAAACGACTCTTTGGGGACGCTCCCTTAGCGTGCGCCTCTGAAGTATGAATGAAACTAATCCAATCCTGATTGGTGTTGCATAATGACGTAACATGTGACGGCATAACCGGATGCATAAAAGTGACACCGGCACACACACATTAGCTTTTCGCTCTTCAGCAAGTGCTCTCTGTTGTTGTCTGTCATATTTGATGTTGTCTGTCAGTTTGATCTCAGAGAAATATATCATGGCGACTGAACAATATACAAAGTGTGTGCACCACTGCCCTAGATATCTCACGGGTGGGGACACACACCAGTTATGTGTATATTGTTTGGGAGCGCAGCACACACAGGCAGCTCTCGAGGGGGCTACCTCTGACCCTATAAGAGTGCTGTGCTCCCGCCTGGCTATTTTTAAAGATGATGGCCAGGCTCGCGATCCCTGCGGTTCGGGTCCCGCGTCCGTTGAGGCGGCGCGGCGGCTTAGATCGTGGGGATCGCAAAAGGACCTTGCAGATGAGGAACTTTCTCGTTCATCATCTGAAGGTTCTGTGGTGCTCGTTCACGGTGCAGAAGCCCGCGACGAGTGCCCGATGCTCAAGCTATCTGCTTCTGAGGAAGTGGATGTGCTCAGCATCGAAGGTGAGGAACATGAGTCATACTCGCCGGCTCATGTTCCCGCTTATGAGGAGCTAGTGGAGGTTGTGACGTGTGCTGTGACCAGACTCAACATCAGCTGGCCACAAAATAAGCAGGATGATCCTCGTCAAAGCAAGCTAGACGAGAGATTCCTGCAGCACCGTTCACAACCTCAGCGCCGAGGTTTGCCGTTTTCCCCAGATCTACATAAAGAGATCTCCAGATCCTGGGAAAAAACCCACTCTTCTCACATCTCATCACCTACTTTATATGATTATAGTAATGTGGTGGGTGCGAGAGAAAACCGTGCAGGGACACTTCTGCACTGGTTGGCCAGGCTTATATGGCGGCTGGTCAGGCTGGTACGTGCCTGCACTCAATGGCGATTTTGCAAGCGTACCAGGCTGACCTCCTTAAAGACCTGGATGAGGACGAGGGACCGACTCCTGCTGATATTGCAGAATTGAGAAGAGCCACAGATTTGTCTCTCCGGGCCACTAAAGACAGCACTCTGTGGCAGCTATGGTGGCCACGGAGAGACATCTGTGGCTGACTTTGTCGGGAATAAAAGAAAAAGATAAATTCTTTCTGCTGGACGCACCGCTATCGCCTTCTGGCCTGTTAGGCGACGCAGTCACTACTGTCGTCGACAGGTTTCAGGAGGCAAAAAAGCAATCAGCGACGTTCCAGCAGTTTCTCCCTCGCCGCCCGAAATCCAGGTCTAGGAGGGCTGGTCCAAGCGGCCAGCCCCAGCCGTCAACTAGCTCCTTCCATCGCCAGGAACAGAAAGAGAGCGTTTCCTCTAGAGCCCCTCCTGCGGGAGCCTGGCAACAGATGAAACGCTCTCACTCGAAGTCCTCTAACCAGAAGAGCGACCTGAGGGACATCCTTCAGGCGAAGAGGGCTTCGGGAAAGAGGTCCTAACCCACTGTGGAGCAATCAAGGTTATTCTCACAGCGGAGCCCTCTGAAAAAATATGTTGTTCCATCGTCCTAGACGCTTTGGGCCGCATCGATTTCCAGCGAATGCACACCGTGGCGTTCGCCCCAAAAGCTTGCAAAAGAGCACAGACTATGGTCACAAAATCTTTCTCGACTTCTTCCTGCGGGTCCTCCGTTTCAGGAGGTCGAGAACAGAGCTTGAAAAACACCCGAGGCCAGTCTCGAGAGGCTGGTTCCCTTAGTAGATTTTGTAGAAGAATGGCAACGCCTTCCAAATATATCTATGTGGGTCCTGAATATAATAAAAAATAACCACTCAGGTTCGCTGGGGTGGTACCGACTGCAGTGGTTCCAGAATAGGCTCGGGTTATGGAACAAGAGGTACAGACTCTACTGGTCAAAGGGGCCATAGAAATTGAGTCCGGGTTTTACAGCCGGTACTTTATAGTTCCAAAGAAGGATGGCGTGCTGAGGCCGATTTTAGATCTGAGGCAGTTGAATCGTTCTCTGAGGAGATTCAGGTTCAAGATGCTCACTATTCCCATCATCGTGAATTAAATCAGATCCGAGGATTGGTTTGTCACGATAGATCTAAAAGACGCCTATTTTCATGTCTCCATCCTTCCATGTCACAGGAGGTTCCTGAGGTTCGCTTTTGGGGGCGAAGCGTACCAATATCGGGTTCTTCCGTTCGGCCTAGCACTCTCTCCCCGCACATTCACCAAGTGTATGGATGCAGCTCTGGCTCCACTGAGGCTTCAGGGCATCCGTATACTGAATTATATCGACAACTGGCTCATATTGGCCCAGTCTCGAGAAATGGCAGCTCTGCATCGAGATGTCGTCCTTGGCCACATTCAGAACCTGGGGTTGAGACTCAACACGAAGAAAAGCGAAGAAAACTACGTTTCTGGGCATGGTATGGAATTCGGTTACGATGCGGGCACATATGTCTCCCGTGCGTATCGAGTCCATCCTGGCCATGGTGTCCGGGATAAAGCTAGGCCAGGCCATCACTGTAAAGCAATTTTAAAGACTGCTGGGCCTCATGGCAGCGGCATCCAACATAATACCTTTGGGCCTTCTACACATGAGGCCCCTTCAGTGGTGGCTGAAAGCCAAGGGGTTTTCCCCGAGGGAAAATCCCTTCCGTACAATCAGGGTTACGCGCAGATGCCTTCGTTCCCTATTAATATGGAAGAAACCTTGGTTCCTGTCCCAAGGGCCAGTGTTAGGAGCGTCATGTCGCCGGAAAACAGACATGTTTCGACAGATGCCTCCCTCACTGGCTGGGGCGCGGTCATGGACAAATTGTGGGTCTGGCCCCTGAGGGGGTCCAGTACCTAAATGCTGGTCTATCAGCCGGGGTGGTTGAAACCATACTTAGCTCTAGGGCTCCGTCCACTAGGAGATTATATGGCCTCAAGGGGAATGTCTTTTCCACTTGGTGTAGAGAACATGAGTTAGATCCAGTTAACTGCCCGGTGGCTTCAGTTCTGGAGTTTCTCCAAGATCGTCTCTCCCCATCCACACTTAAGGTGTACGTGGCTGCCATTGCGGCTTTTCATGCACCACTGAGCGATGGGCCTTTGTGGGAGGCACCAACTGGACATACGTTTTCTCCGTGGTACATGGAGGATGAGACCGACAATCAGGTCCAGGGTTCCTTCCTGGGACCTGGCGGTGGTTCTCGAAGGGCTATCCCTGGCTCCCTTTGAACCCCTTCAGTCGGCTTTGCCCAAGGACCTAACATTCAAGATGGCTTTTTTCTTAGCTATTACTTCTATTAAGAGGGTGGGAGATCTTCAAGCCCTGGCAGTAACGCCAGCTTGCTTGGAGTTTGCCCCCGGCGGAGTTAAGGCTATCCTGCACCCGAGACCTGGCTATGTGCCTAAAGTGCCTTCTAACATGGCACGGTCCACAGTCCTACAGGCATTTCATCCTCCACCTCATGTGTCGGCAGAAGAAGAGAGGCTCCATTTGCTCTGCCCAGTCAGAGCTTTGAGTATTTACCTTGAGAGGTCCTCTTCTTGGAGGAGGTCGGACCAACTGTTAGTATGTTTTGGGTCACCTAAGAAGGGGCTCCCGGCATCGAAACAAACCATCAGTAATTGGATTGTTCAGGCTATTGCTTCGGCCTACAAGGTGCGCAATTTGCCTTCACCTTTGGCCGTAAGGGCTCATTCTACTAGAGGCATGGCGTCCTCTAGGGCCCTCCACTCGAGAGTGCCCCTCCAAGAGATCTGTGAGGCAGCCGGTTGTGCTACCCCACACACTTTTATCAGGTTTTATAGTCTGCACCTCCCTAGTACGCCTGGCGCACGAGTGCCTGAGATCAGTTTCACTCTAGGACAGGCCTTTTTCGGTGTGTGGCATAGTGGGTATTCGTTCCCCAAAGAGTCGTTTTCAACGACGCAGTGTTGAGTTCCCTTTGATAGGGAACATCTCGGGTTACGACTGTAACTCTTGTTCCCTGAGAAGGGAACAAGACACTGCGTCGTCTTGCCACGCCCCTTAATGCCTGGGAGCGGCTTGCTTCATTGCGAGGCTAATGTGTGTGTGTGCCGGCGTCACTTTTATGCATCCAGTTATGCCGTCACATGTTACGTCATTATGCAACACCAATCAGGATTGGATTAGTTTAATTCATACTTCAGAGGCGCATTGCTAAGGGAGCGTCCCCAAAGAGTCGTTTTCAACGACGCAGTGTCTTGTTCCCTTCTCAGGGAACAAGGGTTACAGTCGTAACCCGAGACATTTATACTCTTTAGGCTTTATTATGCACTTAATAAATTCGGGGTGAGCATTTTCAATTAATTCCTATGGAAGTCGAGCTTCACGCTCGCAGTGCATTTTGGGATTAACAGCGGACTGGAGAAAGCGTTGAGAGCGTCAAAAGGTTGGGCAGTTCAAGCGAAAAACGTGGTCGGCAACCAATTGCTGTGAGGTTCGGGATGTGATGTCTGTCTTGAGAGTTTAAAAATATGCAAATTGTACCGGAGTTTATGCTGGATTTAGTGCGTAAATCATTTTGTTTACAAATTAGATGCTTTGCAGTTGTTATATATGTTAAATATTTCATTTTGGATGTTTTCATTGTGATTATACTGGCTGGGTTTATAAAAGTTTGTAAATTTGACAGGATTTCTGCTTGGATCATTTGGAAACAAAGCTTGTCTATTTCCGAATGTAATCGCGTGCATCTCTGATGATTATACTGTGTGTGTGTGTTGAAAATAAACTTAGATTAAACACACTCGCAACAGACACACCCCAAAGCGGAGACGTTATAGCGTTGCCAGCGGCACTGAGTGGAGTTTTGCCGCTGTAGTGGACATTGAACATTCATTTGCCATTGTAGGATCCTTCGTCTTGGGACAGCCTTCATCGTGCCGCTGTGACGCAATCGGCCTTCAAATGTGGCCTTCGGAGAATGCAGCCCCTGAATTGGGACACAGCTCATGCATATAAATTTCAAGATGTCTTCCATGAAAACACACCAAACATGTAAGCAATAAGGTACAGGCTGCCAGTCATATTGCAAAATTAACCACGATGTGATAAGGAATACTTGACAACGGGCCGTTGAATTATTAGAAAAATAATGCACACCCAAGGTAGTAGGCTAATGCAGGCACGATGTGAAGCGGAGTCAATTATTCCGCTTATACAATAACCACACCTCAAAACATTGTTCAGATGATTTGTTTCAAGACATTTGTCAGGTTTTTGTCCTTAAAATGCTCTTGTCTATAGGACTAATTTTTTTACACATATAATCCTAAGCCTCACTAATTCCAAAGCGTCATTAGTAACAGAGGCTTAAGTGTAGATAAAAATAAAATAAAAACAACAGAGTGTCTTTAAATACAATCATTTATGGGGAACAACTTCCTTCTGCCACAGATTCAAATCTCAGTTGATAGTTTAACAGTTGAGTAGTTCCGGGTAGTTCTAGGAACTAGCCACCAGGGGGGTTCCCCCGAAAACGAATGGTTCCCTTAGAAGCATTATCCTGGTTGCATTCACACCACCAGTAGGAACTCTGAAGTGACTTAAGCCGCGCTTGTTTATGTGACTTTTATTTTTACGGCTCGGTGGACCTTTATTTGGACGGCACTGAGAACGTCAGAGCCTGACCTCATGTTTGGCTTAGTCCCCTCAAAGTTGCGTCAGTTTTTCTCCTTAGCGTAAAGGTTTAGAGGCTGTTTTCCATGTTGGTAGTTAGTTTGTGGAGTAAATATATAGGCTATAATCTGTGTGTTTACACAGCTATTTTAAAAATGGTGGGTGCTGGTGTTTCGCGTGCATTCGGCCAATCAGCGTAGCCTACACTGGTAGTTCCTATAGTCCTGGTTTAGACCCTACTCTGAAGTAGGAGCTAAATTAGTTCCTCCAAAAGGAGTTCTTAGAACTAAAATTGTTCCTAGTTCCTGCGGTGCGAACACACCAAAATCCGGGAACTTCCACCAAAAGTTCTAGGAACTATGAAAAGGTTCCTCTGGTGGGAAAGGCCCTAATGTCTTTGCTATTAAAGGCCCTGATATACTTGATAGGATATCCAATTTCTTTCATATTGCTTCTGCAAAGGAGTATTACATTTATTATTATTATTATTATTATTATTATTTATTTATTTATTTATTAAAAAACAATGATTTGGTATTCAGGTATTGACATTTGTGCAAAAAAATAACTGTAAGAAAAAAATATATATATATACTGTATATATATATATACATTTTTTTTTACAGAGAATAGTGTGATTATTCAACATTCTTTAGTGTAACATTATTCAACAAAACACTGAAAGAACATGCAGGTTTGCATTTTTAAATTAAACTGTTTAGTTATTCAGCAGAGTAAAAAAGCTAAAAGAAACATTTTATTTGTCAAGTTGTGATCAATTATTTTACCATAACTAATAGGCTCCTTTTTTTATATGTAAATGTGTTTATTATTATTATTATTTAACTTTTATGGACAGACACTCAGATTATAAAAGTTTTTCTATGATTTACTCAATTTTTTTGGTGAAACTTGTTTACACTTAAAAATATTGATTACATTTTAAAGCAGTGAAATCAATTGCAATACACTGTAGGTAGATTTGAGTAACTGCATCTGGTACATTAACAAATAAAATTAAGTAGAAATAATTGGGGAAAAACATTAAAAAATATATTTATAAGTAATATTAACTTTTTTATTTTCTCTAAACCTTTGTAAAATAGTATTACATACAACCACCGGTATACATGACATTGGCCTTTATTGTCGATGAGTAACGTTACATAAATACAGCATATTTAACACAGTTTTAACAAGTATACAATAGGCCTATTGCCTACATTTAAACTCATGTAACAAACATTTTAGAAGTAAAAATGAAACATTTAAACATTCATGTTTAATGATTTTATAATATAAAAGATAAAATAAAACATACACACACCTGAATTTCACAGAGGAAATGCACCAATTCTGCGATGCTGAGAAGGGAGAACTATTCTGGAGACTGAAGAGAGTTCAAACAGCCCGTGCTCACTCAACCATTGAGTTGTCGTCAAGTCAGAGGGTGGGTGAGGGGTGCATTGTTTTAATTGAGTAAACTTACTCAATTTCTAAAGAGTGTGTTAAATATATTAATAATATTGATTTGAATTAAGTAATATTTGTGGTTCTTGAAACAGATCAGTTTAATTCTCCATTCTCAAATATGTTGATAGAAATTTCACAAATATATGAAGTATATTATAAATAAATAATTGGTTAATCAAATACTAAATTCTTTTAGTGAAAAAAAAAATATATATATAACTGTAAATTTTAGATAAAATTAACTGTTGGATTTTTAGTCAATTATTTTGGTATGTTTAACTCAAACAATCAAGTAAATGATATTCAGAGATTTATTAAGTTAATAAAGTTAAATATTACTGTGATATTTACTAAGCCACAGAATTATTTTTTAGAGTGTAAGGGGTGCAAACATTTTTGAGTAGGGTGTCACCAAAAGTGGAAATCATTGCTGTATGGATGTACTGGAGATTCTAAAGGCCGTAAGTGGTACTCAGAATAACACTTTGGTAAAGTGAATAACTTTTCACCACAATATTTATTTATCAAGTTTGTACACTGTCAGAATAAGGAGTAGAAAGTGATTAAAAAATGGCAGACACCTCCCTCCATGATGTACCCCTGTCTGATTATCACAAGCTGCTTGTTCACTCCTGCATGCTTCCATATCAGCAATGTTGTGTCTCATACAAATGGCCAGCCTTATGTTCATCAATGCATGCTCATGTATGAAACAGAGAGTTCATCGGCAGGCAGCCTCTAGTTTGCGGCTGCTTGAAAGCATAATTAATGTTTCAGAGAGAGGAGGAGATAAAAACAGACAGAGGCTGTAAAATGGGCTGAAGATGGTGGACGATGTGGAAAATTGCTACAAGAGCACAGAGCCAGGAGTAGTTATGTGAGACCCATAAAAGCATGAGGTAATAGTTGAAATGTGTTTAGATGATTATATGGTAATATAAGCTTGGGTGCTCATATGACAGACTCTACATCTCATCCAGTAGGCCACATCTATCAAACTCCAAAAGAAGCATGCAGTGGAAATTAAAGAAATGGTCCAGACTCCAACCGAGATGTTTAACTCTACTAAGATTGTTGTGTTATAATTAGGGATGCACAATATATCGGCCACCATATCGGTATTAGTCAATATATGTTCATTTATAATGTATAATGATAAAAAAAGTGGCCAGTATATTAAAGCTGATAAATAATGGATTATTTCTTTCAGCTGAGACACTTGAGATGTGCACTTTTCGCCATGATGGTTTTGAATTGCTTGAAATATGATTGGAATCACTTAAAAGAAAAGGAAACTACAGTTAAGTGCAACATTATGACAAGTCCGTCATATAGACTACAAAAAATTATAACAAGCACATCATTATAATTGTGTGTTTGGGACATGACTTTTATTGGTGAGACATTTATTTTTGTAACCAGGCTCTCAAAAATTATATAAAAATTTGGATTTAGATTTATCGGCCAATGTATCAGTTATCGGATTTCAAATATAAAGAATTATTGGTTATCGGTGTTAGCCAAAATTTCCATGTCGGTGCATCCCTAGTTATAATATTTGTGTGTGTGTGTGTATGTGTGTGTGTGTGTGTGTGCGTGCACAAGTGAGCATGTGTACCCTACACATCTTTCTTAACCTGTCACAATTCATCACAAATTGAAACCAGAGAGATAAAAAAGGCACAAAAAGAACACAAAGATGTATTTGGTAAGATTTCACTGCTTTGAAGCTCTTTTCATTCAAATAACGACATGCTTTCTCCCCCACATTTCCCTTCAAAAAGCCATCATCCTCCAAATGCTTTCTTTATCATTAAAAAACAAGCCTAGACGGGAAACTCATGCTGCAGACAAGCTTCCAAAAAAAAAAAAAGGCAGCATGGCTACTGAACCCTCTTGTCCGTCTGATGGCTCAGACATTTTTTTATTCTGTAGCTGAAAGCTGCCTACCTGTCACCAGCCCTTTAATTGTTCATTTATGTGACAGAAAGAATCATGGGAATATTTCTGTGATCAAATCATGATGAAACGGTCTTTGCATGCACACTTTTTTAGAAGAGATGGAGAGAGGGGCTTATATGGCTTGAAAAGTCCAAACAGAGTGTACAACTTTCTTTTCTGCATTTTTCAGCACTTTTAAGCTCTTGATAGTCCAAACAGTAAAATAAATCGAGAGAATATAAACTAAAAGATAGGAAGCAAGCATTGCTGTGAATGAAGTTGTGTGTTTCTCTCTTCAGCAACAGCTCAAATGCAGACAGCAACAACTGAACAACAACTATTAACTCACTTACACCTCCATCCTCTTTTCTTCTCCCCATCAATCCATCTCTTTCTCTCTGAGTATGGTGTAATATTAATCCTCATTATGTACCACCATGGGTTTGATATTACCAGCACTACCCTGGTGTGAGACCACATAGCATCATGCTGATATCAATATACTCTGCATACAAATGTGACTCCATTTGCGGTATAAAAGTGTGTGCGTGTGTTTTGTCTCCCTCACCACCAGCTGTTCCCATTCACTCTGCATCCTAGTATGGTAGGGATTGGTAATTGGCAATGAGCACATAAAGCTATATCTATGCACGCTAGTGTGCTGGGTGTAATTGAAAACAGTTTGACTCAAATTGGTGTATTTCTTTGTTATGATTTCCTCCCTCTGGGCAGCCTGGCTGTGAAATCTAGTCCAAATGTTTCAAAGGTTTTATACAAGATAACCGAGAAACTGCTGGAGTGAAGGAGGGGGATGACATTACATTACTCTATTAGAATCTTTGAAACAAACCTCATCTTTACAATAAGTAATATAATGCATAATGCATCCAGAATGAGCATCTCAATATTAATTCATTCAAAGGCAACTTTATTCTGGTCTCTTTTGCATCTAAATAAGAGGCTAACCCCGGTTTCAAAGACAAGGCTTAAGCCTAGTCCCAGACTAAAATGCACGTTTTAAATGAAAACAACTTTTGTTTTGTCTCAAGATGCACACCAGTAATGTTTTTGGGATCTTCAAATATTGTGTTGGACAACAGGGTCCAGTGGTTCCCAAACCTTTTCTTCCGGGCCCCCCTTTTGTTCAATTCAATTCAATTCAAATTTATTTGTATAGCGCTTTTCACAATACATATTGTTTCAAAGCAGCTTTACAGAAAGTGCATTTCAGAAATGTACATAGAGAAATACAGTTAGTTAATCATGTATTGATTTAGGGCATAAACATCGCCCGCGTCGAGTCGTCTCTTCATAGGCGCCGAGTCGTCTCTGCACGGGTGTTGGAGAATCTGTAGTTTCCATGAGAGGCTGGATACAAACTGGAGCTGACGATCTGTATTTACCTCGGGACTAGCGTCCCGAGATAACAACAGAAAAGCATATGGGAAATAATTAGCGTAGCTGCTGTTCGCAATATTAATGCATTCAATCTGATTCAACTGTAGTATAAAATGTAAGTATTATGTGAATGCCTGGCTGAAGAGATGCGTCTTTAATCTAGTTTTAAACTGGGACAGCGAGTCTGAGCCTCGAACAATATCAGGAAGGCCATTCCACAGTTTAGGAGCTAAATGTGAAAAAGCTCTCCCTCCTTTAGTGGACTTAGATATCCTAGGAATGACCAGAAGCCTCGAATTTAGTGATCTTAAAGAGCGCGATGGATTGTAGGGCGATAGAAGTTCCGTTAAATACACGGGAGCTAAACCATTTAGGGCTTTATAGGTCAGTAGCAATACTTTGTAATTGATACGGAACTTTATAGGTAACCAATGTAGAGACGACAGAATTGGTGTTATATGATCGTATTTTCTTGATCTAGTAAGAACTCTAGCGGCGGCATTTTGGACTAACTGTAGCTTGTTTATTGAGGATGCAGGACAACCAGCTAATAAAGCATTACAGTAATCTAGTCTCGAGGTCATGAATGCATGAACTAACTTTTCTGCATCAGAAACAGATAGCATGTTACGTAGCTTAGCAATGTTTCTAAGGTGGAAAAAGGCTGTTCTTGTAACATATGAAATATGATTTTCAAAAGACAAGTTGCGGTCTAATATAACACCCAGGTCTTTTACTGTAGAGGATAAAGTAACAGGACACCCTTCTAAATTAAAGTTGTATTGTAAGAGGTTTTGTGGGCAGTTTTTTGGACCAATAAGTAATACCTCCGTTTTATCTGAATTTAATAGCAGAAAATTACATGTCATCCAGTATTTTATATCTTTAACACACTCTGTCAATTTAGATAATTTAGCGTTTTCATCTGGTCGTGATGAAATATATATTTGAGTGTCATCAGCATAACAGTGGAAATTAATTCCATGTTTTCTTATAATATTACCAAGTGGCAGCATATATATTGAGAATAGCAGAGGGCCTAACACAGATCCTTGCGGTACACCGTAGTTTACTGACGTTATCTTCGATTTTTCCCCATTTACGCAGACAAAATGGTAACGGTCTGATAAGTACGATCTAAACCAGTTTAATGCCTGTCCCTGAACACCAGTGTAGTTTTGTAGTCGGTCTAAGAGTATTGTGTGATCTATAGTATCGAACGCAGCACTAAGATCAAGTAAAACTAGTATTGAGATACAGCCTTGGTCAGAAGCTAAAAGTAAATCATTTGTGATTTTAACGAGTGCAGTTTCTGTGCTATGGTGCAGTCTGAATCCTGACTGAAACTTTTCATAGATATCATTTTCTTGCAAGAAAGAGCACAGTTGAGCGGACACAACTTTTTCTAGTATTTTAGACATAAATGGAAGATTTGAAATGGGTCTGTAATTTGCTAGGTTATTATGATCTAATTGTGGTTTCTTAATAAGAGGTTTTATAACTGCCAACTTGAATATTCTTGGAACATGACCTAAGGATAAAGACGAGTTAATAATATTGAGAAGAGGCTCTTCCACTACAGGTAACACTTGTTTCAGTAGTTTAGTTGGTATTGGATCTAATAAACACGTTGTTGGTTTAGATGCAATGATAAGTTTATTTAACTCTTCCTGTCCTATAGTTGCAAAGCGCTGTAATTGTTCTTGCGGGGTGATAATTGAGGCTGAATCATAAGACACCATTAAAGATTGTACATTTACAATTGTGTTTCTGATGCTTTCTATTTTCTCAGTGAAGAAATTCATAAAATCATTACTACTACACTGTGACAGAATATTTTGCTCCGGTAACGTCTGTTTATTTGTTAGTCTAGCGACGGTGTTAAATAAAAACCTTGGATTGTTTTGGTTGTTTTCTATTAGTTTGCGGAGATGCTCAGCCCTGGCTGCTTTTAGGGCCTTTTTATAACGTGACATACTGTCTTTCCATGCGATTCTAAAGACCTCTAGATTAGTTTGTTTCCATTTACGCTCTAAATTACGAGTTTCTCTCTTTAGAACATGCGTAACACTGTTGTACCATGGTGCTTTAGTTTTCTCTCTAACCTTTTTTAATCTAATTGGTGCAACGATGTCTAATGTACTAGAGAAAATGGTGCTCATAGTGCTAGTCATTTCCTCTAGTTCATCTGTTTGTTTGGGTTCACTGAGCAGCTGAGACAGATCAGGTAAGCTATTTGAGAAATGATCTGTAGTTGTTGGAAGGATTGTTCTGCCTGGTCGATAACGCGGCGCAACATGACAAATTTCAGCGGTACGTAGTATGCAAGTGACCATGTAATGGTCAGTGACTTCATCACTTTGCGGTATAATATCTATATCGGTTGGATCGGCTCCATGTGATATAATTAAATCTAGCGTATGATTAAGACGATGAGTGGGACCAGTTACGTTTTGCTTGACCCCAAAGGAGTTTAATAAATCTGTAAACGCAGCCCCTAAAGCATCATTTGAATTATCTACGTGTATGTTAAAATCTCCAACAATTAATGCTTTATCGACATTGACCAAAAGATCTGAGAGAAAGTCTGCAAACTCTTTTAGGAAATCAGCGTAAGGCCCAGGCGGTCTATATACGGTAGCCAAGGCTAGAGAAAATGTGGATTTCTTTCTTACATCTAAGAGAGTAACATTTAGCACAAGTACTTCAAACGAATTAAACCTGTGACCTGTTTTCTGAGTAACAGTAAGAATATCTTTATAGATTATAGCAACACCACCGCCACTTTTGTAGAGAGACATATTTTCAAGCCCCCCACCTACAGTACATGCGCCCACATAAAGACTGTCAGGAATTTGTCAGTGTTGACAGCATCACTGATTATAATGGGTTCTATTTGTTTTTGTTGCATTGCTCTGCTCGCGTCTGTTGTAGACATCTTGTTTCTGTGACGTTTAAAGTAGATTCATCGTATGTTTACCTGCCACTGCCAATCCTACCTTGTCCAGAACCATCATTCATTGATATTTCACATGGCTCCCTGCAATACTCAGTTCTGATTCTTCAATCTCACCATCTAGTGGTCTGTTATTTCACAACAACAACCGTTACAGCTGATAACAGACAGTGCAAGTGTGTACTGTGAGTGTCATGGCGAATAAACGACAGAAGCAATAATGCAAGTAAACTCAGTTTATTGGTAAGATGAACGTGATGATCCGGTGATGAGTGAGTAGCTGGTGACACAAGGACTGGATGGTCAGCGAGATGTCCGTGGTGAAGTGCTGAAACCGTGAAACCCAGGTGAAGACGAAATCCGTAGAACGAGGAACAGGAACGGGAACATGAAACAGGAACGTCGACAAACTGGGATCACACACGGGAGACATCAACCAACGATCTGACAATGAGAGAAAAGTGCGGTGAGGTTTTATAGGTGGTTGAATGAGCTGCAGCTGGAGTGTTGAATGAGATCAGCTGGATCGCTGATCATCTGGAATGAGTGCCACGCCCACTCACACACACACACACACATACACAGAACAACAGTTACACGAGACAAGAAGGAAGCAATGAATTTATGAACCGTGACAGTACCCCCCCCCCTAGGAACGCCTCCTGGCGTCCCTAGGCTCCCTTACCTGTCGATTGTAATCATCAATAAGGGAGTGATCCAGAATGTCTCTGGCAGGTACCCAACTTCTCGCCTCCGGACCGTAACCTTCCCAGTCCACCAAGTACTGGAATCCGCGTCCCCTCCGCCTCATGTCCAGAATACGATTTACTGAATAGGTTGGTTCCCCGTCTACGAAACGCGGCGGTGGGGGAACCGGGGCTGGCGGATTAATACGGGAATAAAACACGGGTTTAATCTTGGATACATGAAACACGGGGTGAATCCTCCTGTACACTGGAGGGAGGTTGAGGCGGACTGCCACCGGACTAATGATCTTGGTGACAGTAAACGGGCCGATAAATTTAGGAGCAAGTTTATTAGAAACGGAGCGGAGCGGAATGTTCTTAGTAGAAAGCCACACTTTTTGACCAACGACGTATACGGGAGGCCTAGACCGGTGGCGATCGGCTTTGGCCTTGGTGCGCGCTCCCACCTGGAGTAGAGTCTCACGGGCTCTAGTCCAGGTGCGACGACACCTCTGGACAAATGCGTGGGCAGAGGGAACCGCGACTTCGGACTCCAGACTAGGAAACATTGGTGGCTGGTAACCTACACTACACTCAAACGGAGATAGGCCCGTAGATGACACTGGTAACGTATTGTGTGCGTACTCCACCATAGACAATTGCTGACTCCACGAGGAAGGATTCTTGGAAACCAGACATCGCAACGTTCTCTCCAAATCTTGGTTGGCTCTCTCAGTTTGCCCATTGCTCTGGGGATGAAACCCTGAGGACAGACTTACAGTCGCCCCTAGTAATCTACAAAACTCTCGCCAAAATTTGGACACAAATTGAGGTCCTCTGTCGGAAACCACGTCTGTCGGGAGGCCATGTAAGCGAAAGACATGATTAACGACGGTCAACGCTGTCTCCTTGGCTGTGGGTAATTTGGGCAAGGGAATAAAGTGGGCCGCCTTCGAGAACCGGTCCACCACGGTCAAAACTACCGTGTTACCCCGAGAGGGTGGGAGGGCGGTGATAAAATCTAGCGAAATATGGGACCAGGGTCTCGAAGGGACAGGCAGCGGTTGGAGTAACCCATCTGGGGAACGATTGGAAGTCTTACCAGTGGCGCAAACTGAGCAAGCCAAAACAAAACTGTAAACATCACGAGCCATGAGTGGCCACCAGAATCGTTGCTTGACCAAAAACTTGGTACGATTAACTCCTGGATGACAAGCCACATTGGAACAATGCCCCCACTGAATAACGTCGGACCGTAATCCCTCCGGTACAAATAAGCAGTTCGGTGGGCAACCGACCGGGGGCGTTACCCCTTCTAAGGCTCTCTTGACCTTCGATTCGACCTCCCATATGAGTGTGGAGACAAATAGATTCTCGGGTAAAATGCACTCGGGAGTAGACGGGCGTACGGAACGATCAAAAATTCGCGATAAGGAATCGGGTTTGATGTTTTTGGAACCCGGGCGGTACGAGAGTGTAAAATCAAAACGTCCGAAAAAAAGTGCCCACCGAGCCTGCCTGGAGTTCAATCTTTTGGCAGTTCTAATGTATTCCAAATTCTTATGGTCTGTCCAGACGATAAAAGGTACCCCCGACCCTTCTAACCAGTGACGCCATTCCTCCAATGCTAACTTGACCGCCAACAATTCTCTGTTACCAATGTCATAATTGCATTCGGCAGGAGACAAACGATGGGACAAAAACGCGCATGGGTGCATTCTATCGTCTGAGGGAGAACGCTGAGAGATCACTGCACCTACCCCCACCTCTGACGCATCAACCTCCACCACGAACTGACGTGATGGATCAGGGGTAATCAAGATGGGAGCCGAAACAAAGCGACTTTTGAGTTTGGCAAACGCAGCCTCAGCTGCGTCTGACCACCTGAACGTAGTTCTGGGGGAGGTCAAGGCAGTCAGAGGCGAGGCTAGTTGGCTGAAGTTGCGAATGAACCGCCGGTAGAAATTGGCGAACCCCAGGAACCGCTGTAGGGCCTTACGGGAATCTGGAGTTGGCCATTCCACCACAGCCTTAACCTTCTCCGGATCCATCCGAATTCCCTCAGCCGACACAATGTACCCTAGAAAAGAAACAGACTGTGCATGAAAATCGCATTTCTCCGCCTTGACAAAAAGCCCATTCTCTAACAACCTCTGAAGCACTCGTCGGACGTGCTGCACGTGTTCCTGGAGAGAAGACGAAAAAATCAATATGTCATCCAGGTAGACATATAGAAACTGGTCGACCATATCTCGCAGCACGTCATTGACGAGTGCTTGGAAGACTGCTGGGGAGTTGGACAGCCCGAAGGGCATGACCAAGTATTCAAAGTGCCCCCTGGGGGTGTTAAAAGCAGTCTTCCACTCATCCCCCTTCCTGATGCGGACCAAATGATAAGCATTACGTAAGTCCAATTTAGTGAAGACGGACGCTCCCTGCAACCTCTCAAAGGCTGAAGACATCAACGGCAAAGGATAGGTATTCTTTACCGTGATGCTGTTCAGCCCTCGGTAATCAATGCAAGGTCGCAAAGAACCGTCCTTCTTCCCCACAAAAAAGAACCCCGCCCCCGCTGGAGAAGAGGAAGGCCGGATGAACCCTGTTGCTAGAGAATCAGAAATATATTTCTCCATGGCCCCCCTCTCCGGAACAGAAAGCGAATATAACTTGCCCTTAGGCGGAGATTTACCTGGCAGTAAGTCTATTGCACAGTCATAGGGACGGTGCGGAGGGAGAGAAGCAGCCCGAGACTTACTGAACACTTCCTTCAGGTCCAGGTACTCCGTGGGCACGTTAGATAAATCCCCTGCCTCCTCCTGAAACACAGAGACAGAAACAGACGGACAAGCAGAGACAAGACAAGACTCATGACACTTGGTACTCCATTCCAACACCGTGCGCTGCTGCCAGTCTATTTTGGGATTATGTTTGATGAGCCAGGGATGTCCTAAGACTATGGGTGCGAGAGGGGAGTCCAGTATGTAGAATGACAGGGTTTCCGTATGGTTGCCTGATGTGATGAGTGTGACGGGTCCGGTGGTGAATGAAATGTTGGGTAGATCCTGGCCATTGAGTGCGCGGACTTCAATCCTGCGGGTGAGTGATAAGAGGGGAACTTGAAATCTGTGTGCAAACGAGTAGTCCATAAAATTACCTTCTGCCCCTGAATCCACCAGTGCTTGCCCGTCGTGCTCGTGAGCTGACCATCTCAGTCTTACTGGGAGGAGCGTAGATGTTGATGAGGTCTTCTCGGCGGAGATCCCACCCGACAGTAGCCTCAGAATTACTGCCGGGCTTGCCCTTTTACCGGACATCCGAAGGCGAAGTGTCCTGCTGCTCCGCAGTAAAGGCAGAGTCCTTGGGATCTCCGCCTTTCCTTCTCCTCCCGAGTAAGCCGAGCCCGCCCAACCTGCATGGGCTCGTGATCGTAGACAGGGCTGACCGCATCCCCGCCGCTGGACCGTTGACTCTCGGCTCCTTCCGCCATTCGACCAGGCAACCTCCGTCGTTCCACACGGGATAAACGAGCGTCTACTCGAAGTGCCAGTTCTATAAGTCCATTGAGGGACGTGGGCAGGTCCAGGGCGTAGATCTCCTTCTGGATGCGGTCAGCCAGCCCATGCAGGAACATGTCCCACTGCGCCTCCTCGTTCCAATGACACTCTACCGCCAGGGTTCTGAACTCAATCGAATAATCAGAGACTGACCTCTCTCCTTGCTTGAGCTCTGCTAGGATGCGGGCCGCCTCTCTCCCGGTGCTGGCGCGGTCGAAGACCCTCTTCATCTCGGCGGAGAGTGTCTGGAACGAGGTGCAGCATGGATCTTGATTCTCCCACACCGCCGTTCCCCAGAGTGCTGCCTTCCCAGTCAAAAGCGTGAGAACGAAGGCCACCTTGGCCGATTCGCTGGAGAAGGTTCTTGGCTGCAGGGAGAAATGCATCGAACAGCGAGTCAAAAACGCTCTGCAAAAACTTGGCTCACCTGCATAAGCCTCAGGTACGGGAAGGCGCGGCTCTGACTGGGAAGCACTCTCCGGTGGTGTGGGGGGAACGGGCGGTGTGGGTGGCGCAGTGGGGTTTCGCAAGATCTGTAATTGCTGGGTGAGCTCGGACACTTGTGTCACCAGCGCTTGAACTGCCCGAGCTGTGTCGTTGAGATTCTGCTCCTGCTGATCCATACGTTGTATACTTGTGTTGACAAAAGTCTCGAGAGTTGATGGGTCACTTGCTGCTTCCATAACATGGTCAGATCGTTCTGTCATGGCGAATAAACGACAGAAGCAATAATGCAAGTAAACTCAGTTTATTGGTAAGATGAACGTGATGATCCGGTGATGAGTGAGTAGCTGGTGACACAAGGACTGGATGGTCAGCGAGATGTCCGTGGTGAAGTGCTGAAACCGTGAAACCCAGGTGAAGACGAAATCCGTAGAACGAGGAACAGGAACGGGAACATGAAACAGGAACGTCGACAAACTGGGATCACACACGGGAGACATCAACCAACGATCTGACAATGAGAGAAAAGTGCGGTGAGGTTTTATAGGTGGTTGAATGAGCTGCAGCTGGAGTGTTGAATGAGATCAGCTGGATCGCTGATCATCTGGAATGAGTGCCACGCCCACTCACACACACACACACACATACACAGAACAACAGTTACACGAGACAAGAAGGAAGCAATGAATTTATGAACCGTGACAGTGAGTAATCTTGAGGTAATAAAATAATATTTTGTTTTCAATTATTTACTTATGCGACAAGTAGCCGCATAATAAGCAGGATAATTTCGCATCATTTTTGACTGTACATTTTCTATCCCTTGCCACGCCCCCGTGTTTATAACTCTCCCAGCCCCCAGGGGCTGCGCCCCCCAGTTTGGGAACCACTGTCTTTTTCAAAAAGGTTGAGAACTGCTGGCCTACAGGTTAGCAGTAGCTAAAGCCATTGTACTTTCCCTGATGTCCATTGTGCTGAATTTAGTTTGTGTTGTAGGCTCTGTCTTTGTCCATGGTACTGAAGCCAGACCAGACCACCAATGGCTCTTAAATGTGCATAGAGTGTTGCGGTCAATGGTGCTGAATCAGTCCTGCCAATCTCGCTCTCTGTGGTCCTGAATAAGAGACCTCCATGTGGTTTGTTTTCTCTACAGGTGGTTTTATTTTTATTTTTTTATTAGGTATTGTGATGTCATTTTGTGCCACTTCTAGCAATTAAGTTCCTATTTTATTGCCTACCTTTTTTTTTTTTTTTTTTACTATCTCAGATCTGACTGAATAAAGGAAATGAAAAAAAAAACAAAAAAAAAAAACAGACAAATGATCTTGTGTTCCTTGCATTTTTATTGAATTTCTTTCTTTTTTTTTTCTCTTTTTTTTTCATTTGTTTCTTTCGTCTTTACAGCTTTCAAACTCTCAAGTGGTCCTGTCTTCCTTTCCTTGGGAATCTAATAAGAGCTTGATTGCTTTTCCTAATTATCCTGTTTATTGGTCCTGCAGGCTGCTTCTGTTATTGGTGTAATTAATTTCAGAGATAACTTCTTTTCTGTCCAGATTAGAAATGGCGTACGATAACAACATGTCAGTGAAGGTGTGTGTGTGTGTGTGTGTGTGTGTGTTAATTAGCCAGAGGAACTGTCCCCATGGCTATGTTCCCTTCCATACTATCACAGTTTTGCAGCCTCACCAGAGCTTGACAAATGTCCTCTCGCTCCTTCAGTGAGTAAAAGCGATACCACGCACCACAGCTTCCATTTGTCAACTTTCCCGGGAAATCGATACCTGTGCATTTTTCTGCCTCGTCTGGATATTAGAAAGGTTTAATTTGAATAAGCAGTTGAATGGCTTTTGTGAAAATAAATAAATAAATGCATCGCAAATATATTGAGTGAAACCGATTGGCTTAAAGGGCTTTTGAGATATGGCATTTCCTGATAAAATATGCAATATATAAAGCTGCTCACTAGCATCCCATTAGTGAGCTGTGAAACATTTAAAACATTTACAACTGCACTCTCATAATGCATAACCTAAAGGTTTTTTACACCATACTCATATTTTACTCCTCTCAAGCCACGGCCTCCAATTTTCACAGTTACTCTCTTTCCGCTGTTAATTTTCCCATACCGCTCTCGTCATAGAGAGAGCTAATAAAATCAAGGAGGTCGAGAATGGTTGCTGGGATGGTGTGTGTCACTGACTTAGGGGGCTTTGATTTATTCTATCACCTCCTCCTCTTTGTGGGCAGGGAGGCAGGTATGGAGAGTGAAAAGCTGATCTTTTGGTAGAGCTGGAGATTCATAAGCAATGACTCCCAGTGCTGAGCTACCAGCAGGCTTAAGTTGAGTGAGAGATGGAGACACACGTAGGGAGGCTTGGTGCCCGGGCCCTCAGGGCCAGATCAATCAGCTATGTTTAGAGCTCAGACAGTCACTGAGCAGTTGGGAAAGAAAAAGGAGTGAGAAAGAGAGAAAGGAACGGGGTAAATGACAAACTAGATGGAAGATCATAAGCGACAGACAGTCTCATTCACATGTGCTTTGATCTGATAATCTGGTTTGCTCTTTTCACAGTCTCTCCCAAAGTAAACAGAACAATAAAATGTGTTGCAGTGCAAAGCAGTGAAAATGCAAAAATGAAAATACAGCACGGCCATGACCACTTGGTTTTCACTGAAAAAGGATGATGGGGGGGGGGGGGGGGGGGGGGTTGCACATGGATATTGGTTGTAATCCGCCAAGCCATTTTGTTTCTGTTCCCCTAAATGTCACCAGCGAAATGGTTGCACAATTTAATTTAACAAACAGAAGTCAACCTTTAACATCTGCTGTACTCTCCTGTTCATTAAATAATTGTCAATACTGTGGCAAAACTAAACTTTAATCAGCATCTACTAGAGCATAGCTTATTTGATTTAGTTTAAAATCTATGTAGCCTACTGCTTTTGTTTGAACTTGAGAGCGTTTGTCTTAAATAATAAATCAGCCCAGTGCTTTCGATTTCAGTTTGGATAATAGCAATAGCAATAGCAATAGCAACTTTATTTATGTAGCACAATAAAAATAAAATAAAAAAAAACACAAGTTGACCAATGTGCTTTACATGTCACACATAAATAAATAAATAAATAAATAAATAAATAAATAAATAAATAAATAAATAAATAAATAAATGAATGAATGAATGAATGAATAAATAAATAAATAAATAAATAAAACATGACCTTGAAGTTTTGATATTCTGACTATGTCAGTCACTAGCTACTATGAAACTTGCTACTTGTAAGAAAGTCAATAGGTATTCCTATTTTTTAAGGAACAGTAGAAGTTTTTATGCATACTTCAAAAGATAAGCATGAAAATAAACACATGCCAATTCCATTATAATTACAGTTCTCAATGGAGAAATTTTTGACATTGCAATACGTTCAGGATTCACTCAAGTCATTTAATTTATTTAAGTTAACTCAGATTACAAGACAAAGCAATATCTATCTGTTTATTATCTTTATTTTATTATGTATTTATTTTCTTATCGCACATTTCACAATACTTTGTATAAAACTCTAGTCGTATGTTTATTTAATACATTATAATTATAGATCATGGAAAGGGTTCTACCTCCATTTGTGGATTCTGATATTTGTACTTTCAAACAAGAGCAATAAGTAATAAAACCAGAAATAAGTGATCTTAACGAGTATGACTAATTATAGTGTGATAGATCACTTAATTACAGTTAATTACACATTTTAGCTTCATAGAAAATAGCATAAAAAAAAATAAAACAAAGCACTGATATGAGCAGCTAATGTAGTGATGATAAAATAAGGCTGATATGATCAGATTTCTATACCTGCTAAGAACTCTTACTGCTGCATTTTGAATCAACTGAAGCTTGTTTAAGGAGACTACAGGGCATCCAGCCAGTAATGCATTACAATAATCCTGTCTTGAGGTCATGAATGCATGAACTAGCTTTTCTGCATCAGGAAAAGAGAATGTGTCATAACTTAGCAATGTTTATAAGGTGGAAGAATGATGCTCTAGAGACATTGGAAATGTGTTTTTCAAAACACAAATTGCTTTCAAGCATGACACCCAGGTCCTTGCCTGTAGAAGATGACATAACAGCACATCACAGTACGAAGATTTTATATAGAACAATCATCTTTATGAGTGTTGGGTTCAGTGAATACCGCTGGTATGTCAGAATTTATGTATTCTGTGGTCTGGAGCAAGAGAGCAAGGGTTGTTTTTTCCAATTAAATATATATTTTATTTATTTATTTGTTTGTTTGGTGTCCTTTTTTCTCCCATAAAACAATGCATGATTGTCTAACATTTCCCAGTTAGCCCCTGCTGGTAGATAACATTACTACACCACTCTGAACCATTAAAACATATTTCTCTGTACTCTGATTTGCATTGCATTGTATTAAATATGCCAGTGACCAGTTTTGGAGGGGTCTTAAAAGTGTGAAATATATTTGTATTTTCTTCTTTTTTTAAAAAAGCTGTGTGTCTTCAACTTAAACATAAACGATAATTCCATGTTTTTTAATTATATTTATCTATGATACAGTGTGTAGACACAATTCCTGATAACAAGAGGACTTTTTGTACTCTATTAACTTTCTGAAACTGTCCCATTTACCATAGCATAAACCGACAGAGCAAGAGAACAGACACATTCAAAATGTTACATTACAGAATAAAGAAGTGTTTCAACAGCCTAATCCTTCCATAATCCCGCTGCGAGAGCTCTGTCTTAATCAAATGCACGATAGAATGAGAAAAAGTGAAAGAGGATAATGGATGACACCTCATCTTGACCTCACAATACATAAAACCACACATTTCGTATTACCATTTTTCTCTTTTAATTTTTTTCTCTTTGGGAAAAATACATATTCTGCTTCACTATATATTACATAATTTTAAAATACAGTGCAAAGTTAAGCAGCAATATTTAAAGAAAGTGAAGGAAGCATTAAAGGTCTATCCAAAGGGTGAAGCAGGCCTTGATCGTGACCTCAGGCCTCTGTCTGGGTTGAGGTCTCGGATACCCAAAAGAAAGATATAATTTCAGTATAGAACAGTGATATTTAACACACTTTTTCCTAACGTTCTAGACTTACAATACATCTGCCCTTAAGGTCACAGCAGAAATCTGAGATGAATAGTGATGTGCATTAGCAGTGAAAGCCTGACCAACACCTTCTTGATGAATTCTTTATACTTTCAGGTCACACATACATACACAGACACACATTCATACACGGCAAGTCATAGCATGTAGAAATTTATTTTAGCTTGGTAAACCCGGGTAGAACTGAATGGATTCATCCTTGAAATCCAAGCTTTGACAGGAGCACGACCATGAAATGAATGCAGAAAATGGGCTTTGAATGGAGCGGAGCATCTCGTGTAAGCTCGGGAGAGAGAAATACTGGGAATCTCTAGTCAAACAGACAATCCTCACAGCATGAGGCAATGAGAGGGGAAAAACGCTCCCACGGTACACTCAACTCACCAGCAGACAGCAAAGGATCAGATCACACCCATGTAAGGGCGATACTGACACACACAAGTACTTACACCAATGCCTTTTTGATACTATACAAGATGCACAGTGAAACTTTCCAAACTAACTCTGCATGTCTTAAATAAAGGATCAAATTTCAAAAAGGCTAATGAATTTTCATGGTAATGAGGGAATATAAGCTTGTCTTATTAAAAGTTCAGAATAGTGTGTCATAGCATAGTCAAAGATTTTCTTAGATAATTTAGCACTTCAGTGTGCTTTATGCTCCTGAGACACAGATGGGGTAACTTTCTTGCTATTTTGCTATTATTAATATTTACTTCAGCTTCACTTAGATTGCCGCATATTGCATTTTAATACATTCAGTGGGTGGCAGTATAATGTTTTTACTGGTACTTTGGACTCAGTCCCACAACCAAAGGCCAAATCCAAACTTTCATTATATTCTTGTTCAAAAGTGAACCACGGTAATTATGGTTTCCAGATATTTATCACTGATGCAATCTAAGAAAAACTTTTAATTAACATCAACATGCCTGCTTATTACCATGGACCACTTTGAGATTAGAACACTAGATAACACTAATTGATTCCTGTCTTGTGTTCCCCTTGTCTTGTGTAGACTTTTGTCATTTCCTGTCCTGTGCCATGTTTTGTAGTCCTTTGTAGTTTTTCTTGTTTATTAGTCTCCCCAGGTGTTTCTAATTAGCCACGCCCCCTTGTTATCTTGTTTAGCTTGTTTGCCTGTGTATTTAAGCCCTCTGTCTAGTTTCAGTCTTTGTGAGTTCTTGATGTTGTATGTTGGTTGTTCTGTTTCTGAGTCATGTTCCCTAGTCTGAGTATGTCTTTGTCAAGTTTTGAGTTTGTTTAAATAAAGTGTGCTGCATGTGGATCCTGCTTCCTCCTATGCTTCAACCAATTGTTACACTAATTAATAAGTTGTACAGTTGTATTATTCATCAATATATTTATTTGGTGCACGTCAATCCATGTTTTTTTTTATGCTCTCTATTTTATTTTATTAACATGTCTGAGTGCGTTTAAAGCTTGGCATTCATTTATTTAGTATTTTTTATATTTATTCAGATTTAAAATTGTTCAAATTTACTTAGAAGCCATTAAGGTGTCGCACACTCATACGCATAAGACAATATAGAATTACAGTATGAGGCACAGGGTATTTCTCAGACATTAAAACATGGCACTGGTAAAGCAAAGACCATGAGTTCAGTTTTTGAATATGCAATGTAATACCTTAAAATGCAAAAGGTTTCCTGCAAAATGCATAAATGTAAAAGAAAAGATACAACATTGTTGAATTGCTCAGTACAATTGTTTTTATCCTGACTGTGTCCGCATTGATCAAAATGCTGTAGCATCAACCTAATAAAAAGACCTGTGACCTCAGAATTGACGTAAACCATTGCACATATGAGAGCAAAGGGTGTCATTGATTCAATAAAGCCCAGGGTAATTTCATATGGGTAAATTGAATTGTTCTGGCCACACGAACATTTTGTGGCTTTGTACAACTAGGCTAAATCTGCCAAGAAAGACATTAGAGAGACATTTCCAAATATGAGCTGGAATAAAGGTAATATTTAAATGTGAACAAGCTGAAAGAAGAAACGTTACCTGTATAAGAGCTGCTCATTTATTAGCAGGGATGTTTCTTATGAGGTGCTCAGGCAGTATGGCGCACAGGTGCACAAAGATATTTAAGTAGTCCCTAATCTTCTTACTTATTTATTCAATAAGACCTGGCAGCCTACATGGTTAACACTCATTACAGTTCTGTTCCCTTATATCCCCTTCAGCAGCCTCCCTAATCTCCCATTTACCATGTAGCATTGCGCAGCGTAGCTATGCTAATGAAAGCTGAGTAATGAGAGAGGGCTTAACAATGGCTCAGGTAATATTTCCAAATCATCTGCTTTGTATTGTTTGAAAACTCAGGGCAAATGGTTTTATGGAGACATTTCTCTGTAACGGCTGATTACGTGTCAATCAAGCAGCAATTAAACAATACAATCGTATTAGCTTGTGGCTCACGATGAAATCAACATTCATTTGCAATGGAGTATGGTCATAGCTGTCTGATGTCATTATTTACATGCAGATGAAATAGCGGACAGGGAGTGATCACATTTAATGACAAGCTGGTATACTGTATCTGTGTGGATAAACCTGATGGAAGTCGAATGGCATTATGTTAAAAGCTGTGACTTGCTATTAAATTTGCATTCGTAAATGACTGCAGAACATAATTGTTGTTTAGCGCTTCTTTTAGACTCACAACAGCTTCCCTTTAAGAATCAAAAGTGTCTCGTCCGAGCCAGCAGCGGCAGAATGAAAATGATGAAACATTTGAACCAGCTGAGCAAAAACTCTTCAAAGACAAATACATGTCTGGCTGTGATCCACATTAGTAGGCATGATGCAAGATGATGTGAAGACATGTTTACTGCCTGAGCGCATTAACCAAATTTTTATTCATGTTGGATTTTGACCCACAAAACAAAACCAAATCCTTTCTTTTTCGAACCTTCTTGTCGAATTAGCAACAGTATAAGTCCACCCACTAAAATGAAAATGTCCAAATTCGATTACAGTAGTGGCCAAAAGCGATGTCCAGCCATAGGAAAACTCACATCTTTTCCCTTTATCCAAATATGATTAAAATATAATATATTAAAACAAAAAATTGTAAGCATATTACGTAGTTGTGCTTGGAGTCAACAGTTTTATTTGTGATGACGGAATGAAACATGCCAAATTGAGCGGACATAATTTTTGGCCAAGCTGTCATACAAAGAAATTATGAACACATGCAAAAACAAGAGAGAACCAATGGAATACTAATAGCTGATTATGTTGCAGTCAATGTACATACATATATTTGCAAAAAAAAAAAATATATATATATATACTTTTTTATATAATATAATATAATATAATATAATATCTTCCCTCATATTTAAAATATTTAAAAAGTATGAAATAATTACCTCATGTTTTGATGGTTTAAACAAACTTGTAGGTAAAAAAAAAAAAAAAAAAAAAAAAAATTATATGCCCATGGGCATTTGAGATTAAAACATCTTTGCTCACATGGTCAATGTCACACATTTCATTTCTGTTAAAACTTCAAAGATATCCATTTATTTGCAATATATATTTTATGTAAGATCAAATGTCATGTTTTGTTTTATGAGGCCGCTGATGCCATTGACGTTCTATATGTGGCCTCATGGATGAATGATAGTGTGTTCCTGCTGACCAAACATGTCTCTCCATTCGAGACCAAACGGATCGATGCAGAATTGTTGGTGCTTCCTATCCTAACAGACTCTTCCTTTTCTCTGACCCTCCGCTCTTATATCAACATATAGAATGACTTCTCCAGACACAGTTCTCATACTGACCCTGGAGCCAGAGGGCTAAGGGCTATGAAATGATCTCCCATGAAAAACTGAAGCTCAATCTTTTTTTCCTGAGCGAGCTCTTTGGGGTCACCCAGTCTCAAGGCAGGATGATGAATGTCTCTTTACCTGTAGGACATCAGTGCATCACTGTCACATTAGTCCTAAAAGCTTTCCATGGGGTTCCGACATGCTTGCTGTGCATGCTAACATGTACGCCTGGAAATCGCTAACTGTGTAATGATTGTGAGAGAAGCCAGTTGGGAGCGCTGCATGAAGCACAGGGAAATCTTCTCAACTGACTAAAAATGTGTTGGTCTATTTGGAACAACAGGTCAAGAGGATGAAGGTGACACTAATTTGTTTTCATATGGGGGCTTTTTGTTCTCCCAGAGCACTTTATAGCCAAATGGAAGATGTCTTGCCCCCTGGCTACATCACAAAATACCTTATCTGCCAAAACACGCTTCATTGCCAAATCCTTAGCTAGATCAGACGATATCCAGACTTCTGTCAGCTTTCGGCATCATTAGCCGATGCCCCAGTGTACTAGCAGCAGGTATCAAAGTGGGACTTATATGGCGAGAACAAGAAAAAAATTGTTGAAAATATCAGTGGATTGGCATAAAATGTTTGCAAAAACATTTGTAGTGAAAGGTGTCATGGGGCCCTTTTTAACAGGCATGTTTTAAAATTTGTTCACACATCAGTAGCTGTTGTTAAACACCATAATTTGCTAATTGACTTCTTGTGTATTCAGAAATGACTTGACAGTAATTGACTTAAAGGTTTGTGTGATTAAATTTATTGTGGCATTCAGCGGCAGTGATTCACTGATGTCAATTAGGAAAAGATCATAAACAATCTTAAAAAATGAAAACTTAATTAAATTTGCACTTCTTCGAATAAATAAGCATCTTTTATGTTTATAAAAGCCTGCAACACTCTCTGGGTAATAATATAGGGCCTACCTTTTTTTCTTTTTTTTCTAGAAAAAAAAAAAGTAAGGCTGTGAAAAGAGAAACACACCTTTATGACTATTTGCACATGATTCATCTTATTGATGATGATGTTAATATTACTTTTTATTTATTTTATTGTATAATGATTATTATTAAGCATTATTATTTATCTCATCATTATCATTATAATAGTGTATAAAAATAATAATATATCATAATTATCAATACTCCCAGCACTGTTAATTATACTGTTAATTATATCCACATAATTAATTTGCATTACTGTTATTATTATTCATTATTTTTTATTAATAATGTATAATGATGATAATGAATAATTGTAATTATTATCATCATCATTATTGTAATAATACATACAAATAAAAATATGTTCTTATTTGTATAAATACAATGAATATTTAATATAATATATTACTAATAATACCACGACATGATAATAATAATAATAACATTAACAATAACAATAATAATAATAAGGACCGTCATCATAATAACCGAACACTCTTTAGTAAATTATTATTATACATAATTAAGTAAATTATACACTTACAGTATGGTGTGCAGGGCAATCCATATGGTGGGCTTTATGGTCTATCTATGGTGACACCTGCAAATCATAAAACTCAAGTGCAAGACAATATACTGTATACAGTAACTCACACCTGATGAACCACAGAAGGAATCATCATAGGTGTTTATTAAAGTATGAGTAGCAGGAAGATGACAATTAAAAGGAATACTAGAGAGAGAACAGCATTGAATGACAGCCAACTACATTCTGTCCTGTCATTGCTCCTGCCCTGCCTGAATATTGATGCACAGCAGGAAGAGAGAATGAGTGGGAGGACGCCGTCCCTTTTGGCCCCATCCGAGCCCCTGTTACCACTCAGGCCACGTCTCCTCAGCAGGGCGGCAGATACATAATTGACCTGCATAAGAGCCATTTCCCTCATTTGATTACAGCCACATTAACCAGATCAGACAGGCAGCCCTGGCCTAGTTGCCCTTGGAAACTGTTGCGGGAATACAAGGCTGGTATCTGAATGAGCATCAGAAGTATTAGGCTGTGCCAAGACTAGTTTTGTATGAGGGAGGGTGCAGACCCGGGGTCAATCGCTCTTCATGTGACATTTGCAATAAGGGTCTAAATGAAACCTAATTGGCTGAGCTGTTTTGCTGGACGCTCCATTATGATGAGAAGCTCTTGCACAAGTGGAATAGCAGTTATAATCAGGGCTGTAATATCACAAACTGCCTGCAGTAATTGCAGTATGGCATGGTGGGGAACAATAACAAAGGGTATACTGAAGATGTTTGTGTTTAGTAGTTAATGAGCAAACTGCTTTCATTTATGAGAAAGAGAGAGTCGATGTTCATACTCGCGTAAACTTTTGACTCGGAATTGTAGACGCATTTCCAAATCTGGATACTTATATCTCGCTAAGTATTTTTAATGATAATGAGGAAGGCATAAATACACACAGAGTCTCTATCTTTCTTCTGCTCTTTTTATGTACTTTTTGTTCTGAAGAAAACCTAGAAAAACTGTGAAAAGAGGAACACACAATGATTTAATTGACTATTAGCAGATAATTAATCATCATCATCATCATTATGTTATTATTACTATAATTGGTAACACTTTATTTTACAGTGTCCTTATTACATGTTACATGTACTTACCATAGTAATAACAATAAATTATGCATAATTACATACATGCAACTAAGCCTCAACCAAATCCTAATCCTACCCTAACCATATAGTAAGTACATGTAGTTGCTTAATATTACTCAGTACTTAAATATATAATTGCACTGTAACAATGACACCTTAAAATAAAGTGTGACCCTATTATTATTATATTGATATAATTGTAATAATATTTTGTTTTATTTTAATGTAGTATTATGATAAAATGAAATAATGATTGATATTATGATTGAAATAATAATGCTTAATAATCATCCTCATTATCATAATGATGATTATAATGGTCATAATGTCATCATTATATTATAGTCAATAACAATATAACAATTAATAATGATAAAATAATACTTTTATGTTTTTTTTTCCAAAATAACTGACTTACCAACACCTATAACATCATGATTTAGAAATAATAATAATAATCACCTTCTTCATCATAAATCATATTTTAATATATTTATTATTATTAATTTGGTTTCTATCAAATGCCATTATGACCTATAAAATGAGCCATTTAGAAAAGCTTCTGGAACAAATGATCCTCTTTCCTTCAAGAAACACACAGGGTAATTATGGCAGCACTGTTTTACTGAAATGTAAATCTGCCTCTTCTTATACTGGCAATCTCCCATTTGAAATATGCAATGCAGAGGCTTCACCATAGTGGCAGATTCACATAGAATTTCAAGAATCCTGTTGAGTGTGATTAAAATGCTGCTATTATTTTCTCTGAAAATCTGTTTTAAATCCATCCACATGTATAAAAAATGTAACACCCCAAAAGGTGTTAAATACACCCCTGAATGTGGCAAAAAAAATAAATAAAAAAATGGACACCTATAAAGCCACCTAGCTCCAACAGAATTACTGTAGTGTGTGACGGTGTACACGTGGGTGTGTTTTAGCACTTCAGAAGTAGTGGGATGAGCATTAAACATATTTGCTCATATTTGAGCCTCATGTTTGAGATACCCTCAGGACAACTCTCTCTCTCTCTCTCTCTCTCTCTCTCTCTCTCTCTCTCTCTCTCTCTCTCTCTCTCTCTCTCTCTCTCTCTCTCTCTCTCTCTCTCTCTCTCTGAGCATTTCATAAGCTAAACTGCTCCCCATGAAAAGGTCTCAGCAATTGATTTCTAATGAAAGCGCTTCCTGCGGGTCATCGCCTAGCTGAGGCCTGACCTTTCCACCAGCAAAGAGGGCTCACTTATAGGGGAAAAAGGGGGATTCTGGGTAGAGAGAGAGATAAGGAGAGGATACATGACTGCAACTCCAAAGATCTTTTATACATTTATGCAATAAATCCTTGATGAAACTGAAATCTGAGTTTGTCTTCTTACTGGAGAAAAAAGGGCTTAATGTTCTAAGGAATTTGATGTGTGACATTACAACCTAGACAGAAGCGACTTTGGAAAAGAGAAATCATTCCCAGAGCTTGGAAAAAGAAGGCAAGTCAATTAACAACAGAATAAGCATGAAGCTTGCAAATAATCACTGAGCCAGATCTAATGTATTAATGCATGCTCACATGAAGCAAAATATTCCGAATTTTTTATATGAAAACAAGACAAGCTTCCCTAAAACAAATAGTTAAGATGGAAAAATAATACTCTTCTTAATTGCATCTTTAGGCCATTTCTTTAAGAGGGTTTAGCATAAAAAAAGTATCTGTTATCTGGTTTAGTTAGCCCCTGCTGGTGGATTTCATAACTACATTTGGGGGGATTGACAGTGGAACCGACCGCCAGTAAGCGAAACCTGCATATTGTATAGTTCCGTTGGATTCTGTGCGAGCATACGAGCATCAGCCACTGAGATGAACTGGAATGAAGCAGATAGCTTAATGCAGGTATTATAGAATTTCTTTATCTGTTTATGCAGCATTTTGACATTGCATTAACTATCAGTAAATGGAGAGAAAAAAAGACTGAGGTTTTATTGAAAACATGCGGCACTGGACCTAAGACCACCTACTTAAAGATTTTGAGCTCGTATTTAAAGTGAATTTTCAGTGGGATTACATTAAGCAAAGCCAAAAAGGCCATCTGCTTTTCTGATCCTGCAAAAGGCAGAGGATACAATAGTAATGGAGAGAAAGATGAAAGGACAGTGACTGGTTATTATTATCAACACAATAAGAAGGGAAGATAAAGCTGCTGAGATCACCAGATTGGATGAGATTGCAGGAAAGGATTAGTTCCTGCTGCCAAGGATTACCAATATAAACTTACTGAAAACAGGAAAACAAACTGCGTGCACCCTTGGACTTGCATTTGCTTTTTACATTATTCTGAATATTATTCATAGTTGTTCCTCAACTATGGGCACTTTTATGTTTTAATATTTCAATATATAGTTATATTCACATTTTTACCATCTCTTCATCATTTACCTGCTATTTTTTTTTATAGAATTTATTGTTTTACCCTAATCCCAACCATTATAAAAAATATATATATATTATTGCCTTTCAAACTATGATAAGCTAAACAAAGAGTGAACTAAACATAAACCCCTTACTATTGTGTAAAAATGATTTCTATCAATATAAAAATATAACTATAAAAATTACAACTGACATAATTTCATGTCAGCGACCATCATCCCTGCGACCCTACATAGGACAGGTGGTTTGCATTATGGACTGATGCATAGTCTGCATGTGCTATATGTATTAATATCTGTGAGTGGTGTGATATTCAACCCTATCAACACTGAAGAGTCTTTGCATCTCGAGCTTTCCACACTGCCATCTGATGATTCATATTCCAACAGAGCAGGTGTTGTGTTGAACTCTCACACTCCTCCGCCTGAGCAGGTGTTTATGTCTACATGTTGCTATCTATGAGCTATGTTATTCTGATACAACCTACTTTGAATTAACCCTTCTCTCAAAGCACTTTGCTAATCAAATTCCATTTCAGGGATGTCTACCTTTTCACTATATTTGCACTCTTAACAATAAAGGTTCCAAAAGGGTGTTTTCAGTGATGCCATATAATAAACAATTTTGGTTCTCCATAGAATATTTCAGTGAATAGTTCTTAGTGTAAAGAACATTTAAAAAAATTAAAAAAATTATAATTCTAAAGTACTTTTTTCACTATAAAGAAAATGTAGTGCAATGGAAAGGTTCTATGGGTATTAAAAGTGCCTCTTCTTCTGGAAACAGTGATGACACCAAATAATCTCTATTTTTAAGAGTGTGGTTAATTAATATTATTATTGTTTTGTTCTTTTACTTTTAATGTTTAATTTCATTTGCATTTTGGTATTTTGTCCCTATAGCAAGGATTTAAAAAATGCATGCTTGCACTTGTCTAAAAAGTTACACGCATCTCACCAGACACGACAAAATTAGATTGCTCCCATTATAATCAACGGATCTGTAAACACTTTGTGATGCGCTTGTAATTCAGTTGCTGGAAATAACATTTTCTATTTATATTACTGCACAGTTACAGCTACTTTATATTTTGCCTGTATATGACTGAAAATCTTTCATTTTAAACATTCATTGCTGTATTTTAGTCTTACACCCAGGTAGTTTTAGTTTAAGACTCCTGCTATACCAAGTCAATTAGTAATTAATCCAAGTGTCATCATTATTTTCAATAATATGCTGAAAACACAAATGTAATTGGAAGCACCACTGAACACATTAAATCTGGAAGGGGTAGATTTTTTTACAACGGAGTCAAGAATGGTATTTTGGATAAGAAATAAATAAGAAATGAGAGTGCAAAACATTTAATAGTAACCTACAAAAGTATTTTTCAACCTAGAAAAGATTCAGTGGGGTTCTTGATTCCATTTTAAGGTTTGAGGTTTTTTTTATGATTCCAGAATGCTAGTATGGTAAAGTTTTTTAATTCATAAAATGTAATTTAAATGGAAAATTAATAAAAAAAATATATATATATATATATTATCCCATGATGGGAACCCCTAAAGATGAAGCACCTGACAGAAGCCTTTAAAGTTCTATCCAGAACCTTTTCTTCTAATAGTGTAAAATGCATTCTATTCTGTAATAAATGCATCAAATTTCTCATTGTCAGACTGATACATAAATGCATTTAAACCCTGTAAATAAGCACACTATACCACACATGATCCTCAAATGAGTTGGTAGCACAGTGTGTTTGGTGGAGCTAAAAACTCTAACAGGTTTTATCTAAATAGCTGCTGGACATGTTACTCCTTCTCACGTTGTTCTGGCTGTGACAGAGAAGAGCACTGGGAGTGTAATAAACACTAAAAATCTCACACAATCTGCTCAGCTACAGAGGGAGGCGGGTCTTTGCCAGCTGTTTTTTGTTGCCAGTCCCTAAAAAAAGAATCCCCCTCAGAGTTATGGAGAGGGATTAATTAATTATTAAGACTGCCTTTGTGTGTATGATTAAAATCTTCAGATCAGATTTTACAGCTGCTAGCTCTTCTTGGTTAGGGCATGTCAGGTGTGTTTCCGTGCGAGTCTCTCTTTATTTTTCAAGTTTCCCCTGATGATATTCGTATATAAATAGAAGCATTATTTTGAGGCTCTAATAGTACATTTTATAATACTTGCAGATATATTCACAATGACAGTTCTCGGATCATTATGTGAGAGGTTTAACAAATTAACACTGATAACATTTGCGTTTAACATTCATTTGTTATAAGTTTCAATGCAGCATTATAATAAAAAAGCAAATTAAACTTTCTTATCTGGAAACGTGAAAGTGTTATGTTTGTGATTGCATGAAAAGCTGAATGGAAATTTCATTGAGTATTTCCTCTTCAAGGCGAAGCGAGAGAGATAGAGAGAGCAAAAATGATAAATTGCATCAAAATATGAGGTTGGTTTTAATATTTAGCACCACATTATTAGATGCCAACAGTCCTCCCACAGCATGCAGTTGTCTACCAAATTAATTAATTTGCATTAATATATTCTGAAAACCAAGCAATTTAATTTTGCTTGCAATAATTAGTAGGTGTGATATGATTTCAGGTTCAGTAAACTCATTATATTGCATTTACAGGTTGCAAACTATGCATTATGCATATTTAAGCTCAATAAATAAGGATTTCTCTTGAAATTGCTTACAATAATTCCTATGTGTATATAAAGCCAGATGATGTAGAAAAGTCCATTATTAATATGAATATATGATTTTAAATCATGTCAGCAATAATATGCGGTCTACGGTTTCAGTTCTTCTCAATTATTCCTGTTCCTTGACACCTGTTCCTTGGTCCTTTGACCATCTCTTTCATTCAGTCCGAATGATAGGATGTCCTACCTGCCTCTCAACCTGTATTTCCATACCTCCGTGTACTCCGCTTGTGCAGACATCACACATCATCAGCACGTTCCACAAGGCTATGCAGAGTTGAAGACAGTGTACATCCTCCCAGTACAGATGCTGTAACTATCTGTGGAGGAAAAACATTTCTCCATTGACTGTCATTCAGAAATGGTCCATATTCAGTGGGTTTTTTTTACAATTTTTATATAAGCACTATAAATCATTATTAAAGTAGATTGCCAATGACTGGTTCTGAAAGTCTTAAGATAAATGGAAACTCTAACATCTTTCTCCAGGTTTTATAGACCTCCATGCCATTTAAAAACATAATTGTAGAAAACCAATGCACATAATATATAGTTTCAAGCCAATATAGATCAAACAGGCAAAACCTTCTTGTCAACACCCCGGGCTCAAAAAAAAAAAAAAAAAAACAACAGGCAAGGTTTCCTGGTCTTCCTTTGGCCAGGAAACCGCATCCAAAAGTGGATCTTTACTCAGTGATGCTTGGACTGTCTTAGAGAGGCTAAACAAAAATTCTGCCCAATCTCTTTTCCGCAGGAAGCTTTTTAACGCATCCTCGGTTCCACTCTCCCCCACAATCGATATTCATGTTCAGTCTTCTCCCTTTTTCAATAAGTACTGCCTTTCCAAATACAGACGTCAATAATGGGAAGAAGACTGGCTTGTTGATGCCTTGTGAGGTTAATTCCATCGACCTCGCAGTTGGCGACAAGGTGGTCTACGCTATATCAACCCAGCCACAGCAAGAGATCTACTCACACCAATTGTGAAGGCCTTTCATTGTGGATTTATGGCACAGTTGTGTGTGTGGGGAGCAGGTCACAGATATCAGATTATGAAGAGAGTGGATAAGCGTGTCTTACATCAGATTATAAAACTTAAAGAGCTTATGGGGAGAAGAACAATATATGTGTGTTTTGTTTAGCAGATGATTTTGAACGGTAAATCACTGTGAACTGTTTTTTTTTTTTTTTTTTTTTTGTGATAATTTATTAGGACAAAACAAGTTTTTCACTTTTCTAATACTTTTTTTATGTTAAACAATTTAAATGGTCTGGAACTTTAGTTTCCTAAAACAATCAATTACACTTTAATCATTAAAAAAAAAATCTGTTTGTCTGTCAGGTGGGCATTTTTCAAATGCGCATGACTACATCACACATGTCCCTGCCCCCATGGTCACGATACGAAAATACTATTAAAAATCCCTTTTGGGTCGGCACCGATAGCCTTGTGGGCAATTGTGCCAACATGTAGCTCCGTTGTGGTTCGGAAGATCTGAGTTCGAGTCCCAGCTCATGGACCTTTCCCGGTCCTGATCCTCATATTACACATTGTCGACTGTATACATGTTTATCCTGAATAGACTTTGAACCATAGGGGTAAGAATACAATAATTACAATAACTAGATTGTACATTTCCTAAAGAAAATGTGAGTGGGTGCTTGCAGTGGAAAAACTCGCCACTCGGTTGCTAGGGTAAGGTTGGCCAATTTTTAGCAAGATGCTAACACAATTAGCATCATGCTAGCATGATAAGCATGTGACTAACATAATGCTAGCATGATTAGCATGTTGCTAGCATCATGCTAGCATTATTAGCATGTTGTTAGCATGATCCGCATGTAGCTAGCATTTTGTTAGCATTATTAGCATGTTGCTAGCATGATGCTAGCATGTTTTACCACGTTGCTATCATGGTTTACCATGATTTACCATAGTTTACCATTATTTACCATTATTTACCATGATTTACCATAGTTTACCATGATTTACAATAGTATACCATGATTTACCATGTTCTAGTATGATTTACTATGATTCTAGCATGATTTACCATAGTTTACCATGATTTACCATGATTTACCACGATTTACCATAGTTTACCATGATTTACTATAGTATACCATGATTTACCATGTTTTAGTATGATTTACTATGATTCTAGCATGATTTCCCTTACGAAAAAGAAGTATACTTCAAGTTCATTTTATGAAGTATACTTAAGTAATGTTCAAGTAAATTTTTAAGTATACATTATGCAGTAAGTATACTAATGTCAATATGTACTTGTAGTAAACTTGTAAGTGTACTATTTCAACACCGCTTGGGACTAAATTGGCCCACTTTTAGTATATAAAAGTATATGTTTAAGTGCACTGTAAGTGTAACAGTAGTAAACTTTAAGTGCACAACTAGTTCATAATTACATTTCTCATTTGTACTGCAAGTGAATTTATGGGTATACTAGTAGTTTACTATTTGAATACTTGTAGCAATTTTTTTGTTTATGCAAGTACACTTTGAAGTATACGTTCAGTAAACTACTAGTTTAGTAGTTTTATACAAGTTTTCTTTAAGTGAACTTAACATTATACTTGTAGTTTACTAATTATATATTATGTTTGCTCTTTTAGTGTACTCTCAGGAAACTACTAGTTTAGTAGTTTTATACTACAAGTTTTCTTTAAGTGAACTTAACATTATACTTATAGTTTACTATTTATATATTATTTTTTGCACTTGCAGTAGGCCTAGTCTATACCACTATGTTCAAATTGTATTTTTTATACTTTAAAAATTTTAAAAACTTTAAAAACATTTTATTAGCTTCATGCATCCTTTTTTATCAACACTTGAATGTTGGTCAGTTTCATAAAGAAAGGCAACATTTTAAACAAAAAAAGTTGAGAAAATCACATTTTGGTCAAAGACTAAGCTACACCTTGATCAGATTCAGAACGATGATAAAAACACAGATGGAGTGGATTGAGTCCAACACCCCCAAAGCTTCACAGTCGTTTTCTCTTCATGGGTTACGCTTCATTTCATTTGGTAATATTAAGCAGTTTTGATTTACACGCTGTTTAATGTTTGATGATCACGTTATTTTACATTTGAGTGAGCGATCTTCTATCACTTGTTTCAGCTTCTTCTCCTGTGTTTTGATCCGGAGATTCTGTACTAGAAGATGTGTCATAGCGCCCCCTACCATATAACAGTGAAAACATGGATAGCTGGAAAATTCAGTCAATGGCGGGGAAAGAGTAAAGTAGAATTAAAGTAAATTTCTATACACTACCAGTGGACTAGCCTAAACAAAAATTCAGATACACAGAATTACAAACATATCTGTTTTATATCAATATTTTAATCAATATTTTCAAACAATGTAAGTTTCATAAGACTGTATATGAAAAACTATGTAAAAAAAGTATATTTAATAGGCTACTCAAAAGAGTTAACACAACAAGCCAAGTATACTTTGAATACTATCAATATGGGCCAACATTTCTAAAGAATGCTTTCAGCACCTTGTTGAATCAATGCCACATAGAATTAAGGCAGTTCTGAAGGCGAAAGGGGGTCAAACACAATATTAGTATGGTGTTCCTAATAATCCTTTAGGTGAGTGTACTTAGACTTTTCTCTCACTGTAAGTCAAGTATACTTAAGTGCAATTTGAAGTATATTTCTGATAAGTACATAAAGTATATTTCTGAGAAGTACATAACAAGTAGACTGAAAGTAAACTTTCTTATTTTTAGTTTAAAAGAAGTATATAATAGCACACTTGAATAAACTTCTTTTTCGTAAGGGTTACCATAGTTTACCATGATTCACCATAGTTTACCATGATTTACCATAATTCTAGCATGACTTACCATAGTTTACCATGATTTAGTCAAAAGAGCCAAGCCCCATCTCTATAAGATATTTTGATGCAGAGATATACGTTTTGTTAAACGGTTGCTAGGGTACTCTGTTTGGTTGCTATGGAGTTGCTTGGCAGATGCCAATGATGAAACTACAAAGGCTTCTTGTCACTATGAATGATATAAACCAACTCCCATGCCTCTGTGACATTCAGAATGGAAGATATCCCTCTTTGGATTTTGGTTGCTAGGGTACTCTGTTTGGTTGCTAGGGAGTGGCTTGGCAGCTGCCAATCATGAAACTTCAAATGCTGCTTGTCAGTATGAATGATATAATCCAACTCCCATGCCTCTGTGACATTCAGAATGGAAGATATCCCTCTTTGGATTTTGGTTGCTAGGGTACTCTGTTTGGTTACTATGGAGTTGCTTGGCAGCTGCCAATGATGAAATTTCAAAGGCTTCTTGTCAGTATGAATGATATAATCCAACTCCCATGCCTCTGTGACAGTCAGAATGGAAGATATCCCTCTTTGGATTTTGGTTGATAGGGTAGTCTATTTGGTTGCTAGGGAGTGGCTTGGCAGCTGCCAATCATGAAACTCCAAAGGCTGCTTGTCAGTGTGAATGATATAAACCAACTCCCATGCCTGTGTGACATTCAGAATGGAAGTTATCCCTCTTTGGATTTTGGTTGCTAGGGTACTCTGTTTGGTTGCTATGGAGTTGCTTGGCAGCTGCCAATGATGAAACTGCAAAGGCTTCTTGTCACTATGAATGATATAAACCAACTCCCATGCCTCTGTGACATTCAGTCCGGAGATATCCTTTTGATCTCTTTCAATGGAAGTCTATGGAACTTGTTGCTAAGGTGCTCTAAATGGTTGCTAGGGCGTGGCTTGATAGCTTCACAATGATCCTGAGAAACTGATTGGTCGTCTGAGTAAAATGAGCCCGCCCCCTTGTCTCTATGACAATGTGATCCAGAGCTATGTTCAATACAAAATCCCTATGCAATTTACCATAGTATGTGAAACGCATGCATTTCTGGGCCGTTACTTTCCTTACTCCATAGTAAGTCAATGGGAAATTTTGGGCAGCTCCTGCCCCCCAGGGGTGTAACTTTTACCCCATTATGAGGTATGTTCTTACAGAGCCTGCCAGCCTCTTCAAATGTGGCAAATCACAAGTTTCTGTGAAATTCTCGCTCGGAGCTATGACTCGTCAAAGTTTGTCGCAAAGTTAAGTCTATGGGATTTTTCGGCTTAAAAAATAAAAATAAAATAATAATAAGTATGAGCAATAACAATAGTGAGTGCATTGCCTTTGGCAAGCACCCACTAATAATAATTTACTATAATTAGAATATTTTACACACCGTGAGGAAATATCAGTTTTACAATCATTACTTTTCTTTAGAGGTCTCAGTGACGTGTAGGTATGCAAACTTCAGAGGGCGCACCCTTAAAAATGATAGCAATGGTGGATGACTCGAGTCGGTTCTAGGTGTGTTTGTAATTGCCCCTTATACCCTCATTCACTATTCCCTACATTACTCAACTAATATAGTCCACTTGAGTGAAGTGTGCCAGAAGAGCTGCCACTTTTGCATAGTTTGTGCTTAATAATCATTTGAAACTTAGCAAGCTGTCAGCTCCGGTAATGAAAACTAGCATGTATAAATTAAACATTTTAATAATCAATTAAAAAGGAATTTATGCCTGTATGATATTATGCTTTGGAGTATACTCCACTATAGTTTCGGACATCAAATGCACTACAGTCCCATCAAATAGTTCTCTATTTAAGGGTATAGAGGGTGATTTTAGATACAGCCCCAGTTAGTGAAATGGTCTAAATCGCTTCATGATTCAGCCTAAATCAAGACAGTTCACGCACACACTGAATCATTAGGTGCTGTAAAACTATTATTTTAAGACTTTAATTTATTATAATTACAGCTTCTTTTTGCCTTCATATTTGATATTTTGATATTTTTGCCTTTCATATTTTGCAATTTTCTCTCTCTCTATCTTTTTTTTTTGAGCAGCTTGCCAAAACTAGAGTTGTTTTGCAAGACAAGCCACATTACTTCAACGCTAAGATTTAATGAACTCTAAGTCATAAGAGAAAAGATGAGATGTCATTGCAAGAGGGAGGGGAAGGTATTTTGATTAAAGACATGATTTAAAAAAAATAAAAAAATAATGATGTGCACGGATAAATCATAATCACTACTGCAATATTCCATAAAAATAATAAAAATAAAAAAAAAATTGTCAAATTTGATTTCATGATGATTTTAACAGATCTTAAAATTTACTTAGCTATTGACCTTGCGACAACTTATCTAAGTCTTCCATATTTATTCAACTCATGACAAATGATAACAATATGATGTAATGGAAATACAATTTGTAACATTTGGAATGCTAGTTTTTCATCTAAATGTGATGTCTAGAAATTACCGGTCATCGTCTAACACTGTTTTGGTCCTCCGACTTGCCAGGGCAGGCCAGAGTTGCATCCATGCCAAACTTGCATTTCACCTGCAGCCGATTCACAGCCTTGCCTCACATTTGCTCCTTTGATATTAATTGTCTTGGAGATACATCATCAGTACCAGCAAGAGTGGCATTTTCTTTTCATCAAAGCTTTTTCACGCCACTGCTCCCCATGTGTCCTCATTGATCAATGCTCCCTCTCTTCCCTAAAGGTTACATCACCAGTCTTTTAATTGTGAGAAGAAAAGAGTTTTGCAGTCAGAAGTTGGACTCTTCTCTCTTGGGGGTGTGGCATTGATGAGCTCCTGGCTCTGTAAGAAAGAGCAAATCAATGTTGGTCTGGGTAAATGGGGAAGAACACGAGCACTCAGGGGGAGCTCACATGATTAAACCAAAAGAAAGTGGTGTAAATGAGAGTTTACTCACAACACTGCCTTTGGAAAATGTGTTTTTTTTACCAACTTTTACTTCAAGTCCTCTTTCTCCCAGGTTATCTCTCAAGATACATATAAATTGTTCCTCTTCTTAAATGAAGAATTCGGCAATCGAGGTGTTTATAATAAATATTTTTTAATTGATTTTTTACAACTACATCCTTATTGGCAAATGCTTTCTTACCTTAATGTATATGGTTTTACAAAAGTTTATGTATCAACCAAACACTTCAAATCAATTGTGCAACATCTCACAGACATGTTATTTACCTCAGTGTCCTTTCTATTTGTAAAGCTGCAATTTAATATATATATATATTTTATTCCTTTATATATAGGAAATAAGTAGAGTATTTTAAGCATTGAGATATTACTGTCAAGGTCATGTAAACAAGCAGTATAATCCTATTCCTATGTGCCTCATATCTTATGGTAACTGATTAATATTTGTTTGTATTCTTTGCATTAATTTCCTATATTAATTGCAGTACTTTCCCATTGGCTTCCAAGTAGCTCACAGACATTTTGCTAGAGTTGTTGGTTATATGTCACTGTTGAGATCGGCAGATTCAATAAGGAAAAAAAAACAAAAAACATGCTGTTATGTAGCAGCTGTCCAACAAATCAATGTAGTTGGATTAGGGAACGCTATTGCTTTGTTTTCCTCACCATGTTCATTCAGCAATTGCCTCAGTGATTGATGTAATCCAATGAAAAGGTCTTAGATATTGTTTATAAAGTAATACATCTGCTGTATTTCAAATTTGTATCGAACAGAGGGAAAGGAGAGAGGTCTTTAGACATTTAGAGCTGTTAGACACGTCCCAGCCCCCACTCTTCTGTATGTCTCCCAGCAAAGCAATCTGTTTTCTAACTTTCAGCATCTGGATCCACATGTCTGATATAACCCTTTGCAATACAGGCTTAGTGAGTGCCAAGCTGCTCAGGGTCAGCAAAGAGGAGTTAAGCAGGAAGACTGTGACTTTAAGAAGTGTTATAATCAACATATTTTATTACTGTAAAAACAGATTTATGATAAAAGCAGCTTTTGAAAATTTAATGAAATGAGAAAATTAAAAGTCTCACATGCATGGCAGAGGTGATGATTGGACACAATGAGTGAATGAGTGGAAGAGTTTAGTTTATGCACAAGATTATCATTATAACTAGAACTGCAGGCTTGACTGAGTTTCTGCTGGTGGATGCTGCACATTGTGATGGTTGAGAAGATTCCACCCTTCCATGTAAAGCGCTTTGAGTGCAGAGAAAAGCGTCATATAAATGTAATGAATTATTATTATTATTATTATTATTATTATTATTATTACTGAACTGTTTATACAGGCTGAGTCTCAGCCTCAGACGCAATGCCCACAGACTGTTGGCTGAACATCTGATGCATATGGCACACAAAATCGGAAACACTTTTTGTAGTTTTGAAGTCATGATCTGATTGGTTGAATTCTACAGGATGTCCGGGAGACGTGCATGTCGTGTTCTTTAACGGTCCACCTGGAAACGAAGCCACCGTGAACATGGTCGTGATGCCAAACCCCTTCATTGAAAGGGAAAGACATCATGTAACTAAATGCTGGATTTTCAAAAGTATGTGAAGTTTGTGGTGCCACAGTTGTAGTAAACTTGCAACAACGTTCTTTAATGAGTAATTTATTAGATGTTATCGTAGGGACATTGGCATGTTTAGGACACCCCTAAACATGACGCGGAACAAAACAAACTCTGATTGGTTACTTTAAATGTTGGTCATACGTCCTCTTGGGCGGTCCTTGGCCAATGAAAGCTGCGATGGAGTCCAGACCTTCTGCCGTCAGTTTGAGGTCATCAGGTCTGACTATGCAAGACTAAACATAGTGTGGATGCTGTAAGCTAAAACTATTAGCATAAAAAAGTGCTGTGAAACTGACATTTATTATGATAAACAATATTTTGATCTCTGAAAGTCCGGGTTTGGTGAAAAAAGACTAAGGGCCCTATCTTACTCCAGGCACAATGCAGCGCCAAGCGCAACGCAAGTTTTTTTTTTTGCTAGTTTCAGTCTGACGCAGTTATCATTCTCACGTCCTGCGCCACGTTGTTTAAATAGCAAATGCATTTGCGCCCATTTGTGCGCCCATGGACGTGCTGGTCTGAAAATGAAGTGTGTTCTGGCGCATTGTTGGTGCGTTGCTATTACAGAAATAGAAATAGACTGCGCCATTGACCAACTGAAACCTGGTCTAAAGTCTATGGCCCAATATTTTTTGGGGTTATTTAATGAGCGCGTTAGTAATGTGCACCTATAGGCAGGTCCACAACATGCGTACACTCTGCTTATTACACACAGGGATGCGCAGCAGCACACAAACATGCCAAATATTTAAAATAAAAGGATTACAATGTAAAAGATTATTATTGTGTACATAAAGATATGGTGGAATCTGGCTTATGCCGTAGATTGTCTGCTTGCACACTTTTACCTCGCACACAAGCAGATCCGTTTGCACTATGGAGATGGATTCGGTCTTTCCAATATCAAATTCCATTATGTAAATAGTGAATCTGCCATAGTGTGAGCGCAACTGCCATTTAAAGGGAATGGGAGATGAGACTCTGATTGGTTTAATGCACGTAAATCCCAAAACACACCCATTACTCATTATGAGAATAGGGACAACCCTTTTAGACCATGCGCCTGACGCGCTGACCATTTTTCCCTTCGTTAAACTAGCAAAAGTGGATTTGGACACACCCTAAGTGAACTTGCAGCGTCCGCTTTAGACCATGCGCTTAGATTGTTAAAATAGGGCCCAGAATGTGTCATTTGCAAATATTCCCCTTGCCTTTCTCTTTTTTTTTTTTTTTTTTTTTTGCTCTCTGTATTTCAAGGTATCATACTTGCAATCTGTTTCCCTCTTATTTCCTGCTGTGTCATTCACTTTGTCACTCCTTTTTACAGCAAAATGGACCTGAATAAAGAAAATCAACATCTTAAAAAGCAGAATTGTACTTCAAGCAAAAAGTTGAGTTATCGGTTATTTCGTTGTTAGCATGCATATTTCAGTATTTCAGTGTTGCATAAATTCATGTTTTTTTCTTAGTCTGTTTTCAGATTGTTCTTGGCAGCCAAAAAACTTGTTAAGATTCTGTCTGGCATCTTAACAAGTAGGTTTGTCAAATAGGGTTGTTTAGGCTCTGGTGGAAAGTAGTACACAGCAGCACATTCACAAAAACATGTCAAAAGGAATCTAAGTGTAAGTTTCTTCCTAAATTTGTTAATGAACTGATATCTTATATGCTTGTATGTTTTCAGTGTATCACTACTCCTCCAATTTACTGAAGTTTCATTGATGCAACACTATTTATATTTTGGCAGGCAATACATTACTCAAATGTATGGATCAAATATGGGGACCTTGTTTCTTTTTGCCATGTCAAGTGTAAAAAGTGAAAGCGGTATGTATGAATAATACTTGTTCACACTGTTTTTTTTAATATATAAAGTCTGATATCACATTGAAAAGATGGGATTTGGTTAATTTAAATAAATGTCTTCATTGAAGTACAAAATTGTCTTTGGATCATTTTAAAATAACATGATCATCAGGTTTGTTCATGCAGCTTGAGTACAGCAGTTATTAAAGCAAAGGGGGAACATACCAAATGACATACCATTCTAAGACATTTTTCAATTCAAGTTTTTATTTGTCGCTGCACTGCTGCTGAATTCAGAGCCACATTACAACGTCTGCCATATAACAACATGGTAAAATAGTAAAAGCAGTATGCTAGTATGCAGTTCAGAATCAAGCATGACATTTACAAAGTCCATTGGATGCGCATTTCAGAATCTAGCTGGAATTAGAATGTCATCGGGTACATTTCGCCTATACTGTTTTATGAATAGGCTACTGTGAATTCAGATATACTACTCTTTTCACTAACTGTTTTTCACCTACTATATATTAGGGAAGTAGCCATATTAATGCAGCCAAGGTCAAACAAATATTTGCTCGCATGAAGTGTCCATGATAACCACTCCTTCAGTCTCCTGGGCTATCTCATCATGAACTCCATTTCCCAGGATCCATGGCCTGTTCTCGTTATGTGTAATTACATTCAGCTGTGTATCATTATCTGGTTAGCTCTGCCTATAAGCCCAGTGTTTTCACTCATTCATTGCAAAGTCTTGTATGTTGCATTATCCTGCTTTCCTGTGTGTCTTGGTTTTTTGATTCTCTGGCTGTTTTTTAGATTACCATTTTGCCTGTGTTTTCTGCCCTGTTGCTATTTTGGATTGTTTGCCTTTGTGTTTGACCTTTTGCCTGTAATATTGATTAAGATTCTGTATTGTCCCAATACAGCTGCATTTGGATCTTCAACCCAAATTGAAGAGTCTGTGGTCGGAGTCATAGCAGTCCGAAACAGTGAGATAGAGCGAAACACGGAAAATTATGTATACTAGTATGAGCCATTATAGACTATATCTATGACAGGACTATTTTAGTTAATATTAACAATTCTAAAAATGAGTTTAAATCATTAATATCAGTCCGACATCATGGAGGTGTCGACCTTCTGCTACCATAAAACATTTAAATTACATTCCGAGGAGCAGTTGGGTAGCTCCCCATTGGCCTGATTTTAGCGATAACTAGGAGGTCTCTGCCCCCTTGAGCACCCCCTGCCGTACTTCAAAGACTATCTAAAGGTAACCTGAAGAAGCTTTTTTCCTACTGTTGCTCTATCTGTACTTAATGCCATGTAGAATCCCTTTAGGGCTATTAAGTTAGCAATGAACGCTTTGTTTTTGTCCATATTAAAATACCACTTTTACTGGTGCTAGCCTTCAGTTGTAACTGTGGTTTTGTGGGAGCATGTTTGCATAATAAGTGAGAATGATTGTTTTAAACTACACATTCGGTTGTGCTACTGATTAGTAGGGCACTTCTGTGGATCATTGGAAAGTATGTATCATACTATTGATTCCCACTATATAATATACAATATGTTCCCACTTTATGCATAATTTGACAAACTAGGATGTGATATTGACTTAATGTATAGTAAAATACATAAAAAGACATACATTTATTTTTAATTCTTTATATATATAAAGAATTAAAAAAAGATTTTCTTTATAAAAATCACAATGTCTTTTATTCTGCCTTGAATATGATGTTGCTTAGAAGCTCAACATAAGAACATGGCTATCGCCTGATGTGTGATCGCTTGCCAGATGTGTTATGTGATTGGTGGATGCCAGACCATCTGACTTTCTTATTGGTTATTAATAAGTTTGAATTTTGTGTTTTGAGTCTTTGTGCACCTGCAATATTTTAGCCCTGATGCGTTGGTGAAATTAACAGAATATATATATATTTTTTTCTATAATTTCTAATTATTTTGATAGCTCAACTTCAAAAGTGTTACTGGTATTGTTAAAAAAAAAAAAAAAAATAAATAAAAAAAAATAAATATATATATATATATATATATATTATAATATTTTGATAAACTTACAGCAGTAAATGGCACACAATAAAATATTAATTTACATTTTTACCAATATTTCTTTAATTTCTTTGAATATCTCACTAACACAGTTAAGGAACCTGTGTTAGTTAGATTTATGTGCAAAAGTGTACAGTACAAGTCATTTTCACACAATCATTGAAATAGTTTGTTTATTTCACTTTGTTTATATTTGTTTAGATTATTATAGTTTTTAAAAATATAAATTTTTACAACAGATTGTTTATTTTATTTTATTCAAGATTGATGGTCTGGAACTGGAGTAAAGCAAAATCTTTGTATAAAAGGCATTTTAAAAGTAGAACAATAGTTTCCAAAACTGTTTGTTTTGTAAACTATATACCAAATAGGTAAACATTTATATAAAAAGCCTCTCTTGGTCAACCCCGCTATGATAAAATTCACATTGAAAGATTTTAAAGTCTGATGATGGTGTTACTGCGCCAGAGCCTCCACTGGCACAATAGAATGTAAATAACAAGCAAATTAATGATGAAAAATTCCCAAGGCAGGTGGAAAGGCCAGCATTTGATCATCAGATGCAAGTTTGATGAATAGTCCTGAGACAAGACCTCACCACCAATGCACTGCACATTCTTGATAAAGAGTCGCTAGTCTCCCCATGTGGTCTTTCTACTGCTAGCCATTATCCATAATACAACAATACAATGAATATAGCATTGAACAAATTTGTCAGTGATGCTGGAACTGGACCAAGTCTCAGTCAATCCCCTCATTTAATAGACTCTCAGATTTCTTTTTGAATTAATCCGAAAGTTTAAGTCATCATTGTGGTCAGGACAGAGGGTGTTAGTAGCTGAATTTTCTAGGATGTGTGTAACGGCCATTACTTTTATGATTAGTTTAAAAATAAATAAAAATTCAAGTTTTTAGTTGTCGCTGCACTGCTGCTGAATTCTGAACCACATTACTACTGCCATATAACAATATAAATAGTAAAAGTAAAAAAAAAAAAAAAGAGAGAAAAGAAAGGAAATAGGAAAGAATAGAAAAAAATAAATAAAACTATTTTGGCAATGGAAATTATTATAAAAACTAAAAGACCCTAACACAGTGTGAGCAAATAACCAAAAGTAATTACAGCAGTACTCAGTGAAACAATAAATTGAACGAGACGCTGCGTCGAGACTCGACACTTTGGGGAATGCCTTCGGCATGATGCATCTGAAGTCTGTAGTGGAACTACTCCAATCTTGATTGGTGCTGTGTCTTTCGTCACTCGTGACGTTGCATGTAACGGTGATCCGGAAGCTATAAAAGGACACCGGCACATACCCACGTCAGCTTTTGAAGGGTCGAAAGTGTGGCCGAGGGACGCAGCGTCTCGTTCCCTACTCAGGGAACGAGGGTTACAAAGTAACCCGAGACGTTCCCTTTCGCAAGGGAACTCCCACTGCGTCGATACTCTACACTTTGGGGAACAAATACCCACGCCACCATACTGAGAGACCCCGCCCTGGTGTGAAGCAATCTGGCACACTCAAGACATGAGAACTTGTGAACCTGGTGTAGAGGGCAGATCCAGACTGTAATGTTTTATGAAGGTGTGTGGGGAGGCCCAACCAGCGGCATCACAGACCTCTTGAAGAAAAACCCCTGCTAGCAAGGCTCTAGAGGATGCCACTCCTCTAGTTGAGTGGGCTTTTATCAGGAGAGGTGAAGGCAGATTGCGCACCTCGTAAGCTGAAGAAATAGCCTCTACTATCCACTTGCTAATAGTCTGTTTGGAGACCGGGGAGCCCTTCTTGGATAACCCAAAACACACAAACAGCTGGTCCGACTTCTTTCAGCCCGAGGTCCTATGTACATAGGCCTCAAGAGCCTGGACTGGGCATAACAAGTGTAGTTTAGCTTGATCAGCCGACACATGCGGTGGAGGATGAAAGGCCTGAAGGATTATAGACCGTGTCACATTCGTGGGCACCTTAAGCACGTAGCCAGGTCTAGGGTGGAGAATGGCTCTCACTCTGCCAGGAGCGAACTCGAGGCAAGAGGGAGCCACAGATAGCGCCTGCAGGTCGCCAACTCGTTTCAGGGAAGTAATAGCGAGCAGGAATGCTACCTTAAAGGATAACAATTTCTCAGACACCTTATCCAGGGGTTCGAAGGGTGCCAGGGATAACCCTTCGAGGACCACTGCCAGGTCCCACGTGGGGACCCTAGGCTGGATGGCAGGCCTCATCCTCCTGGCTCCACGAAGGAAACGAATTATGAGTGGGTGTGTCCCCAGAGTGCCCACTGTTAAAGGCGTGTGGAAGGCTGATATAGCCGCCACATAGACCCTAAGTGTGGACGGGGAGAGCCCGTCAGAGAAACGATTCTGGAGGAACTCCAGCACTGAAGCCACTGGGCAGTTAACTGGGTCCAACTGACATTCTCTGCACCATGAAATGAAAATTTTCCATTTAAATACATAAATCGTTTCCTCGATGAGGAGGCTCTAGAGTTTAGAATGGTCTCAACAACCTCGGTTGAGAGACCAGCATTTGTGAATTGGTCCCCCTCAGGGGCCAATCCAGCAGCTTCTTGGGCTTCAGCCAAGGGTGAAATATCACGACCTCGGACTGAGGAGGGAGGACCATCCTGATCCGGATTTACCGCGGAAGGCCTGCCAGGAGAGCCCAGATATTTGGAGGCCATATTCGGGCCAGTCAGTACAGGGCTACTAGGAGTAAGCTGATCCCGTACTGCCGAACCCTTTTGCACTCTAGAACCCCTGGGGGCAGAACAATCGGGGAAAACATACACAGATGTGGCCTCAACCATGTCTGTATCATGATATCCAGACCCAGCGGAGCTGGAAGAGCACGGGAGAGGTGGCGCAGAAGGTGGCCGTCCGCATGAAGGGGAAACGGGACCACCTCCGACAAACCTACCTCCATCCCGGCTAAAGCCAACTTGGGGTGGAGGTTGAAATCCCCGGATCGCAGCCCCTGCCTCGACAGGATGACTGCCCCCTCTTTGATCAGAGAGACCACAGACGTTTTGTCTGTCAAAAATAGAACCTGATGGCCTCTCTGAAATCTCCTCAGACCCTGTGTTTTCAACACAGGTTCTAGGAGCAGAAACCACAATTTCCTCCCCATGATCAGAAAACGAGGGCATATACGCGTAACTCTGGTCATGCGGAGTGGGTCCACTACTGCTCTAGTAGTCAATGGATGGGAATAAGGATGCCCTGAGGACTCCATGGAGCTAGGACAGTGACCATGCATTCCGAGGAGGTGCGGGGATACAATACTAAATGGAAGAGTCCAGAACTGATGCGCTTTTCCCCCAAAAGCGGATCTCAGAAACTTCCTGTGATGGGGTTAGAAGGGAACGAGGAGTTAAGGAGCTTGTGGATCTATCACGACAGACCAGTCCTCGGAGCTGGTCTGACTGACAGTCGGTATCTTTAATCTGAACCCCCTCGGAGGTTGATCCAGTCCCCTGAGATCCAAAACAAGGCCTAACGCAATGTCGAGGAGAAAATATTTCGCAAAATATTCCTCAACCCGAGGCATCACCTCATAACCATTCTCATTAGATTCCCTAATGGATGAGTAAATATATACATGGGGGGAAAATAATTGAGATGAACATGGATTTTCCCACGATCTCGATACCTCAGTATTGAGATCAGTGAAAAAGGGAAGGCTCTGACACGAAGATTGTGACTGGGTCTGCAGGAAGCGCTCATCCATTTTATTTTTCTTAGTCGCTTCCTGCTTATTAAATGGCCATTCAACGTTTAATTTAGCCACTGCCCTGGTCACAACCTCCAGCAACTCAATAACGGGAATATGGGGTGGCGAATCCCCATATCCACGTGATTCGGTGTTGATAATATCTAACTCTTCGGAGCCAGATAAATCAAACACTGGGTCTTTAACACGGTCGGAACACTGAGTCGTTTCTCTATATTCGCCATATATATTGTGTTACGTCCCTGAGTGGTTGTGCGTGCCTGTGTGTGTGTGTCTCTCTCTTTCTCTCTCTCTGTTGCGCTCTTAGGTTTGCTCCACCTCCCGTTTGCTGGAGGGCTATCGTTTGCTATCAGTGGCGTGACGTCACCTCCACCGCAGCCAATCGAGTTCCTCGACAGCAGTTAAAACGACGCTGAGAGAGAGCGTGGAGGCAACTTGTTTTCTGCCGTTTGGTTTTGTTGTTGCCTTGTATTTTCCCTTTTCGTTCAGTTTTGATTTTTGTTTGACGTGTTACGGAAAGAGTATAGAGTTAAGAGGACAGTTTATATGTCACGTGACCTACATTACAAACACATAGGTAACTCGATCTGTATAGAACATCAGGTAAGGAAGTGAACGCCACCCCCTGTATGTTTTGTTTGTGAGACAGAGTAAGGAAGTTAGGGCGTGTGACGCCGAAGAGTTGTTGTCTTTTCTTTTCTTTTGTTTACTAGTTAGGTAAGAGGTTTAACTACGAGTTAGAATGAGTTTTGTTTTGTTACTTTCATTTCTTTGGCTTCACTACTAGCGTCCTCTCATTACTCTTGGTTTATTTACCTTTCTAGTATCTTTTGATTTATAAGCCGCTTGTTGTTGTTTCATTGTTTATATTAGTTCAACATTATTACTAATATTGTTATCTTTTACTTTTGTATAGTTATTTCACTTATTATGTATAATAAATTATCCTTTTCCGCCTTATTTTGTTGCCATGTTGTCTTTTGCCACCTTAACCACACCAAATAGTGTCACGACTTCAATGTTTCCTCTTTTGACCTTGCAAATCATAAGAGTTTGTAACATTTAATGGGGGCTCGTCCGGGATCGTTCAATCCCAAATAAATTAGTTGTGATACTTTTGTGTGTGTGTTGGTGGCAACTGATGTTACGTTATTTTAGCGGCGTATTTATGCGGACTGGTATTGTTGCACTCGTTTGCTGGTTGTGCATTATGGAGATGTTTAACTTGCAGAAGTTTATTGCCAATCCGTCCTTAGAACAGATTAGTTTGTGCAGGAAACAAGATTTATTGCTGATAGCTGACCACTATCAGTTTGTTGTGAGTAGACAGGCTCTTAAGAGTGAAATAAAGAGTAAGCTGATACAGCGTTTAAGAGAGCTCAGTGTTCTTCCTATGGCAAATGTTGTGGGTGATGGTGAGGCAGGAGGAAATGTCGTTATTGGTGACGTTGCAGTGGCAAATCTCAACTTTATGGATGATGAGGATAGGCGGAGTGGTAGAGCTAGTGCTGAGGCGGAGGTGAGCGCCGATGCTAAGGCCGGCTTGCCCCCGTTTGATCCATTCTCTCCAAGTTCTGTTGATTCCAGAGACGGCGCGCGGCTGAGAGTTCGTCTAGCCCGTTTGCAATATGAGGCACAGGAGAAAGCCCAAGCACGTCAGGCTGAGCATAATCTGCGGCTGGAGGTACGCAGGCTCGAAATAGAGGCTGAAACTCAGGTGAAGCTGCGACAGCTTGATCTGGAAGCAATGAGGGTTGCTGACGGTTCAGCTGCGCGGTCGAATCCAGGGCAGCTCTCTCAGGTTCCTCCGCGCTCTGATTCATCCCAGGTAACATTTGACATAAGTAAGCACATTGTGTTAGTACCTCAATTTAGAGAATCAGAAGTAGATTCGTATTTCAGTGCGTTTGAACGCATCGCTACTTCGCTTCGCTGGCCTAAGGAAATCTGGTCTTTATTGTTACAGTGTAAGTTGATTGGTAAAGCTCAGGAGGTTTGCTCTACTTTATCGTTAGAGGAGGGTTTAAAATATGAGTCTATGAAGTCTGCTATTCTTCGCGCTTATGAATTAGTTCCAGAAGCATATAGGCAGAAATTTAGAGGACATAAAAAAAACGCTACCCAGACTTTCGTGGAGTTTGCAAGGGACAAGGGAATTTTGTTTGACAAATGGTGCATAGCCAGTAAAGTGAGTGACTTTAATGAGTTGCGAGAGCTTGTACTACTTGAAGAGTTTAAGGGATGCTTGCCTGATCGTGTTGTGGTTTACCTTAATGAACAGAAAGTAACTTCATTGTCCCATGCAGCCGTGCTAGCGGATGAGTTTGTTTTAACCCACAAAAATGTCTTTGCATTTGTACGCCCAGAGAAGTCACAGCCTGTTACTTTGCAAAACCAAACGTCACGTTCCAGACACAGCCCACCTCGTACTAGAGAGGATCGTGAGTGTTTTTATTGTCATAAACAGGGGCATGTGATAGCAGACTGTTTGACGTTAAAACGCAAACAACAGTCACAAACTAAAACTGTAGGTTTTCTGAAAGCTGTTAAGCCGTCTGATGTTGTACTTGGTGAGGAGAAAATTGATGACAGTTACCGACCTTTTATTTTGAAAGGTTTAGTTTCTTTAACTGGTAATCGTCAGGATCAGAAAGAGATAAGGATGCTCCGAGATACAGGTGCAATGCAGTCGTTTATTGTGGCAGATAGGTTACCGTTGTCTGACGATACCTTTTGTGGCTCAAGTGTTTTAGTACAAGGCATTGAAATGAGTTGCATAAATGTACCATTACATCGTTTACATTTGCAGAGTGAGTTATGTACGGGATTCGTGAGAGTGGCGGTACGTCCTTCTCTGCCTGTTCAGGGTGTTGATTTTATTCTTGGAAATGACCTGGCTGGAGGGAAAATATTGCCTGTGTTAGAGGTTGTGGATAAACCAGACACGTTTAGCCACTCTGAAGTTTGTCTGATAATTACCCTGACGTTTTTCCCGCATGTGCGGTTACTCGTGCTCAGTCGCGCAAAGTAGGTAATATCGTGGATTTGTCTGACACTCTGTTTCTTCCTCTCCTTGTTGGTGACGACCCACCGTGTACTGCTGCTACTTCAAAGCAAAAAAAATCACAGTTAGAGAACATCAGTGTAACTGTGTCTGACGCGGATGCCTTAACATTATCTGTGTCACGAGAGAAAATTAGTGCTGCACAGAAACACGATAAGTCCCTTATCACTTCTTTTAATTCTGCTGTCTCTCTTGATGTGGCTAAGGATGAGAAAGTTGCTTATTTTGTGGAAAATGATTTGTTGATGAGAAAGTGGTCTGCGAACACTAACGATTTGGAGTGGAATGTTGTATATCAAGTGGTTGTTCCTTCTCCTTATCGTCAACATGTGTTATGTCTAGCGCATGATCACCAGCTTGCTGGTCATCTAGGAATTACTAAGACATATAATAGGATATTGCAACATTTCTTTTGGCCAGGATTAAAAAAAGACGTTGTTCAGTACTGTCGTACCTGTCATACTTGTCAAACTGTTGGGAAGCCGAATCAGGTGATTCGTCCTGCTCCATTAGTTCCCATACCAGTGATTGGTGAGCCGTTTGAACATGTGATTATAGACTGCGTTGGACCGTTGCCTAAAACTAAATCTGGTAACCAGTTCTTGTTAACCATAATGTGTGCGGCTACTAGATTTCCGGAAGCAGTTCCATTAAGAAAAATCACTGCACCTGTGATTATCAAAGCATTGATAAAATTCTTTTCCACTTTTGGACTCCCTAAAATCATACAAAGTGATCAAGGCACGAATTTTTTGTCAAGACTTTTTAAGCAGGTACTGGAGTCTTTGGCAATTTCTCACAGAGTTTCAAGTGCGTACCATCCGCAGACCCAGGGCGCACTTGAACGTTTTCACCAGACACTTAAGTCAATGCTTAAGAAGTATTGTATGGACACTGCTAGAGACTGGGATGAGGGAGTTCCCTTGGTTTTATTTGCAGTAAGAGAGACTGTACAAGAATCTCTTAGTTTTAGCCCAGCCGAACTCGTATTCGGACATCAAATGAGAGGACCCTTGAAAGTTCTTAAAGAACACATTTTGAACACTGAATCAACTCCGAACACTAATGTACTGGATTACGTAAGTACATTTCGAGATCGTTTGCATACTGCTTGGTCGCTAGCTAAAGAATCTCTAGCAAATGCTCAGAAAGGTATGAAACGTAAGTATGATCAGAAAGCAGTTGCGCGTTCTTTTATGTCTGGTGATGAAGTGATGGTGCTTTTGCCTGTTCCTGGATCATCTTTGTCGGCTCGTTTCTTTGGTCCTTATGTGGTGAAACAGAAAATGAGTGAAACTGATTACATGCTTTACACACCTGATAGGAAACGTCAAACCCGTGTTTGTCACATAAACATGTTGAAAGCTTATCATGCCAGGGAGAGTTCTGCGGTCAAAGCTTCAGAGAAGACTGCAGGGCCCGCTGTCTCTTCTGTCGCAGTCGCTGTGGAACTGTTACCACCTTCTGGTACTTCGGGGGCTGACGAAGATGGTGTCGTGCTTCGCAATCCTCCTCAGCAGAGCGCAAGGTTGCCCAACTCAGAGATTTTAAATGATCTGCACTCTTATCTTAATCATTTAACTATGGACCAGGAAACTGACATTGTTAATGTAATATCTGATTTTCACTGTCTGTTTAGTGATGTTCCTAAACAAACAAATGTTTTGCAGCATGATATTGCTATAAATGGTGCTCGTCCTATTAAGCAGCATGCTTACCGTGTAAATGCAGTTAAAAGAGATATTATGCGTCAGGAAGTAAGTTATTTGCTGGAGAATGATCTGGCCAAGCCTAGTTGTAGTCCCTGGAGCTCTCCGTGTCTTCTCGTTCCTAAACCTGATGGCACGTTTAGATTTTGCACCGATTTTCGTAAGGTGAATGCCGTAACAGTCCCAGACAGTTATCCTTTGCCGCGAATGGAGGACTGTGTCGATAATGTTGGCTCGGCACGTTTTGTTAGTAAGCTGGATATGCTTAAAGGGTACTGGCAAGTACCACTGACTCCACAAGCATCATAAATTTCAGCATTTGTAACTCCAGATACTTTCCTTCAGTACACATCGATGGCCTTCGGTCTCAGAAATGCTCCAGCCACTTTTCAACGTCTTGTAAATATTGTCCTGGCTGATGTACCGAATTGCAGTGCATATCTTGATGATCTGGTTATTTATTCAGTGGATTGGGAGGAACATGTGTGTGTGTTGAGAACAGTTTTTGAACGGCTTCGTAAAGCTAATTTAACCCTCAACTTAGCAAAATGTGAGTTTGGTCGGGGGACGGTCACTTATCTCGGTAAAGAGGTTGGACAGGGCCAAGTGCGACCAGTGGAGGCTAAAGTCATGGCTATTGCGGAATTTCCAGCTCCTACCACTCGACGAGAGTTACGAAGGTTCTTAGGTATGGCTGGCTATTATCGCAGTTTCTGCAAAAATTTCTCAACGGTTGTTAATCCTCTCACTGCGTTGCTCAGCCCGTCTAAACCTTTTGAGTGGTCTGTGGAGTGTCAGTATGCTTTTGACTGTGTGAAGACTCTTTTATGTAATGCACCTGTTCTTGTTGCCCCTGACTGTACACACACGTTTAAGCTTGAAGTCGATGCAAGTGCCGTTGGTGCTGGAGCTGTTCTTCTTCAAGAAGATAGAAATGGTATAGATCATCCTGTTAGTTATTATTCTCGTAAGTTTAATAAGCATCAGCTTAATTATTCTACGATTGAGAAAGAAGCACTAGCTCTCTTGCTTGCGCTACAGCACTTTGAAGTTTATCTAGGTTCTAGCAATCTTCCCGTCATAGTGTTCACAGACCACAATCCTCTTGTGTTTTTATCTCGAATGTACAATCAAAATCAGCGTTTAATGCGCTGGGCGCTAGTGCTCCAAAATTATAATTTAGAGATAAAACATAAAAAGGGTGTTGAAAATGTTTTGGCGGATGCTCTTTCGAGAGTGTAAAATGTTCTTTGTTTGATTATTTCATTTTTATTTTTCTTATTTTTTTTTACAAACAGGTTTGTTCTTAAGGGTGGGAGTGTTACGTCCCTGAGTGGTTGTGCGTGCCTGTGTGTGTGTGTCTCTCTCTTTCTCTCTCTCTGTTGCGCTCTTAGGTTTGCTCCACCTCCCGTTTGCTGGAGGGCTATCGTTTGCTATCAGTGGCGTGACGTCACCTCCACCGCAGCCAATCGAGTTCCTCGACAGCAGTTAAAACGACGCTGAGAGAGAGCGTGGAGGCAACTTGTTTTCTGCCGTTTGGTTTTGTTGTTGCCTTGTATTTTCCCTTTTCGTTCAGTTTTGATTTTTGTTTGACGTGTTACGGAAAGAGTATAGAGTTAAGAGGACAGTTTATATGTCACGTGACCTACATTACAAACACATAGGTAACTCGATCTGTATAGAACATCAGGTAAGGAAGTGAACGCCACCCCCTGTATGTTTTGTTTGTGAGACAGAGTAAGGAAGTTAGGGCGTGTGACGCCGAAGAGTTGTTGTCTTTTCTTTTCTTTTGTTTACTAGTTAGGTAAGAGGTTTAACTACGAGTTAGAATGAGTTTTGTTTTGTTACTTTCATTTCTTTGGCTTCACTACTAGCGTCCTCTCATTACTCTTGGTTTATTTACCTTTCTAGTATCTTTTGATTTATAAGCCGCTTGTTGTTGTTTCATTGTTTATATTAGTTCAACATTATTACTAATATTGTTATCTTTTACTTTTGTATAGTTATTTCACTTATTATGTATAATAAATTATCCTTTTCCGCCTTATTTTGTTGCCATGTTGTCTTTTGCCACCTTAACCACACCAAATAGTGTCACGACTTCAATGTTTCCTCTTTTGACCTTGCAAATCATAAGAGTTTGTAACAATTGAGATAGACAGACAACACCAAATAAGACAATACAGTCACACAGAATGCTTGCTGAAGACAGAAAGCTGACGCGGCTATGTGCTGGTGTCCTTTTATAGCTTCCGGATCACCGTCACATGCAACGTCACTAGTGACGAAAGACACAGCACCAATCAAGATTGGAGTAGTTCCACTACAGACTTCAGACGCATCATGCCGAAGACATTCCCCAAAGTGTCGAGTATCAACGCAGCGGGAGTTCCCTTGCGAAAGGGAACATTATTTAAATTTACTGTGCTATTCCCTTGTTTAGCCATAGCATGTTTCATTATACATGTATTGTCTGTAAAGTCTTCAGCTATAATACAGTACATTACAATACAGTACAGTACAGTACAATACAATACATTTCTTAAAATGCTACAACATTAAAGTCACGATGAAACAGAAGTGACATATGTGTAGGCAGATGAACACAAGGTTGTGGGGTTATGTTTAACCGGACAAAACTATTGCCAGTCCCGCACTGGACCTTTTTTTAAGAGCGTAAACTCTCAATAAAATCAATAGGTATTAATATTAAGACAGATCTCCCTAACCTTACGTTTAGCACAGAAAGTCGACAAGACAACACTTTGTAATAGAAGTGAACAAGCAACAAGTCCAAAAAAAAAAAAAAAAAAAAAAATCCTAAAATAAAAGAGAATACATAAGACTGAAAGTGAATAAAAGCCTTAAAGAGAGTCAAAATGATGTTATCATTGTCTCTGCACCATTTTGAAGAGTCCCAGCATGGTTTTTGATTCAAGAGGTTGCCAAGGTTTTTGATGAATGCTCATATTGATTCCTGTAAAATATGCTGCATTGTTATTTCACCTTCACTGACAGAGGCTGCAAAAATACTCTAAAAATGTAAGATGGAATGACAACTCTGTAAAATGAATGGAAATAATTATTTCTCTGTAGGCAGTCTTTGTATATTCAATGAACATAAAAACTCAACACTTGAACATCTGTACACCCATCATTTTTTGATTCAGCTGAGCTTTTGATACAGATCAAAAAGACCTTGAACTTTAGATCTTGTTTTGTAACATTGCAGATTAAATGCACTGCTGGAGGACACCAATATGTCAATGTCCTTGTCAATTAAGAACATGAATATTAATGCCGATCTATGATGAAAATAGTGGTGGCCCTGGGATATCTTCAGAAAGAGAGATAGACAGAAATGAAGCTAGCATAATGAATGCCTTTTAGTCATGTTGAGGATCACTGCATGACATCATATCGAAAAACCTGTGTAATTAGGCTAAAAACCAAAACAAAGGCAATAGTGACCAAAGGCCAAAACTATTTTTCTGTTCTGTAAATTTTGATTTTCTGCAACAAAGAACCAAACTCATATGCAAACAATTCAGTTTTTATATTGTAGCCTCAACTGAATTTCTAGTCTCGGAAAATTAAATCAAACCTATGAAGTGTTTGTAATAGATTTGTCACATCCATAGAAGGAGATAAGGCAGATGTAAACAATAACAAGTTTATTGAGTGCAGAGTGAGCGATGCAGGAATACTTGAGTGCAGTGACTGATAAGGTGAACACTTAGCTGACTGTGAACAATCTCTTTGAAGAATGATGATAAACACGATGACGAAGGAACACAGGACACTGGACGACGGACGAAGGAAACCACGGGACAACAGGGAAGTATCTTCAGGTCGGGATTCAGGTAAGGTGAGTCTGTAGCGTAGAGAGACGAGACCAGACACTGAGGTGCAGGAGACTGTGACTGAAGTAGTGAGTGCAATCATGACGTGCAGGTGCCGGTGATCAGAAATCAGGTGACTGTGATCTGGTGTAATGATCGGGTGCAATGGGCGGGAGTGATGAAGTAGATGGCTCCGTGACAGTACCCCCTCCTCCACGGTCGGCTCCAGACGACCGGAAACTGCGACGACGGGGACGACCACGACCTCTGGGCGCAGGACGAGTGGGATAATCTTGATGAAACTGGGTTAATAGGGAGGGGTCAAATACGTCATCACGGGCTACCCAGGAACGCTCTTCTGGGCCGTACCCCTCCCAGTCGACTAGGTACTCCAGTCGATTGCCCCGTCGTCGCGAGTTGATGATGGATTGGACTCTGTAGATTAGTTCTTCTTGCGCAACTTCAGGAGGAGGAGGTACGTCAGGTTCACCGGGTTCTGTGTGGGGTGGAGACAAGGGTTCAGAATAAGGTTTTAACAATGAAACGTGAAAGGATGGAGAAATACGGTACTGTGCAGGTAGGTTGAGCCGGTAGGTGACGTCGTTGAGCTGCCTCTGGATGGTAAATGGACCTATGTAGCGGGGACTCAGCTTACAACAGGGCAGGCGAAGACGGATATCTCGGGTAGACAACCATACCTTTTGTCCAGGTTGGTATTGGGGTGTCTCTGATCTTCTGGCTTGTGTGGTGTGTCTTTGCACTGCCTGTTGTAGATGGACGTGGGTCCCACACCCTCTCGCTCTGCTCAAACCAGTGGTTAACAGCTGGAACCTCTGATGGTTCACCAGACCAGGGAAACAGGGGAGGCTGATATCCTAGGATGCATTGAAATGGCGTGAGTCCGGTGGTTGACTGGCGGAGAGAATTCTGGGCATATTCCACCCAGGGAAGGAACCGGTTCCAGCTGTTCTGGTTCTGGTGGCAGTATGACCTCAAGTACCTCCCGATCTCTTGAATCTTGCGCTCAGTCTGACCGTTGGTCTGAGGATGATAACCAGAGGATAAACTGATGGAGACTCCAAGGAGCTTGAAGAAAGCTTTCCAGACACAGGAGATAAACTGAGGACCTTGGTCGGATACAATATCCTCAGGGAGACCGAAATGACGGAAGACGCTTTGGAAGAGTGCTTCGGCTGCTTCGAAGGCTGTGGGTAATCCTCTGAGAGGGATTAGCTTGCAGGCTTTGGAGAATCTGTCGACAATGACGAAGATGCAGGTATTGGACTCTGAGGGTGGAAGGTCAGTCATAAAGTCAATTCCCAGATGGGACCACGGACGATGAGGGATGGGTAATGGAACCAGTTTGCCAGCGGGCAGTCAACGGGGAGTGTTGGTGATAGCACAGACTGAGCAACCCTTGAGATATCGGGAGATATCTTGGGCCATAGAGGGCCACCAGTAGCGTTGACTGAGGAGCGAGAGGGTTCACTGGCTACCTGGGTGTCCAGAGCCCGGAGAGGTGTGAGCTGAGTCCAGAAGGGGCAGATGGCAAGATGTAGGTACGTAGATACACCCTTCTGGACCTCCCGGCAGAGCAGATTCTGCTTGAGTAGCAATTCGAATGTCTTCATCTAAAGACCAGAGGATGGGACTGACGATCATGGCTGGAGGGAGGATGGTCTCAGGATTGGTAGGTTCTGGATCAGGTTGATGGAGACGTGAAAGAGCATCAGCTTTGGAATTCTTATATCCAGGTCGGTAAGTAACTAGGAAGTCGAACCTCGTGAAGAGGGACCATCTGGCTTGGCGTGGATTGAGACGGCGAGCTTCTCTGAGGTATTCTAGATTTCGATGATCAGTGATGACTTCAAACTTGTGTTTTGCTCCCTCCAGCCAATGTCTCCACTCCTCCAATGCAAGCTTGATGGCGAGGAGCTCTCTGTTGCCGATGTCATAGTTCTGCTCCGCTGGGGACAGCGTTTTAGAGTAGAAGGCACATGGATGGAGTAAAGGAGGGTTGCCCTGCCGCTGTGAGAGCACCGCTCCCACCTCTGTGGAGGAAGCATCCACCTCCACGGTGAATGGCAATTCTGGATCTGGATGGGTGAGGATGGGAGCGGTGACGAAGGCTTCCTTGAGAGTGGCAAAGGCGGTGGTGGCTTCTGGATTCCAGGACAGAGACTTGGGCCGGGTCTTGAGGAGTGAAGTCAGAGGAGCGCTGAGAAGACTGTAGTTATGGATGAATCTGCGGTAGAAATTTGAGAATCCAAGGAATCTCTGTAGTTCTTTGATGGTTGTTGGTTGAGGCCAGGTCCGGATTGTGTCCACCTTCATCTGGTCCATCTGGATGCCTTGTTGGTCAATGATGTACCCAAGAAAGTGAACTGTAGAAGTGTGGAACTCACATTTCTCTAGCTTCAGATAGAGATGTTGTTCCCTGAGGCGCTGGAGGACCTGTTTCACGTGGTGCTGATGTTCTGTGAGGTTTTTGGAGAATATCAGGATATCGTCGATATAGACAATGACAAACTGTTGGAGGAAGTCGGAGTTTTTCATTCATGTAACCTTGGAAGACTGAAGGAGCATTGGACAGTCCATAGGGCATGACCCTGTATTCATAGTGCCCTGAGGGCGTCACGAAGGCTGTCTTCCATTCATCACCCTTACGGATGTGAATTAAATTGTAGGCACTTCGTAGGTCTAGCTTGGAGAATATACAGGCACCACGTAGGTGTTCCAGGGCTGAGGGGACCAGAGGAAGGGGATAGCTGTACTTGATGGTCTGTGAATTGAGAGTCCGGTAGTCGATGCAGGGCCGCAAGCCTCCGTCCTTCTTCGCCACAAAAAAGAAACTGGAAGCGGCAGGGGACGTTGAAGGGCGGATGAAGTGCGAAGTGCCTGGCGAAGTGCCTCCTTGATGTACTCCTCCATGGCCTTCTGCTCCGGGATGGACAGGGGATAAACTCGACCCTTGGGTAGAGTCACCCCAGGTAGCAGGTCGATGGCACAGTCCCATGGCCGATGAGGTGGTAATTGCATTGCCAACCGCTTGCTGAACACATCCTGGAATGCCCGGTACTCTGGAGGAATCTCCATCTTCTTGCCAGACTCTGGACTCTCGATGGTAGAGGAATTGATGGCGATAGACAAAGTGGTAGAACTGGAATGAAAAGAAGGACGAGGAACCTTGATCACGGGGGTTAAACAGGTCTGATGACAGGAGGTACCCCACTGGAGACAGCGTTTTCTTTTGACATTGAGCCTTTGAAGGAGGTTGTGGGAGATGAAGTTGCTCACTGAACCGGAATCAATGAGAACTTGTGCTGGAACAGTTGAACAGGATGTTACAAGTTAGACAGTGGTACGGGTCAGAGATGCAATTTTGGGAGAAAGTTGGCTGGGCATGAAGGTCGAATTGGGCAGTTAGAGATGACATGTCCTTCTCCCCCACAGTACAAGCACAAATGATTAACCCATCTTCTTTGACGCTCCGCCGGTGTTAGTCGGTGAGTATCTACTTGCATTGGTTCTGGTGTTGGAAGGGCGGCAGATGGTACTAGAGACGGAGGATGCAAAGCGGGTTGGAATGATGGACAAGCAGAAAGTCGTTGGGAAACTCGGATCGATTTCTGGATGAAGTTCTCTAACCCCATGTTATCATCGTGTATAACCATCAGTGAACGAATCTCAGGATTTAGACCTTGGCGATAGGCTGTGAGGAGAGCCGCTTAATTCCATCCGCTTGCCACGGCGAGTGTGCGGAATTGCAGGGCATAGGATCCCACCAATCGTGTACCTTGTTGATGGTTAAAAAGCTGATTATGGACGGTTAGAGAGGACGTGGTTTGACCGAAGACTTCCTTGAAATGCCGAAGAAATGCTGATAACGACTTGGTCACGGGAACTTCCGCTTGCCACATCGCTTGAGCCCACTGAAGAGCTCGACCGGAGAGAAGTGAGATTACGAACGCAGTACACGCTCGATCGGTGGTATACAGATGGGGTTGCATCTTGAAGTGTAGACTGCACTGAAGGATAAACCCGCTGCAATCCTCATCCTCACCGCAGTATGTCGCTGGTCGGGCCATGGGACTGGCAGAGGCAGCAGGTGAAGAAGTGGTGGGTGGTGGAGGAAGTGATTGACAAACTGCGTTCACCAACTCAACGAAGGGATCCGTGACATCGGTGCTCGTGCTCTGCATTGTGATGGTCTGGTCTTCTGTCACATCCATAGAAGGAGACAAGGCAGATGTAAACAAATAACAAGTTTATTGAGTGCAGAGTGAGCGATGCAGGAATACTTGAGTGCGATGACTGATAAGGTGAACACTTAGCTGACTGTGAACAATGTCTTTATAGAATGATGATAAACACGATGACAAAGGACAAAGGACACCACGTGACAACAGGGAAGTATCTTCAGGTCGGGATTCAGGTAAGGTGAGTCTGTAGCGTCAAGAGACAAGACCAGACACTGAGGTGCGGGAGACTGTGACTGAAGTAGTGAGTGCAATCATGACGTGCAGGTGCCGGTGATCAGAAATCAGGTGACTGTGATCTGGTGTAATGATTGGGTGCAGTGGGCGGGAGTAATGACGTAGATGGCTCCGTGACAAGAGTCATGTTTCTTACAATATTAATAAAGGCTTTTTTGGACAGAACCGTAAGATGCTTTAAATGCCCATGCCAGAATTTGGAACTAAGTAAATACCAAAATATGATTAACACACTGTTTTTAATGCTGTGAAATGTACATGACTGTGAAAATAATGAAACACTGAAGATATTAATATAATTAGAGCACAGTGAGATATAGCCAGCTAATTAAAGCACAGTGAATAACAATATATAGTTGGGAATCAGTAGCTGGCATAGCAGTATTTCATCTGAAACTATTTCTTTTGTGGCTGACTATGAGTTTAAGAGACTCTTAAAATATTGTTTATAGTTTCTGAAATAGTTTCTGAAAATTAACAATGGAAGGCCCTATTTGTTTTCTTTTACAGGGGCTTTGGGTAGAGATCATCTTTGCATGCTATTTTAAATGTCTTTATGATCTTAAGTTCATTCTTTTGCTAACACAACTTTTCTCTGTTTTCTCACAATGTGGGCTGTTGTATTTTAGACTTACATTTGCATTGTACTTTGTTTTGTTTTTTAAGACACATTTAGACAGAATTTTGCTAGTAGAAGCCACAGTACAAATTTTGCATCTCCAAGCAACACAGTAGTGATGTTTTAGTCCTAAATAGACCAATGAATCAACCAATAACTTGAGTAAATTATTCAATGACTCACTCTCTGTCTCTGTGTAAGCCACAAAATACGAATTTGTGAAAATGGTGACGTCATGCATATGCATAATACGTGTTCAGTCTATAGACGCATAGTGTTTCTTTACTAAGTGACTGCCAGCTACTGGCATGGCATGCATAATACAGTGTTTTTAGTCTTTTTCACAGATCCATGTGATACGACAACTTTGTCAAAGCGATTTTGACAAAGTTGTCGTATGTGCAAGAAAATCGCATCCATTTTTAGTAGGTGCTTCATAGTACTTATATAGAACTTTGGCATAAAGGCTTTTTTAAAACTGAGTCAAGAAATGAAAGCTTTAGCATAAGTTCTGCCAGGAAGACTCAATCAGCGCGTCATGTATTACCTCACTTCTATCCAATCATGTGTTAACACTCGAAGTATAAAAGATTGGTACTTACATTTGTCTGAGTTTGCAGATTCTGACGCTGCCAATTACCTCCATCCTCCCCAACCACCACCAAGATGGTACCATCCCCTTCATCCTCCCCACCACCACCAGGATGGTCCCTTCCTTTACCTCCAGGGGGTCGGCTGCTCCCCTGCCTTCGTCTTCAGGCAGGATATGCAGCTTTCGCTACCCTCGCATTGCACGCTAAGGACGGGGCCTACGCCAAATAACTTTATAAATTTATGCTTGCTGGGCTGTTAATAAATGTACGTCTGTTCAAGTTCAACCCTCAAACTACTGTAGTCATGGCAGAGGCCTGGTATCACATGCTGACAATGAGTCGTTAGCAAGCATCAGACTCTCATATAAACCAAAAGAGGGAGCTGCAGAGGAGTTGTTAGTAGAACAGGATGATGCTACACTGCGCTGCTCTCTTTCTCCTACTAGTTGCTCTCTTAGCAGGGTAGAATGCTTCTGTGAAAGTTTTAAAGAGTAAAAAAATGAAGCTTTGAGGTAAAATTTCTGTAATTTGTTTTCAGTCACATCTGTTGCTAATGTTGACATTTTTAGACCCATCATGCTATGCACTGTAACACAAAAAAAGGGCTAACACAGCACCCTTGAATCGAAAAGGTCTAACTCAAAGACAGCCCTGAAAGCATCAAAACCCTGAAGTACTTTTTCTTCACTTAGGACTATTCAACATGTGTCATTCAATGACAAAGAGAATTCAGATTTTTCACCATGATAACCAGACAGTGGAAGCTGAGTTAATAAGATTTCCATACTTGGCTCGCAGCCAAAACCCTGAACCGATAAGGACTGAAATATCAGAGTGAAAAGAAAAAAAATGAAGGAATGAATGAAAAAAAGTGAAAAGATAAACAAATTTTATTGCTTGTGCCATCAGGTTGAATAATGATTATCAGCAGTCTATCTTTTATGTCTCAGTCTCAGAGGAAAAAACAAGATTCAAAACTCCTCAAAGTCTACCGCTACCGCTTTGGTGTGTTTCACAAACCACATTTGATCTAATTAATAATGAAATCCATTTCCATCTCAGGTACAAAGAAATAATGAAATGACAAATAACTCAAAGGCACACAGCCATGTTTTAATGCACACACAAAATTATTCTGAACACTCTCCTTAGGTGAAACCTGTGCACTCTCACTTTTCGTTTAAATATTTTTGTTCTCTTGTCCAACTGCAATAATGACTCTTGTATATGAACAATAAAGGAGGAAGAGCGAGAGAAACAAAGAGGGCCTTCTTTTTGTGCTCTATGACGGCAGGAAGACTAATGTGGCAATCTTCCCTGGCTAATTGTATTATGATTCTGCACTGTAGCGAGCTTCCTGCTCTGTTCATTTTCAATCAGGCACATTAGGGTCTCCCGCTGGGTCCTGGCTGTCTGTGCACCGTGAGGGAGATCATTCATTTAAATGACTGATATGTTTCTGTGCTCATGAAGGGGGAGAAAAAACTTCCTGTGCCCCCACCCTCTGTTCTGCTGATACACTTTTACAGCAGGTAGTTCTGAGTCTGTTATCAGAAGGCTTTGAGACGACATTTGATCAATGCTAGGTTATAGTATCATCAATACAATAACAATACAAATAGTCTATGTCGGTATATACAGTGGCCCCAAATGTATTTGAACCCTTAGCCATTTAAAGAAAATGATTGTCTTGCACACAATGGCATACATGTATTTTAAGTTTGACTTCAAGTGTGCAAATACTAAATATGACATTATATTATACAATTGTTAATTTGTATATTATATTATATTATATTATATTATATTATATTATATTATATTATGTTATATTATATTATATTATATTATATTATAGTATATTATATTATATTATATTATATTATATTATATTATATTATAGTTAAATCAGTCTGCTTGTCTGTGAATTACTGTTGAGGATATTTCGGTGACTCTTTCTACAATGTTACATTGTTATGTTACATCAGTAAATGACTGTTTATGAGTGAGTCAATTAATTACTCAACCGATTCATTCAAAAACACTGATTCGTTCAGTAAAAACACAAGTGACTTTATTTTTTTAATTAATTAATCATTCCCTCAATCGATTAATTCAAAAACACTGATTCATTAAGGGATAAAATGCATTTTAGTTTGTGTATATGCACTATTTTAAGCCATTTTGTAGTATAAATAGTAGAATAATAGTGTATAAATACATTTTTGTAAATAAATAGTGATTGAATCACTGAATTGCTCACTTAAGCGATTCGTTCAAAAACACTGATTCATTTAGGAAAGAAACACTAGGCTTCTGTATGTTGCTCAAAGACACCAAACCGTAAACTCTGCTGTAGCTTTGTTTGAAAATATTTTCATTGGCAAAGCAAGAATAGACAAAGTTCCTGACAATTGTATTTAAATGTAAGTTAATCAATACTGACGTCTTGTTAATTTAACTTTTGTATAGCAATATTCACGCTTATGGTCATGCGGCTGAACATTAACATTGCTGTGAATACCTGCAGCACAGATATTCAAATACACACGGGTAAGGTACTTATTTACTTGAAAAATAAGTTTGACTTTTTCATTCAGAAGTTAAATGAAAGCATTGATTTAAGTATATTCTAAACATTCTGCTCTCATCTGCCAGAGTCACTATTGATAGCATGAAGCAGTGGCCAAACAATATTTATAAAAAAAAAAAAAAAAAATCTATAAAATCTATACATCTATAAAAATAGATGATACATAAAAGACCACTGATATATATTTATAAAAACATATTCATTTGCTATGATGTATTTCATGACAGTGTGACTAACCTTTCAGATGTTATTTCTAAAAAAAGAAAAAAACACGTTTGCTCAGCAAGAAGAAACAAAACTAATGAAGTCGTCCCAAATGACTTGACCTTTTCTAGTGCATTTTTATGTTTTTAACACATCTTTGCTAATTACTGACACATACTTGTTCTTTATATGAGCTGAGATGGTTTCAGTACAGGCCATGAAATAATTTATACTTGTCTTTCTCTCTCTTTCTGTAAATAACTGTTCTGGGATTTAGCAGATGTGGATAGTATACTGGAGGTTCACTAGCATTTGTTGTGTGAGTGATCCTCCTCTCACTTGTAAAATATCACCACAGCCAAATTCTGGACCACCATTTGCACCCCTATCCATCCCTTCTACAGCTATCCCTTACCTCTCGCTCTCAACACACTCACACACACACCCATAGAGATATCTCTCTGCTTTTGGGCCTGCCCAGTCTGACTCACACTGGGTTATGCAAGGTGCCAAAGGTTGGCTAAGCTGACAGGGAGGGGGGAAATTTTGCATTATAATCATTATTATCGCATAGATGTGTAGGCATCCATTAGGCACAAAAATATGCAACGATATGCTGATGCCTCCATTTGCATGGATCATAAACCCCTGGAAGATACATTCTGCATAATAATCTATGATAATGGTTTACCACAGCAACCTCTTTTGTCGTGCAACAAATTGAACTTTGCTAAGTGTAAATTTGTTTCTGCCCTGATTCGCAAAGTGAGGCTTTCATTAATTTTCACCCCTGGTGCAAAAAAGACACTAAAGGCTTTATATAAATACGTATTGCCAACAACAATAATGGGCATGTCATCTATTCCTTGGTTCAGTACTTATGACATTGCCCTGAGTACATGACAGTCCTCATTTCGCCAAGAGTAATGCAAAGGATAAGGGGATGTCACTCTGATACTGTGTGGCTTTCACAAGTTGATTTAAGGTTCCATCTGTGCTGTAACCCATGAAAATCCCCACATTCCGTAAATGTTTGACAAAATAAATTTTTATGTATGTGTCAAAGAAAATTAGGATAATGTTTACATGAGATCATAGATATGCATGAGCAAGTTAAAACTGCAAAAAAAAAAAAAAAAAAAAAAAAAAACAACTCTGAATTTCACTCTAAATGTCACTTAATTCCATAGAAATGTAGTCATATTTATTTTTAGAATAATTCTCAACAAAAATGTGTTTCAATAAATGTCAAGTGGTATAGCCACTGAATGAAAACAAATCTAGTCAAATGACACAATATGGCTTTCTGTAAGTTTATTTGAAAAATAAATTCTCTAAAATTAGTAAAATTTAAAAACAAAAATACTTTATAATTTAAATAAATACAAACTAATAAAATTGTTAAAGACATCATTACAGTTACAATACATATATTTTACAATAACTTTATTTTAAGCCAATAAAAAATAATAAAAAAAAATGATACAATTATGGACGTTTAACTTTTTAATTTCTTATTCTTAATCTAAAATTTAAAACATGTTCATCATAGTTTAAATCTGTGATCTAACTTAAAAAAAAAAATAGCATCAGAGCAAGTCATTGAACAGTAAACATATACAAATTTTTTCAAATAAATACTTATTAAATAAATACTTATTCTTGACCTCCAGCCTGGTCAAGAAGGCTCACCAGCGCCTTTTCTTCCTGAGGACACTGAGGAAGAATCAGCTTTCCTCCACTATCCTGGTGAACTTCTATCGCTGTGCAATAGAAAGCATCCTGACCAACTGTGCTACAGTGTGGTATGGGAGCTGTTCTGTTGCAGAGCGCAAGGCACTGCAGCGGGTGGTGAAAACCGCCCAGCGCATCACTGGGACTCCACTACCTGCCATCGAGCACATCCAGAGGAAACGCTGTCTGCATCGAGCTCGCAGCATCCTTAAGGACTCCTCTCACCCAGCCCACAGACTGTTTTCTCTCCTGCCCTCCGGCAGGCGTTTCAGGTGCCTCCGGACCAGGACCAGCAGACTAAAGAACAGTTTTTTCCCCAGAGCTGTCTCTTTATTAAACTCTAACCCTCATTGATCCCACTCCCCTCATATACTGATTGACTCTCCTCTCCCTCCTCACACCTGCCTCCATTTTGTTATTTGCAATACTATAATGTTCATTTGCACTGCTGACTGTTATTACAGTAACAACTGTTTACATATGCATCTTGCACTACTACCTTGACTGGAATATGCTCAATTTGCACTGCCGACTGTTTATTTACAGTACCGACTGTTTATATATACATTGCAATATCGTACCTTAACTGTAATATGCAATTACTTTCCACTGCACTTTCACTCGGATAGCTTCTGTCCAAACTTTATTTGCACTACTTTAAATCCATTGTTATACTGCTCATTAGCCTAACTTATACATATATCTATTTGTTAAATTCTGTTTATAGTAATAGCCATCTGTATATTATGCTCACATTCTGTTTATAGTAACAGCCATCTGTATATATATTCATAGTACATATCTATCTGTAAAATTCTGTTTATAGTAACAGCCATCTGTATATTATATTCAGTACATATCTATCTGTAAACATTCTGTTTATAGTAATAGCCATCTGTATATTATTATATTCAGTACATATCTAGCTGTAAACTCTGTTCACAGTAATAGTTATCTGTATATTATATTCATAGGACAATCTATCTGTAAATTTTTGTTTATAATAGTATTCAACTCTATATTTATTCAGTACATATCCATGTTCTGCACTTATGGAACCACTGTATATCCTGCACTTGCTGCTATTGCACTTCTGGTTAGACCTAAACTGCATTTCGTTGCCTTGTACCTGTACTTGTGTAATGACAATAAAGTTGAATCTAATCTAATCTAATCTAATTAATATATTGGCAATGAAAGACACAATGAATTCATAAAGCAAAATGTAATCTAGGCTACATGTAGTTGAAAGAATGACATCACATGCATGCAGTGCAACTTTCAGTTCTTTCTCTGCAGCAATGTACCTATAGGGGTAACTTGACTTTTTTAAAAAAAAAATTATACATTCTTTGAGATTTCAAATTGTACTTCTTTCTGTTTCACCATTTCTGCTTCAACCAGAATGCTAATGGTCTTCTGAATGAGCCATTATACAGTTTCAAAACATTTATAAATTACCACACTGGTGCCACTCTGGCAGCTTTACAATTAAACCCAAAGCATCATCCAGTTAAATGTGCAAATCAGCCCTTGCAAATCAAGTAGCAAATAGTTCAGCCTTTTAAAATACAGTGCTTAAGTGTTGGTGAAAAGTTCTAAAAAGTGCAGCAACTTACAACAGAACATGTCCACACACACACATTGTGCAGTGAAACAATGTATTATAATAATACCTTAAGAACAGTACAATAATCCCATGCACCCAACACTGTTTAATCAAATTCCTCTTAGAACAAATGCACATGTACCTTTTCCTTTTCTAATTGCCAGTCTAACTGGATGACACTCATCACTGAAGAGAGAGTTGATGGAAGGGGGTGGATGAAAGGGAAAAGCATGTGGCCCACAGTTGGCATCAATATGTATAGTTGAATTGGTGTAGCTTTAATGCATTTCTCCACATTGTGGGGGCGAGGTGTAGAGCGGGCCATTAGCAAAAACACATCCATTCTAATGTGCCTGTGAAGAAAGAGGATGTTACTGAGGGCAGCAGACACATGGCTGTATGCTGGCAGAAAGGTACAATGGGTGAGTATATGGCCTGTGTGCTAGATGTCAAACAAGACTGTAACATTTCCCTTTGAAGGAAGAATTATAAAAGATACAGCATTTAAATGGTAATGTTGTGCAAGGGCACGTTCAAAAAGCAGCATTTTGGTTTAATGGTCTCATATTATGGTAGAAATATTGTCACGCTGAGCAGAATGCATAAAACACAATGTGTTCCTCCGGAGGAGGCTGGAGGACTCTGGGTCAGTGACATTCTGCTTTCTCATCACTGAAGGAGCTGAAGCAGAAGACTGTCTCAAGAGTGTTCTTGAAAAGAGACCTTTTTTTTGGTATCATGGTATCATCTCACATCCCTCGCTTGAACAAGTCTTTTAGTGTTATTGATTTCTACACATCATTCCATAGTTCCCCCACTTACAATTACCCATCTGTGAGCAAGGGTGGACCATGTCATTCTCGCCTGTGGCAATGTTCTAGGAGAAGTGACATAATGAATGGAAAAAGTACAAACTCGAAAGCACAAACTGGATCTTTGAGTAATAATTATAATTTTAGCAGATCAAATGTAGCCACTTATTTACCACTTGACAGCTATTTTTATAGGTTTGATAATGAGTTAACATAGTTGTACTGTAGGTAAACTTGTAATAAGCTTGTCCAATGTTTTTGTAAAAAAATCAAATAATATATTTTACACTAAGTTAGATAACAATCTAATTTTAACACTTTGTAACACCATTGTAACACACACACAAAAAAAAATAAGACTTGTATGGGGATGAACTAATGAATTACATAAACTCATCCACTGACATTCTCCTTATAATGGTATTATATAAACATGCATTTGTATGCGTCATGTGCAACTAATTAAGCAAGGCATCCAACATTAATGTTTACTTTCTTGTTATTCTGCATGCATGCATGATTGTCCTCTCTCTCTCTCTCTCTCTCTCTCTCTCTCTCTCTCTCTCTCTCTCTCTCTCTCTCTCTCTCTCTCTCTCTCTCTCTCTCTCTCTCTCTCTCTCTCTCTCTCTCTCTCTCTCTCTCTCTCTCTCTCTCTCTCTCTCTCTCTCTCTCTCTCTCTCTCTGGGGTCATATTCCACCCATCTCCCTTCTAATGCAAATTGGCTGAAATATTTGTGATAAACTGTAATTGGCCTCTTTTGTTTTGAGATTTTGTTAACTCTTGCCTTTGGTCAGTAATTGACACCAGTGGGATCACTGCGATCATAAATACTCTACTAACTGTCACTTCAATCGGTTTCATTAAGGCAAGCATTGAAATGTGCAAAATTGTGTTCATAGAGCTTTAGAACAATGAAGGCAACATTTTGCACAACTTTCTGGAAATTAATTCATTATTTTAAAAGCATCTGACTGAACTTAAAAGTTAGCATGCACTTTTCTCTTTATGTTCTTTTTCATATTATGTGATTCATCTAATGTTTTCTTTTAAAACATTTTCATGGTGAGCAAAGTGATTTAAACTATCATCACATGAACACTCATGAGATAAAACACACATGAACACCACACACAGACCTTATCAATTGCTGCCTGAAATATTGACAAGGGTAACAATCAAAGATTACTTTGTGGTGAGGAACAAACTCACCCTGACATCGTGAGACAACAAGTTATTATAAACGTGACAGCAAAATCAGCAGTGATGTAAATACAAATGGCAAATGGTCAAACAATGCCACCATAATTAGTCATGCCCCAGTATCCTGGGAACCCCAGCACCCTGAGAAAACAGCATCTATACATCAAGTTAGCACATAGAAGAAACATTTCCAGATTTTTGTCAAGAAAGTACAGTAGAGAGACAATAAGTCATGGCTAAACAACATGATCTCATTAATCTGAGGTATTTGTTCGTAAAGTGTGGTTCTAGCACATTTGCTGACACAAATTAGCATGTTTCTAACATGAATTACTACATTAGCAATGTGCTAAATCATGCCAGCAACATGCTAATTCATACTAGTAACATGCTAAATCATGTTAGCAACATGCTAATTCATGTTATTAATGTGCTGTCATGCTGTAATGTTAATTTTGTAGTAACATGTCATGATAATTCATTTTGCGTTTTGCTAGCAATGCTACACATTGGCAACATGATTTAGCATTTTTTCTGATATATATTTAACACATTGCTAACATTAATTAACATTTTTCTAGCATGTTTTACCACATTGCTAACATGATTTAGCACTTTGCTTGCATGAATTAACATTTTGCTAGAATGAATTAGCAGATTTTTACACATTGCTAACCTGAACTATAATGTTGCTGGCATGTGTTTGCACATTGTTAGCATGAAGTAGCAAGTTGCCAGCATGTTTTAACACATTGCAAGCATGAATTAGCATGTTGCAAGCATGATTTAACGTGTTTAAGCATGTTGTTAGCATGAATAGGAATGTTGCTAGCATGATTAAACACATTGATAACATGTCCTAAACTAGTTGCTAAGTTTTGTTAGTGATAGATACATAGTTGACAAATGTGTTAAAGTTTTGACCCCCTCAATGAAAGCGTATACTTTTTGTAGTTTTGATCATCCGTTTAACCCTCTGAGGTCGGCAAACGCGCCGGCGCGTTTTGCTGGATTTTCTTCACATTGTAGCACTATAAACTTAAATTACTCCGTCATTTATGGTCATACAGAAAAAAGAAATATAAAAAAAGAATCTGTGATATTTTTACTTTTGTATGTGTCCACTTACAATCAAATCAAAACATTGTGCTTTTGTAAAATAAAGAAAATAAACAGGGTGTGCATTCTGCCTCTCCGTCGCGGTGAACTTTTTTTTCTTGAGCACGTCTATAAACTGAAACAAAACTCAGCGAATACTTGTCACACATTTATGAGCCATATACCTTTATAAACATTTAAGTGTGTACTTTTAAATGATCGGATTCAAACTGAAAACAAATATTCTCTGTTTAAGTAATTTGTATAAAACCAACAAGATGTCCAGCTTCTCAAACGCTTCCTAATTATTTTTAATTTGAACACGCCCACTCGCGCAAAAGACATTCACATGCAAATATCCACATGGAACGCGAACGCGCTCATTACCTCAAAAACAAAGCACCAAAAAACTTCACAAGTCTCTGCTTTTCGTCGAGTTTGAAAGACGCGCCGTGAGCTTACATTGGATTTAGGCTACCTCAGAAGAAGAAGAACGCGAAAGATGTAAGGTAAGAAATTCTTACATATTAGTTTGTTATTGTTGCATAAATTTCACATTGCAGTTGAACTGTTGCTAGATATGGTGAATATTATAATATTTAGACCCATGTTTACTGTTACTGTGTTTGTGGATATCTGCTCAAATGTAGATATGTATATGGTAACCATAATGTTTTATATTTGTGCGCGATCGCGTTTGAATGTATCATATTTTGGATCGCGATCGCGTTTGAAAAGCACCAAACGGCTTCATTATCTCATTTCATATCATCATAACGAATGGAAACATTTGAAGTAACATGATTCACAATATTTTTTCTCTAGCTTAGTTGTTACTGAAATATTTTGGAAGATTTATAGGCTGCTATAGGTTATTGTTATTATTATTTTATGCAGCACTGCGCATAGCCTATGCCTACAAGGCACAACAAACCTGGTGTTCACTATATTATATATTGTTGGAAACATTTATGTGTGTGTGTGTGTGTGTGTGTATTCTGTGAATTTTAAAAAGCAATTTTAACCAGAAAAATCTAAAATTTATTCCCCAAATCGTGCAGGCCTTTCTCTTGATATCAGTATGTTCACTTTTTTTTTTTCTTTCAGGGCCCAGATGACACTGAGTCCTGCTAACTTCAACATTCACATGAGTCTCTGTACATGAACATGGTAAAGTGAAAATCAAACACCTTGGAAATGAAAGGTATGTACAATGTTTTTAAGAATGGCACAAAGGTCTCTGTCTTTGGATCATTGTTTTCAACGAGTGCTTTTTTGTCATTTGTTGTGTATCTTTGGATTATGTTGTGTTGTAAATAAATCCAAAAAATCTAAAAGCCATTCTTTTTTAAATCTCCTCATTCTTTGTGCAAGGTTGCTCAGAATGATAGGGCCTGATAGCTCATAATAGGGCTGTTAGGGGAGGGTCTTTGTCTTTCTCAGGTGTGAAAAGCTTACATATTAATGAGCTCCCGCATAAAGCTTTTTCACACAAAACACGTCGTAAAATTTTTCAATCAATATATTGTCTTATCTGAATGAGCAGTCAGGGTGATTTTCACATAGTTTTAGAGCAAATATTCTAGGCTACGTCATACAATTTTCAAAAGTCTTGTGAAGAAATAATCAGTATGGGTTTCATGACCTTATTTCAGTGACAATTTTTTTTGGTATTTTCACAAATCACGCATAAATGTCATTATCTCAAAACAACAAACTTTTACACACATGCTGCTGATATATTACTGTAGCAGAGTTTGTGCTGAATACAGTGTAATTAGACTTTAGCCATGAAAATGTCACAAGTAACAGAAATAAGCACAAATGTCAGAGCATGTCAGAACACCTCCAGGGCCCAGAAAACAGCTCAGACCCCAGAAGGTTAAAGGGAGAGTTAATCCAAACATGAAAATTCTCTCATTAATTACCCACCCTCAGGTTTTTCCAAACCCTTAAGACTTTTGTTCATCTTCAGAACACAAATGAAGATTGTTTTTAAGAAATCTAAGAGCTTTCTCTCCCTCCATAGACAGCCAAGCAACTAAAAATGTGATACTTCAAAAAGTACATAAAGAGATTGTAAAACTAATCCATATGAATTTAGTGGTTTAGTCCAAAATTTGGAGGGAGTACTTCAGGGCCCCAGTAAAGCTGGAGGGAGTACTTCAGGGCCAGAATTCAAGGCAATTGATATGTCAATCGAGATGATGACCTATCCAGATCCCTTGGGCTGGATAGCCATCTAAGATCACAGCCCAGCCCGTATGTGAAGCTTATGTCGTTAACATCTTGCAATGACAACACGCACATAGAGTGGGACACAAGGTGAGGAGCCAGGGTATGAGCCACATAGAAAGGGTACGAAGCCCGCAGCAAGTAACCCTTATTTGCCTCTGGGAAATGGCCCTTGGATGAAATCCCCTGGCTTTGAGCCACAACTGAAACGGTCTCATGTGCCGAAGGCCCAAAGGTATCACCGTGGACGCAGCTGTCAAAAGAACTCTTTGAAAGTGATGGAAGAACTCTTGAAAGTGATGGAAAGTAATTTCCTGACCTAACCTGACATCGCTCAGGGTGTTTAAGATGTACTCGACACGAGACAGCTGTGCCTGCATGGAGACCGAGTCCCATACAACCCCTAAATATGTTGTCCTCTGGGCAGGACAGAGAACGCTTTTCTTGGCGCTGAGTCTTAGAGATACAAGATGAGCGAGGACGACATCCCAAAGTCTAAGCGCAAGCTCTTGAGACAGGGCCAAAATCAGCCAATCATCTATGTAATTTAAAATGCGGATGCCCTGGAGTTGCAACAAAGCCAGAGCTGCATCCATGCATTTTGTGTACTGCTGGGTGACAAGGTTAGAGCGAATGGAAGAACCCGATATTGGTAAGCTTCGCCACCAAAAGTGAGCCTCAGGAACATCCTGTGTTGTGGCAGAATTTCTATATGAAAATATGCATCCCTGAGATAGATTGTGAATCTTTGTGTTGGATCTGAGACACAATCATCTTGATCGTTAGCATCTTGAACTTGTATGTTCTGAGAGAATGGTTCAGACCACGGGGGATGTAAAATGTTCTGGGTTCTGGGAGATAGCAGGAAGCAACTAAACATTCAACATTTCGCTGGAAACCGCTGCCCCCCGAAACACAGAAAGTGGCGGGAATGGATAGGGTAGTGAGGGTGTTGGGAAAGAGCTACTTGATATATGTTTGCCTCCTTTTAGGCTGCTGAGCATGAGCTCCTCAGAATCACAACCTGTAAGTATGATTAATTATTGATGTATATATATTTCTACTGAGTGTTTAAAATATGCAGTTTTGTGTTTTATATTGTGTAGGTCTCTAACTTTCAGTTATTACTGTCTTACTGAAATACTTATGCTAATCAGCTGTGGGCCCACTATTACCTAAATTGTATCTATTGATGCAGATTGTCTGTCGTTCTACTTTAGGTACAAACTTTAATGTTACATCAGTCATTCACGTTAGTGTTTGGCTAACGTATGTGCCATTATTGATGAAGCTTCCAAATGTGCACTGCAATACATTAGAAATATGCACATCGGTTTGTTGATGGACATACACTTGTTGATGCTGATGGGGAGGAATTACAGTTGCAACATCTCACAATGTATGTCAAACTGAGTAGCACATCACTGAGGAACGTCCTGCTCAAGTCATCCTTGTGATGGAGGTTTGGGTTGAATAACTAGTTCTTCCAATGTTTCATCATCGGACTTGCACTTGGATTGATATGGTAAAATCGATGCCATCGTTACTGTCTTTACAGTTAGTACAATCGCTGAGCTTTAGGAAGCCTCTGGAGCTGAAGTTCAGTTATGGTAATGGGAGTTTCGTTTCAGAGCAGAGTAGGCACGTGGAAAGGAGGGATTTAGAGAGACTAAATCATAGGACGAGTGGTTTGAGGATCATTGAAAAATGTGCTGATGTACATTGTATATTATGGGAAAATGAAAGTGTTTTTTGACCTTAGATACATGTAAACCTGTTGTAGGAGACCTCCAAAACAAAATTAGGAACCTTTAAAATAGCATAATAGGGGCACTTTAATGAAGGCCTCCTCGTGCCTCTTTGACTCCTGGAACCAGCTGACGATTGTGTTCATATAGTCGCTGAACAGTCTGGAAGGTGAGATGGGGGCATCAAGAAAGAACACTTTGTCCCTGTCCTTGATGCGGTGAGGTTTAGCCACAGATGGTGACCAAAGCCAACATAGAACGGCTGATAGCACAGACCGTCTGCTTAGTTGCCCGGAGAGACAGATCTGTGCCCCGGCTTAGTTCTGAGAAGGCCGCCTCATCTATACTCCTGCATGAAACGATTTCCCCACCAGCGTGGATGTTGTTCTGCACGGCTGGTGGGGATCGCTGGCTTTTTTAAATGACAATGAACTCCCGGGAGAGATAGCCCGCAAGCATCTCGTCCACCTGAAGCATCATCGTATAACACTAATAAGTAGACGTCGAGGGCACAAAGACACGCAATGAATATGGTTTCCTCATGACCTTAACATGGGGGCTTGTCCTTGAAAATAAGAGACGAACATGAATCACTTTAATAGAGAATAGCTCAGAGTGCTCGCAATGCAAGAGCAGCATGCTCTTCCCCCAAACACTCAAAGCAGAACTCATGTGTATCGAACTCAGGGATGGGCACGCGATGAACAGAGAGGCACACATCCCCTGATTTTTTGGGACATAATGTTCTTTTACTCTTTTCTTTCACTCTCAGAAATTTCTGCACACTGACAACTGGTACTCAAACTCCTAACAAAGGACAGATTGGGAGGAAGCACACACACACATGCACAATGCGGTCTCTGAAGACAAATAAACCTGAAGGCACACCTGTTTTACGTCTATTTATAGCCTCTCACGAACGCACATTCCAATGACGTCATCGTCAAAGGCCATTTAAAGCCAAGTCTTGGCGTGTTTGCCACACATGCTTCACAACCGGTAGAATACGCAGCATCGAGAGTAGCTTTTGACAGGGAACCAATGTACAAAAATGGCTTCAATCTTGTTACAGTATTCAGTATCAATTACAAAAAGATGATAACTGTGTCTGTGAGTGTATCTGTATGTTTTAAGCTAGAAGGTTATCCAAACGATTAAAAGGAAATCAATACATTTTTGCTTTCTTTACTCAAAAGTAATTGCTCTCATTCAATGAATCCTGAAGGAAGAGCGATGGTCTGTGTCTGTGACTTTACTTCCAGTGGAGCCACACTCTTGATAACCACAGAGGAGGAGACCACGCCATCATTCAGACATGAGCTCATTTGATTTTCAGACAGGACCCATTTAGCTTGACCATCTATCTCTGCGTCACCCTCATTACATCATTGCATGCAGGAGTTTTAAGCCTGAAAGCCAAGAGGTTGCCTTTAGTAACCAGACTGTAAATCATAATATGAGCACCTCCGGGAGGCTACTGATCCAACGGAGGGTTTGCATCAGACTTCTTTGACATATAATTTATGAATTGCACATATAGGAGTCATAATGGGATGGAGCGATGCTAAGTGATTTAAAAGTGCTGAGGGAGACTATTGCGGCCTGAGCAAATCGATGCGAGGCCTGCCGCGCTACACGCATGCAGCCTGTTCAAAATTCAGGGTGCTGCACAACACTAATTTAAAGTCTCATACAGTACGTGTCAGTACTCAGTAAAAAACACAACATCTTTTGGCTTAGCTGAGCTGATTGTAGCCTAAGCAAGGTTATTTGAATCTTTATTACTTTCCCCCCACCCACTTGTGTATCTTGAGTCCTCTGTCAAAGTCTGTTAGGTTGCCTCTCTGTATTACCGGTAGAACATTGAATAATTCATGTTATCTGTATTATTTGTGCTTTTGCTTATTTATGAAGGTGCTATGGAGTGTCTCTGGATTGGTTTCAGGGACTGAAGGCAAATGAAGACATCTTGATGTTGTGTCGAAGCCATTTGTGGCGAGTCGGGCTGCTTGATTGTAAAAGTGTAATAATACCGGATTCTCTACGAGTCGTCATTTCTACCCACTTACAAAGGGCCGTGTCCAATCGGTGCTACACGGCACAGAGAGGCGATTGTGCTTGCCGTCCCTCAGCGTATCAGTCTTTTTCCTCATATCTTCTCCTCTCACAAACCCCAGCCCCCTGTAGGCAAAATCCACCAACACCAAGCGCCGTAATCTCATTTCAGCAGGGTCCCTCCAACAAAGAGAAGTCGAGAGGGAAAGGAAAAACATGAGCGATTGTCTTTTCTGTTTGTGAAATGAGTTCATGAGGACAGGCAATTGGAAAGCGTTGGCAGAGATTTGAGCTGTTAGAGATTGTTGTAAGTACATGAGCCGCGGGCTGTGTGAGGGTTTGAGGTGTCTCTCGTTTTCTTCTAATTTTAATCATTACATTGTTCTTTTGTGTACTCATAGGTGTTTCTTCCACTGAGGTTTGTGGTTTGGTCACTTCAAAACTTCTGCTTCTGGCAAGTTGTACTGTCAGTGTATGTGAGAGAGAGAGAGAGTGATTGATAGATTTAACTAAAGGAGGGTGACCCAAGGGGAACATTGGCTTTAAAACTGTGCTTTAGTCATCAATAACAGACTGTAATTTTGCAACAAGGCAACATGAAGAGAGTGAGAAGGAGAAAGTGAAATATGTGTGGGAGCAGAGAGGAAAAAAGATGAAAAAAGCAATGGAAGGAGAAGGAGAGAGTGGGTTGGCACATGAATAAATGAGAAATTTGGGATTCCCAGGGATATGTGAGCTATAAGCCTCAAGAGAGTGGAAGACAGAGAGAAAGGAGGGTTAAAAAGAAAGGAAACAGGCAACACAATGGCCTGCCTTGACGAGGGGGTGGAGGTGGATACCAGGCAAGTCAAAGTCAAACAGCTGAAGTAAGAGTTAGCCTACGGCACCAAAATCCTTTATATGAATGCCACACAAACAGACAAGCAGCCCACGGCCGACCTAAATCTTTGATTTTACCTGAGGCCCTAATGTTCAACCAATCACAGGAGGAGATCCAACACCTTCAATATATTTCCACCGATAGCAACCCAGTGTTTTCAAGCTTCAAGCTTCTCAAAACCATGAGGTTTAATCAAGCTTATGTTAGAATTCTGAAAAGATCTCTCTTTCTGTTGTTTGTTGTTATTTTACATGTTGACCATGTCATTGTATGTGTTAGTGTGTTCTTGCTGCTATATTATGCCCAATCAAACCAATAATGATAACTATAAATATAACTATAACGAGAACTATATTAGCATCCACAACAACTCACGGTATTGATCTAAGAATTTTGGCTGTGATAACGATTCTATTTTGAAAACTTAAAAAAGCAAGAAAAAGAGATACATACCCTTTAGAGGCATTAGCCTCAAACACATTGCCTATTATTGTCCAACAAATTCAAATCAATATGAGACTTTGATCCCTGCAGTAGGTGAGCTTAAGTGTATACCCAATTCATAACTGCAGAGTGAGCTGGAGCTATTTCAGGAGGCTTAATTGTCACTTCAGAGTCCTCACTGACAGATACAATAAGCTGGCAGGCTGCAGTGACTCACATTTGAGACTCTAGCCATATGGAATGAGGGATAAAATGAGAGAAGTGCTGAATAAATGAATCACCAGGAAGGTATGTGTGAAAGAGCGAGTCAATGAGTAAGTGTTCAGACTATGTCTATTATTTTATTGTCAGCGATAGACACATAATGTTTTTTTCTTTTTTTAAACAGGACAATAGAGGCTCCAATGACCACAGCATGCATACTCAGATTTTTGGATATGAAAGCCTAAAATCAAAGCAGACAGTTAAAAAAAAAGAAAAAGGTTCAGTAAGACTTAAAAAAAAAAAAAAGTTACCCTTATTCAGAAAGGATGAATTAAATTGATCAAAAGACTTCTAGGGCCCTATCTTGCACCCAGCGCAATTGACTTTGTACACTGACGCATGTATCATTCCTATTTTGCACCCGCGCAAAGCGGACTTTTCCCTCCACAGATGCACGTCGGTTAACTAAGAAATACACTTGCGCTCCCCGGGGCGGTTCAGCGCAAAGAGGAGGCGTGTTCCGGCGCAAGCGTTCCCTCATGCTATTTTACAGGTTTAGAAAACAATTGCGCCACTGACCGAAAAAAAACAGTTTAAAGTCAGTGGCGCGTTGCGCATGTTATTCATATGCTATTTTAAGGGCGCATGCTTGGCCATAATCAATGTAGCGTGTGCACAACGCGCATACACTTTGATTCTCTCATCTACACACAGACGCAGCAGTTATTTTTGCAAATCATACATTATTACGATAGATAGATAGATAGATAGATAGACCGCTCCTGTCGTGCGCCTGGCAAATCTGCCGTTATAATAGGAATCCGCTTTAGAACAAGCGCGCCTGCTCTTAAAGGGAATGTGAGATGTCGCTCTGATTGGTTTATTTCACGTTACGCCCAAACCACACCTATGAATAATGAAGCTACTTCAGACCAAGAGTAATTTATCCCGCCAGGAAAATAGCAACAGCGCCAAGACCTGCCCACAAAGTTACTTGCGCTTTGCGCTTTGACACTTGCGTTTCAGATCGTTAAAATAAGGCCCATAATGTTTAAAAGACTTAAATTCAAATAATCTAAAAAGTCTGTCACAGATAAACAGGAGAAGGAACACAAGTATCGTTAAGCAGGAACTTTATTAAACAGGTAGCAGATCGCATGAACAGCAGACAATCAGGTAAGTGAGTAATTTCGAGACAAGTTGCAGAGAGTCACACTTAGCTCACTGATCTTTCTTTCTTTTTGCAGGTTATGAATGAGCACACACCTAAGTTGGGGAACTCTACTCCAAGGAAGCCTGTAGCAGGAAGAAGGAAGAAGGTGAGTATGCAGGTAAGTATGAGTCAGGCATGATCATTCTCACGAGGATCGATGAGACCAGACATGCAAATAGATGTGTGTGGCTGGTAAGTGTAGAGAGGTAATCAAGTGGATACAGGAGCGACTGGTTAGAATTCGGGTGATTGTGAGCGGATGGGTGGAGCTGAAGGACTTGGTGCTGAAGATGTGTTGGTGGACTCCAAGACAGAGTCAAAGAATTCTAAATAAATAAAAAGTTTCCACAAAATATTAAGCAACATCTTATTATCTAATATCTAATACTAAACGCATGTTGCTTCGTGTTTTTTGCTGTCACATGGTTTGAGTTTGGAGCTCCATCAATTTGATTCCTAATCCTCGGTCCCTTCTTTAAATCAATTTTATAACCTATTATTTTATCTTCTTAAAGTGGGTGAACATATCCCTGATAGTATTCTATATCAAAAACAATCGGAATTCACTGACATTGCTAGTTTTATCTGACTTCCCGAACATCCATTACAAGCCTTAGCCCATTAGCATCACTAGTGTGGTAGCACCACTTGTTTTGTTTACACTCTTCTCACTCAGGGGGCCCTATTTTAACGATCTGAAACCCAAGTATCAAACGCAAAACGCAAGACACTGTGTTGGCGGATCTCCGACGCAAATCTAAAATGGGTAGGTCTGAAGTAGCTACATTACTCATAGGTGTGGTTTGGGGCGTAACGTGAAATAAACCAATCAGAGCATCATCTCACATTCCCTTTAAGAGCAGGCGCGTTTGTTCCATGGCGAATTGCTATTATAACGGCGGATTTACCAGGCGCACGCCAGGAGCGGTTCACAGACGAGGAGACCGACGTTCTCGTCAGGGCCGTAAAAGACAGAGAAGTGACACTGTATGGGGATGGGAGAAACCCACCCAAATTAGCTTAGGTTAAACAGGTGTATAATAATTTGGGTAAATGTGTAAGCTAGCTTTATGCCTATTTTTTCACATCTTCATGGACACAACAATGATTTCCCTCATGTGGAATATTTTTCCCTTGTAATAGTTTGCAAAAATGTCTGTGTGTAGATGAGAGAAGCAAAGTGTATGCGCGTTGTGCACATGCTTCATTATGGCCAAGCATGCACCCTTAAAATAGCATCTGAACGTGCCACTGAAAACGCGTCACTGACTTGAAACTAGGTTTTTCCTGGTCTGTGGCGGAATTGTTTTCTGGAACTGCAAACTAGCATCTGGGAACGTTTGCGCCGGAACACGCCTGTTCGATTCCCGGCTCTGGCGGCAGATAAATTATGTGTTCTCCTTGAGCTCGCGGCCAGTTTTCTTACGTAAGAAAGCGAGCCCGCCCCTCGCGCCCTCCCGGTCAAATGGCAGAGCTCGAGTATTATGAGCGTTTTTAAACATATGAGCCCACGCCGGTGCTCTCCGCATGACTCATATGACGCTCTCTTATCTGCTCAAGCTAATTGAAAGCTTACGTCATTTCTCCCCTGTGGCGAAATCTAGGCTTTCGCACCAGAGACCCGTGTTCTATCCCGGCTCTGGCGGCAGATATAAATTATACTACTTAATAAATCTTCCTAGCCCCCCTAGGAAGGCGCCGAAGGCTAAGTCCCGCTGCGGCCGGACCATCATCGAAATCGGCACAACTCGCTCTCTCAGTCCCCTCAGCAGAGGTGATTCGAAGAGTGTATTCAGCAGCCAACGAGCCGGTCTCTTAACTCGCTCGCCTGCACACAAACGCCGTTCTCACGGCTACCCACATAAATCTCAAAAGAGCATTATGTCTGGTCATATTCCGGCTCAGGCCGAAGGTGTTCTGAATGTAGAAAATGTGCCACTACCCAGTGCCCACCCCTACACGTAAACACTACCCTCTCTGTGTGTCATCCAAGGTCGAAAACAATAAAGCTTGCTCATGCCGCTCGACCGCTAAGTGTAGAAAGAGTGCCTACTACCCAGTGTTCACCCCTACACATAGGCATCACCCATGCAGTGTCTCACACCACCCCGGGGTCTATGTCAGTCAAACCGGCTCATGCCGTTCATGTTTTAAGTGTAGGAAATGTGCCCACTGTACAGTGCTCACCCCTGCCTATGAACACAACAGTATCTGTGTTACACACACACATAATGCCCCAGGGTATGAATTCAGGTTCACGAGCCCACACTGTGCGGTGATCGGGACCAAGAGACCATTCTACCCCTAGCCATGCACGCAGAGGCAAAATACAGTGAAGCAAGGCTATTCGCTGCAATTCGCTCGTTGTCCCCCGCGCTTCTGAGCCTGGACCGAAACGAAAGTGAATCTAGAAGTAGCACACCTACTTCGCACAGAAATAGCGAAACTGCTATGCAAAGGGGCTGTAGAACCAGTACCACCCTCTCAGAGCGAGTCAGGCTTCTAGAGAAGCTATTTCCTCGTTTCAAAGAAGGATGGGACTCTCAGACCCATTTTAGATCTGAGACACCTGAACAAAGCCCTCATGAGGTGACCGTTCAAAATGATTACGACCAGACAAATCCTCGCGCAAATTCGCCCGAGGGACTGGTTTATATCTCTCGATCTGAAAGACGCATATTTTCAGATTCAGATAATGCCCCGTCACAGGCCATTCTTGAGATTCGCCTTTGACGGTCAGGTATATCACTACACCGTCCTCCCGTTTGGCCTGTCCCTAGCACCCCGTACATTTACGAAGTGCATGGACGCGGCTCTCGCTCCCCTCAGAAGTCAGGGCATGCGAATATTGAATTATTTGGACGATTGGCTGATTCTAGCGCAGTCGGAGATAGAATTGATATCTCACAGAACGTGGCTTCTCAGCCACCTGGAAAGTTTTGGGTCTCACGGTCAACTGGACCAAGAGCTCATTACTGCCCAGCCAGACGACCTCTTTTCTGGGGATAGATCTGGACTCTGTGTCTATGACGGCCCACCTGCGTTTGACACCTAGCCGCTTCATTCCGGACGGGCAGCTTTGTTCCCCTGAAAATTTTTCAGAGAATGCTAGGCTGCATGGCTTCAGCCGCAGCGGTGCTTCAGCTGGGTTTGCTACGTATGCGCCCGCTACAGTGCTGGCTGAGTGCACGAGTACCACACCAAGCTTGGGCTTCCGGTGGTCTGTGTATCAGAGTGACTCAGAGCTGTGTTTCAGCTCTGGAGCCCTGGACAGCGGCCGAGTGGTACCAGTCGGGGGTGACGATGGGAGTCATCTCGTACCGAAAGGTTATCTCGACAGACGCCTCCAACCTAGGTTGGGGTGCCCTGTTCGAGGGCAGACCGGTCTTTGGCCAGTGGTCAGACCAGGAGAAATGCCTTCACATAAACTGTCTGGAGATGATGGCGGTTGAGAATGCGCCGAGGCACTTCCTCCCACACCTACGGGGCTACCATGTGCTAGTCCGCACAGACAATATGTCAGTGGTAGCCTACGTAAACCTCCAGGGCGGTGTCAGATCCAGAAATCTCAATGCTCTGGCGGAACGCCTTCTCGTTTGGGCTCAGCACTCCCTGCTCTCGCTGAGAGCCGCGCATGTGCCTGGACGCCTAAACGATGGTCCAGACAGACTGTCCAGGGACAATGTTCCCACGGGAGAATGGTCCCTGCATCCTCAGACAGTCCAGCTGCTGTGGCGCCGTTTTCGGCAAAGCGAAAGCCAACCTATTTGCGTCAAAAGACAACGCTCATTGCCCACGGTTCTTTTCAAAGAACAAGTGTGGCCCAGCTGCCCGCTGTACGCTTTTCCCCCGATCTCGCTGTTACCTTAGCTAATCAGGAGAGTCAGGGAGGCGGGCCATGCGGTGCTCCTCGTGGCCTCGTGATGGGAGAACCAAGTCTGGTTCCCAGAGCTGATGCAGCTGACTGATCTAGCCCCATGGCCAATCCCGGTGAGAAGGGATCTCCTCTCTCAAGCCGGCGGTTCAATTTGGCATCCTCATCCAGAGCGCTGGTCTCTGCATGCATGGATAATCAATGGGTACCCGTTGTCCTGCCAGAAGGGGTGGTGAACACGATCACGCAGACTAGAGCAGGGAAAGACCTGGACCCACAAACCTGTGGGGTCTCTGAGGTACTTGTTTTTCTTCAGAGACCTGCTGGAAAAGGGCAGGTCCCCTTCCACACTCAAAGTTTACGTTGCGGCCATTGCGGCGTTCGCTGAGTCGACGTGCGGCCAGGCAATAGGAAGGAACAAATTCGTCATCCGCTTCCTTAGAGGAGCCAGGAGGATGAATCCCCCGCGACCCCCATCGGTTCCGATTTGGGATCTTTCTGTGGTCCTGGAGGCCATGAAAGCACATCCCTTTGAACCGTTACAGACCGTGGATCTGAAATACCTTTCGCTCAAAACCGCTTTTCTGATAGCCCTGTCATCAGTTAAGCGCGTGGGTGACTTGCACGCGTTATCTGTTAACGCCGTGTGTCTCGAGTTTGGGCCTAATGACTCTAAAGTCATCCTCAAGCCGAGACATGGTTATGTCCCCAAAGTGCTCGGCACTCCTTTCAGAGCGCAGGTTATTACGTTATCGGCCCTGCCGGGGTCCGGTAGCGAAGTCGATGTTAACCTCCTCTGCCCTGTCAGAGAGCTGAGGATTTACATCACACGCTCCGCCGCCTTCAGGCGCTCGGAGCAGTTATTTGTTTCGTTCGGTGGACGCACTAAGGGTCTCGCCACCTCGAAACAGAGTCTGTCCAGGTGGATTGTTGACGCTGTTGCGGCAGCATATGCGTCTAAAGACACGCAGTGCCCTTTGGGCGTTAGGGCTCATTCCACTAGAGGCATGGCCTCTTTGTGGTCTTGGTCCAGCGGGATTTCTATTCACGACATTTGTACGGCGGCAGGCTGGGCCTCCCCCTCTACATTTGTTAGGTTCTACAACCTAGAAGTCCCCGCCCTGCAGGCTAGACTTCTGTCAGTCTAAGTTGTGAGTATGTTCTGCTCAGGTTCGATCACGCGCAGGCTGCTCTCACGCTAATATTAGCTCCCCTGGCTGAACTACACTGTGAGGATTGTTATCCACGTGTCAGTATGGACCGGCTGTGCCGCTCTGTATTCTTTGCCACAGGTTACTGTGTGCTTATGTACATGTACTGGCCCACTCAGGTTGGCCGTCTTATTCCCACTGATCTGTGTCCCCCGGGTGTCCCCTTGGGACTATATGTGGTTGATGCTGGCGCGCACGGCGTTGACAAGGGGTTCCCGTAGCGTAAGCAACTTACACAATACGAGAGAACCTCTCGTAAGAGAACGTACTCGGTTACTAACGTAACCTCGGTTCTCTCTAGAAGAGGGAACGAGTATTGAGTATTGGCGCGACGTCACGCAGGGCTCAGCGATAGGCTGCTGCAGTTGCCGCAGGGCAGCCAATGGGCGCACTAGTAAGCCCGCTCTAGGTCTGCTAGCTGCTGCAACGCGTTGACAATAAATACAAAATTAAGGATAATTTTTGGCTTCAATATCTCGAGAAAAGATGACTTTACCCATAGCGTAAGCAACTTACGCAATACTCGTTCCCTCTTCTAGAGAGAACCGAGGTTACGTTAGTAACCGAGTACGTTTTCATTCAAGGGAGTTCAATGAATCGCAAGAGAGATAAACATTGAAACTTTAGTTCTATGGGATATATGGGATATCAGCTATGCTTAATGATTATTTAATTATTGATCACATTAATTAGCAGATTTGCCGCAGTAATTAGTTAACGAATCATTCAGGTGATACAAATGGTTTTCTGTTTTGGCTTTAAAAGACCAGGGGCCTGTTTCAATAAGGAGGTTCAACCAACTCTGAGTTAAAACTTGAACTCTGAGTTGATTTACCCTGAGATGGGAAACTCTGAGTTTTCGGTTTCAGAACAGCTGAATTGAGTTAGTTCAATCAACTCTGAGTTAAGCATGTGCACCATGACTGTGAAAAGCCATGATCAATGGAGCTCTGAAATCATGATTCACCATGGCAACAGCACCCGACAAAAAGACATCTGCATACTTCCGAGTCAATACGCAAGTATAATTCTTAATCACTGTTATAATATCATAGGTGAAAACTGGCAGAAAGGTAAGTTATTTAACTAATACTCATTTTCATGGTATTTCATGGTAAAAAAATAAAATAAAAATGTGGCAGCAACTAAAATTTAACAATAAAACCATAATTCAATCAGTTAAATCATTAGCATAAAAGGTTCATGGTTGTAATAGTGACATAGTGACATGACTTTACAAACATTTGACATATTAAATAAATATAATTCAGTGTCTAAGTCAATGTGCCGCAGCTGTTTCCATGTAGTATAACGCTCTTTTCACATAATGAAATGTTCTCTAATCCAACCTGTTACATTTTTTTAATTAGGCTAATGAAATTAACATGTGAGTTCTCCTCCGCCAATAGCAAGAAGGCAGAGGACCTGCACCACCTCTGATAGATGAAGCAGAGATACACAATATTGGAAGAATATTAAAATCTAACAGGAAAAATAATTACTGTTGCTTTTGTATTTGTAGGAAATAAAAATGACCCAATAAATTGTGAATAATCAGTGTTTATTTAACAGCTGTGGTGGTGATTATGGCATATATCTCTACCCTTCCATCTGGCATCCTCCCATTCCATTCAGTAATGTTTCATTTTCGGCAGGAGCGATGATGGGAATATGTGTCATCAATGCATCCAACTACAATGGAAATCCTAAAGGAAATTCTAATTATTCGGTTACTTTCAGAGGTCACAGCAAGATGTTATCAAGTGAACGTCATTTATCAGATTACCTCATTTAAACTGCCACCACTAACCTGCAGTCCTGTGAATCTCCTCTTTGATGGATCTCACAGGTTTGTGTCCAGGAAACAACACAAAAACTCTCAGAAAGAGCTTGAGAGCGAGGCACACTTTCCTTCCCGCTCTGATACAGTGGTCTTACTAATGTGCTCTGCATCCCCGATGTTATATAGAAATATGCACAATAAATGAATGTACTGCACTGCAGAAATTATTTTCTTACTTAGCCTTTTGTCTTGTTGTTTCCAGTCAAAATATCTAAAAATTCTTACATCAAGATGCATGCCACACCAGGTGCACACCAGGTTAGGTTCCCAGAGTAAGTTACCATGGTAACTGACTCCGAGCATAAGTTACTTCTCTTTCAGAAACGGACTTCTTTATTGGGTTTGACAAACCTCACATTCTGAAACGGAAAACCCAGAGTTTCCCTCATTTCAGGGTTACCATACTCAGAGTTTTCACTTAACCTCCTTTCTGAAATAGGCCCCTGGGCTGCGTTTCCCAAAAGCATAATAAGCCTAAATTGACCGTAGAGACTATTGGAGACAATTGTTCTATGATCAACTTAGGCTTTTATTCTTTTGGGAAACGTAGCCCTGGTTGGTTTGAAACTTTAGCTTGCATGGTTAGATTGGTGTTCTTAGTATCTTGGTTTGTGTTATAGAATGGGTTTGATTAAAATGAATGTTTTGATGGTTCTTTATCATTTGCATGGCAAGGTAAGTCCTTATTTTTTATTATCATTATTTAATTTTTTTTATATCTGTGTTTCTCAGTATTCAGCTCCCCAGTTGAAGATGGCTCCTTGGACTTCTCTAGTGATGTTGGGAGAGTAACTGGAGGAAAGGGTTTGCAGACCTCTTTGACCGCTGAAGGGTCTGGTTCTGAGAGCGCACATTCAGCCTGGATGCTGCTGAGGGGTCTGGTTCTGTCAACGCCACCTTCAGCCACGATGCTGCTGAGGGGTCCGGTTCGGTTAACGCCACCTTCAGCCAGGACACCGCTAAAATTTTGTTTAAAGGTATGAGAAAAGAAAAGAAAAGAGAAAAGGTATGAGATAGCTGTTTTTGTCAATTGTATGTTTGAAACTTCAATTAAGTTCAGATCCGCTTTGTAAATGTCTCCTTTTTAAAATGGCATCAAAAGCTATAAAACACCTCAGAAATTTACAACAGAAATGCATTTCCATTATAAATTAGTGAAAGTGTGTCTTACACCCATTTCACACATACTCCGTTTGCAGTGGGTATGCAGTGCGTATTTTTTCCCGTACCCATGTTAACAGGTTAGAGCTTTCACACTGCATGCGGATGCAGTCCGTCGATCCGTTCCAGTTGTATTCCAATGATAATAATATTTTTAAATAGTAAAAACAATTATTGCTTGGACAGACAAGTCCAATCTTATCTATGGTACAATACCCATCACAATCTTGAAATCAATTGGCAATATTCCCCCCAAAATAGTATATTTCTGGCGCACACAACCAATCACATGCTCAATATGAATCCTGAAGTCTAGTATGGACTTGTCTGATTCTGCACCGCCAATAAATCGTAATTTCTCAAAATATCGCACCTTTTCTTGTGGTCCAAGTCCTTCCCTATATGCATTTGCATCTTGGACACATTTTGACGAGCTTTTCTGTTGTTTAGACATGGCTATACATTCACTTAAAGTATCCAAAGCGCACAATACTCCATTGTACTCAGTTGTTCAGTTGTTTACACAGAGTGCCTCCATAATGGGCATCGGGGTTACCGCCCAGAACGTGACGTCGGTGAAAACCCTCTATACACACTGCACACAGAGTTCTGTTTTGGCCCTTATTTAACTGTTAAAATATGCTAAGATTGTGTGTAACAAAATAAAATTATGTCTCTTTGAACGGGTTGCTTTGTTTTTGTTAGTGATTTCACTTGATTCACCACAGAATTAGAACTGATTTCATAGACTAATCAAAACTCTTCTAAGAGTCAGTCACTAATTCAGCCCAATGCTGATCCTAGCTTGAGGCAACTTGAACTATTTTGAGCACTTTTGTATATTTAAAAAGCACTGAGAATTATATGATTTTACTCTGAATCGCTGAGGAGAAAGAAGCTCAAAACATAAATAATGCATGACAAGATTCAATCTGTCTGCATTATGTAGTGTTTTCTTTGGTGAATGAGAAGCAGCACACTTGCCCTTCACTTTAGAAAACAGATCTTTTCAGCACACGATGCCATGCCGGAGTGTTTCCTTTCCTTATAGGTCTGTTGCAAAGGGAGGGATGGCAGGGGGCCACAAGAGGCTACTAAATGTTTATTCTGGGATCTTTGTGTAAAATGGATAGCATTGATTTCTTAACTGAATTGGGAGACATTACAACATCAAAAAGCATTGATGAGACTACTAGATGTTTGAGAGAGAAGCTGTGTGTTAATTCATTGCTTGGCTTGTGAATACAGTGCTTGGTGAATATGTCTGGTTGGAACAGTTATCGCTATTGACTTTTTCAAAAAGGAGCTATGTTCAAGTTTGAATGATGTGGCAAAGACACAGAAGATCTGGAGTCTTTTTACTTCAGTTCTCAGAATCGCCACCAACAGATCTTATGCATTAAATAAAAAACCCTCAAGCTCTGAGTCTGTCATGAATTTACATGCACTGTTCAAAAGCTTGGGGTTGATAAGATTTTTTTTAATGTTTCATTTTTTTATATATATATTTTTTTATTGTTACAATTGAAAACAACTGTTGTCTATTTGAATATTTTAAAATGTAATTTATTCCAAGAAACATTTCATTGAGAAACATTTTATCAAAACTGAAAACAACTGAGCTGCTTAATATTTTAGTGGAAACCGGTACACATTTTTAAGAATTATTTGATAAATAGAAAGTTTAAAAGAAAGCATTTATTTTAAATGGAAATCTTTACTAGCATTATAAATGTCTCTACTGTCAGTTTTGAACAATTTAATGCATTCTTGCTAAATAAAAGTGTTTCTTGGCACCTACTTCCATGGAAAACAATGAAAACAGCCGGAAGAATATAACTATAGTGTATTTCGAGAAGTAAAAATGTAAAGGGAAAGAGAAAATGAAGCCAGATGACATTCCATAGGGCTTTAATAACCCTTAAGAAGTAGGATTTGGGCTGTACAGAGTGCAGACTTGCCTCCAGGGCAGGGATATGACCTTCTCTCTAAGGCCTCCATGATCAATACAGGCCTTTCAGCCAGCGCTGGACCTGATCCCAAGCTAGTCCCGTCCACACTGGGACAACAAGGGAGCATGCCAGAGCAGCCAGCCCAAGGCCATGCATCTGCTCTAGAGATAGTCCTCACAGACAAGCCACCCCCATGTTAAAAGCCCCTTTGAGGTGGTTATGAGCTCTATGGCACAAAACAAAGATTTCATCCATCATGGGAAAGCCCATGGTACGTTTAGGAATGAAAGTGTCTGAGGAAAGTTGAGGAGGTCTCTTCAAACATTTGGAGGAAACAGATGAGGGTAATCAATGAAACATGAAGTGCAGAAACATACAATGAAGGCCGTAGACAAAGGAGTCCACCTGGAGACATGGAGGTTTTTTTTTTTTTTTTTTTTTTTCTGAAGCGTCAGACTTCCCCTTTAGTCTATGGCTGGATTTATCCAGTAAAAAACAAAACAAAAAAAACTTTATTTCGTTTTTAAGTGTGAAGCGCAGATATGCACATTAACCAGGCCATAATCCTTCCACACAGGGAAGGTTTGCAATATGTGTCTATTTTCTCTCTTGGTCACAAACACATGATAGAGATGGTAAAATGCATTTATCATTATAAAGATATACGAAAAGTATAGTTCTCAAATGGGTTGGTCCAGGTAAAGGGTGCAGGGTCCCTGCGGCTGCACGCACTCTCCTCTTCGGTCCAGGACGCTAGGGGCGGCAGCTTCTCCAGGGACTCATCTTCCCAAGGACCTCGGCGCAAGGCGGCCCAATCATTCTCAGAACTGACGCCAGCAATGCGTGCATCCCTGCATGGGGATACGGGTCTGGCATATCTCTATAGAACATTTGTATATTTAATATTAATAAAGCACATGCTAGGCTATATCAAATGCACAATCATCTGCATAATTTCCAGTTTCATGGAAACTGAGCAAAAGCAAATAGAGAGGTCAAGACCAAGAAGAAAGAGAATGTTTGCTTGCTGCATCCAGGTTGTTAAAAATGTAATGGATGTTTTAATTGCATTATTTATTCAAAGACAAGGCTATTACATAATGGAAATAGACTAGATCAGCATATTCACTGGTAAGAAAATAAAAGGGAGTTATTACATAAGGGAAGTTATTGTTCTATTAAATGTAGTTTGAAATTGCTCTGGGGAGGAGGAAGGGGTGATATATGCCAATTTGACGTAAGGAGCTTGGAAGAGAAGTGAAAGAAGATCAGACATCTTGCCTCAATTATCTAATTGGATTTGGCTCTCAATAGGTAGCCTAATTTCCAGATGACTGTGCAGTTGCTTGGACTAAAAGCACCACCAAAAATGGGATACGCCCTCCCCTTAAATGGAGAACTGACAGGATGCCTGACAAGGCAAGGCAGGTCCTGGATTTTATTTATTTTTGTGTATGAAAAAAGCATATAGAAAAGGCTATGCTTCTTTTTTTTTTTTTTCACTTTTCAGTTTCACAAATACAGTGAACTTTGCCTGCTAAAGTCAAACTTTTTAGTTAAGCTAAGTTGGCTAGACTTGGTTTAGTTCAGTTGGCTAGACAGACACACTTCTCTGGACACAAAGTAGATGTGGTTCTGCTCAAATAAGCTTCTACAGTCAGATGGTGGTTGCCATTGAGACATCAGAATTTATTTTAAATTTCAATTAATAAAATGTTTGCTTATCTGATTGGTTATTATTATTAGGAAAAAAAATAATCGTTCTATAAAGAAAAGGTTTTCCTGTTTCTCCCTGGATGTGTCTAATTGAAGAATATGCAGTAAGCTTGTGTTTTTTTTTTTTTTTTCCTGTACTTTTAGAGGGTGGTAAAGCGAGAGCAAGAGGAGAAACTACTATGAGATACAATTTTTTTTTTTTTTTTTTTTACTCGGCAACAGAGAAAATAATTCCACCTTTTGCAATGAGACATAAGGCAGGTCACAATGCTTTGAATTAAAAACAAACAACCAAATATACTGTAATACCAAAAAATCTTTAATGGGAGAACCCCCTTTTTGTTTATCAAAACATTTGTGTTAATTTGCCTAAATGGCTCTGGATTCTCTTCATCAGCCCAGATTCAATTTAAAACACGGCTATTGATTTTATGAAAAACATGATTGGCAGGTTGCATGATTAAAGGGTTAGTTCACCCAAAAATGAAAGTTCTGTCAGTAATTACTCACCCTCATGTTGTTCCAACCGCGTAAGACCTTCGTTCATCTTCGGAACACAAATTAAGATATTTTTGATGAAATCTGAGCCATGTCTCACTCCTCCATAGGCTTCTATGTGACCGAAACTTGCTGGCCCAGAAAAGTTATTAAAGAGATCGATAATATAGTCCAAGTGACTCCAGTGGCTCAATCTTAAGTATATCAAGCGACGAGAATACTTTTTGTGCGCAAAAACAAACAAAAATAACGACTTTATTCCACTTTTCATTTCCTTCTCTCTGGGCCTCGTAGTGTTTTTGCGCTGCGCGTCTGTGTTGCACGTCATCACGCATCACACACATGACCGGCGTCGGCCAATAGTGAGCCTACGTGGTGACGTGTAACACAGACGCGCTGCGCAAAAACACTACGCGAACCAACTAGAGGTCCAGAGAGAAGGAAATGAATAGTGGAATAAAGTCGTTATTTTTGTTTGTTTTTGCGCACAAAAAGTATTCTCGTCGCTTGATAAACTTAAGATTGAGCCACTGGAGTCACTTGGACTATATTAACGATCTCTTTAATAACTTTTCTGGGCCAGCAAGTTTCGGTCACATAGAAGCCTATGGAGGAGTGAGACATGGCTCAAATTTCATCAAAAATAGCTTAATTTGTGTTCCGAAGATGAACGAAGGTCTTACGCGGTTGGAACAACATGAGGGTGAGTAATTACTGACAGAATTTTAATTTTTGGGTGAACTAACCCTTTAAGCCTGTATGACTAAAGAGCTTTCTCCTCTGTTTCTGTCTTGCAGAATCATTTTCTGCAGAGAAGATAGATGGTCCACATGTTGCTGAGCTATTCAATCACTTTCCTGTTGAGAAAAATCTTTGAGGAAGCCCAGTTGTTGCTGTTGAGATTGTAATGTATTTTACCATCAGAACAAAAAGTTGCTGGTTGAGGACTAGAGGTGGCAGAACTTAGCAGGCCATGATTGTTAATAGGCTAGACAGATACTTTCAATCTCTTGAGCAGTTGATCTTGGAAAAGCTGGAAGGCTCAAGAGAGGAACAAAGTTCATTCTACAGTAATTACATTTTTCAAAAAAGCCTTTTGGCTGATTAGTTGCCCCCAGAGGACAAAATTAATAGTAAGTTAAATATATTAAGAGGAAAAAGTGATTTGTTTTTTATGTCTGTTTTAATACTCAGTGGATGCTGTTTATATTTAATTGAATATTGGCTTAACCTGCATAACAGCCTTTGTAAGTTGTTTTATGATAAAGATGTTGTTAATGTTTCTGAATTTGTTCCCAAGTTATATCTACATTGCAATATGTCCATCAACCAAACATTAACATTATCTGTATGGATTATTGATTACAATTAAAGTGAGTATCTTTTTTTTTTTTTTTTTTTTTATAAAGTACTTTGTGGGGCTTTATTATCTAAGAGGTCTAACCACATACAATTTTGGAAATGTTAAAACGTAAGAGTTTTATTGTTTTTTAGCTACAGGTGATGTGCATTTTTTCCTCATATATATATATATATATATATATATATTTATTTTTTTTGTCAATATCAATTATATCAAAGTGTAATGTCACTTATATTTACAGATAGAAAATGTGTTTTTTGTTGTGAAGGTGTATTTAGCTTTACTGACTCAAAGAGAACCTTGAAAGATTAAAAGTCTCTCACTGTTGCTTCAGCGCTTTGTGTTTCACAGTCAGTTTGAGTGTGTGGGAGAGTCACTTTCCAGCAAGATGGAATGAAAAGCTTTGACCTTCTCAGCTGTGATTTCTCATAAAACTGTTCGGTAAGTGCTTTTTCATTCTCCCTCTCTTTTTCTCACTCAGTCCAGTTTTTATTGTCATTTTTTATTGACAATAATATTTAAGCATTAAATAATACAAATGTGTGTAAAAGCACAGCCATTAAAAAATGAAAAACACACGTATCTCTCTCTCTCTCTCTCTCTCTCTCTCTCTTAATTTCTTTCATCCAATTTCCGCTTCACAACAACTTTCAACAGCATTGGCAGCGTATGTTAGTGTCAAATAATCTCAATCTTTTCCCATGCTGCATAAAGTCATTTTGCTGTGCTGATATTTGAAAAGTGTTTTCTGTCTAACATGTCAGACTGAAAAGGAGGAATGGAGTTATTTATTATGTGTAAATAGAAAATGCCATGTATTTCCTAGTCAGAGACTACATGACCATAGGCACGGGTAGTGCAGAAATCGTATAGCTTGCAATTACAGCTTAAATAGTACTTCTCATGGGGTACCTTTCAAAACCTCAGCTTTCATTAAACTCTGGGAATGTTTTTCATTGGCCACCTGCACACCGTGATGATGGCGTATGATAAAGTCTGAGTGCATTTAAACAGACGTTTCCCAGAGGTTGTGCCGGATTGGTGGTGCCCTTTTATGTGACATTTACACAGAGGATATAAACAAGACCGGGACGTATATGGAGGGTGGCAGAGAATGAGCTTGCCAAGGAATGAAACAGAAAGGGAGGTTGAGGGAAGAAAATGAAAGGGGAAATGAAAATGAACACGAATGCATCGAGCTGGGCTAGAAGACTGCAAAGGCTGAAAAAAGCTCAAGTAGGAAGCAAATAAAAGACTAACTGCCCTTTAAGGATGGAGGAATGGAGAGTTTAACCAGCGAAATAAACAAGAGCAAACAACAAATGAGCCAATTACTGACTTTTAGAGTCTGACACATTACCAATATTAGTATACTGTTGCCCTAAACGGTGACATGTTGTCCTACCACATCAGTATTTCCATACACCTGAAAATGAACCTATGCTATTGATCTCCATTCATCGATTTCACTGTAGGAAGGTGCTGGGGCCGCTTGCCATTTGTATCTACTCTCTAGTTTGCCAATGCCCACTCAAATGCACAGTGGCAATCTGCTGCCACCTCTACAATTTATGTGTGCCGCCTGGGTCGCCCTCACACTTCTGAGTGAATTGGCTTAGGTAATTACTCCACTGCCAACAGAGCAAGAGAAAAGGGATGCCAGATAAGGAGGGACAGCTTGTTATAACGGCACCCGCCCGCTCATATGTAACTGCTCACTGGCGACATCATTTGTCCTTCAACGAATAGTTCACACACAAAACAATGCTTTGGGTAAACTTTGGATATTTTGAATAATTTTATTTTCTGTCAGGACCACTACCGTCAAATATGATTGACAATTAGCCTACAGTTTGGATTGGCGGTATGGTTCCGTTCTGGGCGAGAACTCCCTGCGCATCCATGCAGCCTAGCATGGATAAGAGCAGGGAGAGCAGCAATAATCCCCCTAGGGGTAAACAGAACAGAACCAACATGAAAATTTGCAAATATATTTAATTCAAGATTTTAAGTACAGCATTATTCGATAATTATTCTGATTCAAGGGGAATCAGAATGTCAAATCCTGACTGGGCGAGAGGAGGAGCTGGGGATGGAGGAGGGTAATTAGCTCCTGAGAAACGCGATAGCTGCTGATAATACTGAAGGAGCTTATATATGTATACGGTGATAGGTGTCGTATTCCTATAGGTAGATGTGGATCAGCTGAGGGTCAGCTGATGCGAGCTTGACTTACGTGACCTGCCAGAACTAACGCTACGCTTGATGTTTATTTATTCTGAAGAAAGTGTGATGACTTGTGAATGAGTCATTCACTTCTAATTATAAACTGAATAAACTGTGTAGCGACACCAGCTCAAATGAGGGGAATGTACAATTATTGATTATTAATGATCAATTATTAATAATCAATATCAATAACTAATCATACTGGCTATCACTTACACACTTTAAATCGCCCAAAAAGGGAATACAAAGCCCATATATTTGTATCTCTATATATAAACAATTAACCACAACGAATTACAATTAATTATGGAAATACAGATGGGCTATATATCAAATTTGTGAATTCCTACAAAGTTAATATTACATCGAATAATTCGTTTGCATCATGCGATTTCTTATCGACTCTCAAGGAGGATTCTTCTTATAAACTTTCAAGAAAGGCTATTCCTCTGGCCATGAGGAAGAACTTTCTTGTTTTACAAAATTATTAACTTGTTGTCTGATCACAAATACAGCTTGTAGCTAAAGATCTTACACATTTAAGAGGCTTTGTTCCGTGAGCAGCAAACAGAAACAATCAAGTGTATAATAGGGTTTTAATAAATTAAACTATAAACGTACAACTACATCTAACGAAGAATACATATATGAAGTATAATGAAAGTAAATAAAGGAAGAAAGAGCAGATTACAGCGTGGCAAACAAATGACAGACAATGAACCTTGGCGAACCAGCAAGAAACAGAATCACCTTAAGAAGGGGTGGATAATCTTAAGCATTTAAATCTTGGTAAAAGAATACTTGCATTGGTCGTTGTGGCTGAACAGAAATGTGTGCGTGTGCGTGTCCTTTCTCTATGTGTCCATTTAGCTGGAAATGTTCTTGCGGTTCTTCCGGAGCTCGTGCAGTTCGCGGGAAGTTCAAACGGTCTACTTGTAAGAGTTGCTAGAAACTTAGTTTAAAGTTTGTTTCACTCGTAGGTAGAAATGAATGAACACGAGACTAAACAAGGCAAGAACTCGGAGATACGACTACTATAAAAAGTAAAGTAAAACACAAAACAAAATGGAGAGAAGACGAGACGAGACTCATACAAGCATTCGGATCTTGTGATCCGTAACATTTAAAGTGTGAAATGAACACACCTCTAGGCGTATGCAAACCAATAAGAACCGTTTTCCTTTGTCGGGAACGTTTTTATGACCCATTGTTCGGGCAGACCTCTGAATCATGTAATTTGACTGGATGTTTAACACACAAATCTTTTAGATGCTTATAATCCTAATGCGTCATAAAGTTAACAAAATGTGATGTGAATTAACAAATGGGGAACGAAGATTGGAGTTTAAAGAGACCAAACATGCCACAAATATGATTTATATAAACCATAGTATGTAAACAGGCCTAAAACATTAATCCAAAAGTTTACAAGAACACAACAACCAAACCACATAGAAGGAAAATCATTAGATGAGAAAATGAGAGACATGTTTAGATATATTCCTCAAGTGGATATATAATTAACATGGTTTATATAAAATCCTCAAAAAGAACTGGAGTAAGCTGTAGCAGCTCTCTGCAGATTCCTTTTGGGGTCGTAAAACTCTTATCAGTCTAAAATGGGTCCTGTAACAGGACCGCGTTCTGTTAGAGATACATTCTTTAAAATAAGTTAGACTTAGAGTTTCAATTCACACAACTAGGGAACCATTACAGTCAATAAAAAGGGGGAAACATGCATGCATACAGAATATGTCATATACATTTCAGAATTATTTATATTCTGTGTTAGATACAAAGGAGTTTGTGTGTGTGTGTGTGTGTGTCAGAGGCCACCTGGATTTCTCTCTTGCAGAGAGAGGGGGTTTTGACTGATAACAAAAGTCTTTGAAGCTGTCTCTTTGAGTTTTGAGGCAATAAGCGTGTCAAAAAGGGTCATTTGATTCAGACTCTTAGGCGCTAAGCTGTGATTTACACTTAAGGGTTAACGGTTAAAAGCTTTTTCTGAATCTTAAAAATGACAAGTCACCGTGAGATTGTCCATACGCTACAACTGGTTAATTGAAAAGAAACAGCTCAAAATAATGATTCATTCACTAATCAGCTCCTCAAGGTCAACTCACTGATTCAGTGATTCAGCAGTAAATAGTTGTAGTGACCACCAGAACACTGACTCAACTCATCAGTGATCAGTGAGTTGAGCTGAGTCAACTCAATGGATCAGAAAGTTATATTGAGAATGAATCAGTCTGATTTGTAAAGAAATTGATTAAGTGGTTCATTTTAAAGAACAGGCTCAAAATAACCGTTCATTCACTGATTTTGTTAACCGATTTAATGATCCGGTAGCAGAGATTCACAGCTCACAGGAAGTGCTCATCCCCTTCATCGTTTATCCTTAAACATAAAATTAGGTTTCCGTTGAACAAAAAAATGAGATTTTTTCATCTATCTATCTATCTATCTATCTATCTATCTATCTATCTATCTATCTATCTATCTATCTATCTATCTATCTATTTTCAGCTCCAATCCTTCACTGTGAATTGAAGCACTAAAAGCAACTGTAGATGGATGTATGCTTGAGGAAAGTTTAAACCACAGCAACAGCTGTTTGCAGTCCCAGAGTTTAATGTGGCAGTGATGGTGAAGAGCGTGAAGGGGAGGTGTTGCTGCAAAAGCTGAGAGCAGATATGGGGAGAAGAGAAGAGAACTGGTGCTATCGGTCTAGGGCAGGCAAGACTGGCTGGCAGGATGCTGGGTACGAAAGGGCGTGAGGTGCAGTGCTGGCAGCCCAACTACAGCAGTCCCAGAGCCCAGTGGCTCAGCTTAGAGAGAATATCGACAGCCTCACAGAGGACTAGGTGACATGGGTCAGTGACAGGCTGCAGAAGGACTGATGTTTGTGTGCATGTGTGTGTGAATGGAGGTGTGTTATCAAAGCTAAGCGGGGGCAGAGGAAAGTATAGTTCTAGACTGCGTGCAGTGAATTCAAACTGCTTTTAATGGGTATAAAGTGTGTTCAAAAACTTCAACGATGTAGCTGTCACTGAAGAGAACAGACAGTGGTTATGAAAACACCTCAAATTGCATGGTAGTGGCTATGAAAATATTTGAGAATCACAGATTAAATGCATGTTTCAGCACATTCATGTCAGTTTAAAACAGTAATGTGTGTTATTTAAGCAAATATAATAATGCACCTTAACATCACATATTATTACTCACTGACAAGGTGTTGACGCCCTCACTGCATTTTGCAAGGGAAAGAAAAACAAATGTTCAGACTTTTAATAAAGCAGCTCCAGGGTTCATGAATTGTAGTGCATTCACTTGATTTCTCCATCTAGCATTTCTTATTATTTTGTGCCTATGCTGTGACACTAGTCCTGATGATCAGGAATGGGACAGGCTGTGACAGGCAAGAGGAAAAGGGAAGGCCTATGGACTCTTCACATATCAGAAGACTTTTCCCCAGAGCACTAGACATGCCACATATCAGTAGTCTCATACGTCCGTCAGCATGCAAATAAGCACTTCGCCTGGACTAAATAATACATCAGCATGTGTTTGAGGCTGGGCCACTGCCCCGTGGGTACGAGTTTTGGGCACTTAATGTCAGTCGGCTCAGTTATGGTGTGGTGATGCCACATCCACCTCGGTTTCCCGTGGGCAGAATGCTATGTGGTCTAAAAGCACGTAGAATCTGACAGTGAACATGCGTAGTTTAGGCACAATTAGGGCACTAACATCCACAGATATGAGTACAGTGGAACTGTCACCTTACATTTGTGTGCGTACATGAGTTTAAGCCACAAACAAACGTCAGTTCATTTAAACAAAAGCGACTTGATCTATGAGATGCAGTTTGATTTAGGTGCCTGTTGCTAATTTATATGATTTATTCTTGTAAATTGCAGCAACAAATTTCCCAATGATATAGCCTATGATCAGTGTTGGGAGAGCTACTAAAATGTAGCTAAGCCACCAACAATTAGGCAAGATAAAATGGAAGCAGAGAAAGAAGCAGTTTGCACAAGCTACACAGCAAAAGTATCTTCGTACTTTGAAGGTGTTTAATTATTTTTTTATTTTTTTTAAATAAACAAACTATTAAAATGACTGTAATAAATTACCACTTAGGGTCCTGTCTTGCACCCAGTGCATTTGACTTTGTACATCAACGCGTGTATCATTCCTATTTCGCACCCGACGCACAGCGGACTTTTCCCTCCACAGACGCACATCAGTAAATTAGGGAATGAACTTGCGCTCCCAGGGGCGGTTCAGCTAAAAGAGGAGGCGTGTTCCGGCGCAAACGTTCCCTGGTGCTATTTTGCAGTTCCAGAAAACAATTCCGCCACAGACCATGCAGGAAAAACCTAGTCTAAAGTCAGTGGCGCGTTCAGATGCTATTTTAAGGGCACATGCTTGGCCATAATGTAGCGTGTGCACAACGTGCATACACTTTGCTTCTCTCATCTACACACAGTTGACATTTTTGCAAACCATACATAATTACAAGGAAAAATATTCCACACGAGGGAAATCATTGTGGTGTCCATGAAGATGTGAAAAAATGAGAACAAGCGCGCCTGCTCTTAAAGGGAATGTGAGATGATGCTCTGATTGGTTTATCGTTAAAATAGGGCCCGTGGTGTCTATGAGAGCAGAAAATAAAATGGGTGTTCAAACTTATAGTTTGGTTCTTTTGGAAAAAGATAAATTTAGTCTTGGTTCGCTTAACTCCACACGTCTTTTTTAACACCAAACCTAATGATACAAAAATGCCTCTATGACGTATATTTTGCGACGGAACTTACCGAACATCCAAAACTATGGCCAGATGCGCTTGTTGTATGTGCGTACATACTATGGTATTTTTACTACCTGAGAACTCATGAAGATCTTATAAAATTCGTAAAGGAGTCAAAAACAGTGCCAGGAATTTGTTACACACACAAACGATCTGCTGCAAGAAGTCATGATTTCGACGCATGTACTGAACTGTAATGGACAATATCGCGACTACACTGTAAAAACTAAAGGAGCCTCAAATATCCTGTCGGATACTCAAGGAACTTCAAAATGTAATTTAGGTGCCTTAAAGCTATTTCCCCTATAGTAGGGTTATATAAGCACTTTGTATTTAGTTCAGAGGTTCTGGAGTCACCTTTTCATTACCATGAGACCTCGAAGTGCTTTGGGGGAAAATAGAGGAACTTGAATGCGATAAAAGGGTTATTGGAAGATCTTTTAACATTTAAGTGGTTCCTGGAAGATCTCTTATGTTAAAGCCAGCATCTGGAGGAACCCAATGGTTCAGTGAGGCCAGAATAAGATTATTATTATACTATTATTATTATTATAGGCTACTTAAGTTTGATTCAGTAGGCCTATACATACCCAGGTGAAAAAGACGTACTATTAAATGTATTAAAAATGTACTTGAGTGTGTTTTTAGTAGACCGACAATACAAATATACTTTAATGCATTTTTAATACATTTAACAGTAGCCTACGTCTTTTTCACTTGGGTAGCTTACATTTATTTAGTATAAGCCTATTTTATTAAGTAATTTAAACCTTAAACAACAACACTAAATAATAATAATATGAATAATATGAAGAAGAAGAACCAGGAGGAGAAAAGTTTTATTCTGTCACAAAACTGCTGCTATTCCTCTGCTATCATCGCTTCAGTGATGCTCGCGGTGCTCGCGGCTTCGCACGCAACAAAGCTCAGCTGATCGACGTCATCGGGTTTGAAAGTAAAGGCTCCCCTCATCAAAGCTTCGCCGTTTGTTCGGCTCTCCATTACAAGGTTTGTAAACTCGCCAAATAAATATAAATACAGAGTCTACTCACTATATATTCAAACACACACATATATAATCTAAATGTATTATACATTACTACGTTTTTACAGTGTTTACCACTCGTTTATTGCACAGTATCTGGTATGAAGGTTTTAGCCGCGATGCTCACAAATGTTACGTTGATCTAATGTTAATGAACAAATGGAAATTATTGACTTACTGTCTTAGATTGATTTAGTCATTCAATTCAACATATTCTGTACAACTGTGTCTTCAAATTGCTGATATGTGACCCTGGACCACAAAACCAGTCTTATGTGTATTTTTTTTTAAATTGAGATTTATACATCATCTGAAAGCTGAATACATAATCTTTCCATTGAAGTATGGTTTGTTAGGATAGGGGTCACATATAGCCTAACTAATTTAGCTGATTCCTGCTGTCGTCATTGGCGTTTGTAATGAATAACAAAAGCAGGTTAATATAGTTTGGTCTGTTTTTGTTTAGCCTAACTTTACTTACTAGCCTAACTTACATGTTCCCTCATTCTCTCACATACCATTTTAAAGCCATTTACTGGTCAATAAATATTATGTTGTGAATAATCAGCTTTGTTCTTTTGTTTCCCCAGAACAACCATTACATTTCTAAAATAATCTGAACATTTCAGTGGCAACATTATATTACAGTAAGTTGCACCACATGCAAGTACTTTATTACTATGAACTTTCTCTGTGTGAAATTGTGTTTTTTGACTGTGTACTTGTGTTTTTTATCAGTTATTCTCTGAAAATCTTCCCTCATGCTCTCAAATCTCATTCATGTTACTCAGAAAAATAATATCACAGGTTTGGTTCACAAATAATGCTATGCATTTTTTCTTATATCTTTATCATTTGCATTTGAATATATTGAATATAGGCTATACATTTTAACTCTGAATTATAACTTCAAGTTTAGTCTTTTTCGACAAAAAAGAAAAAGAAGGAAAAAGCTATTGTATGGCTTCAGAAGACTTACAACACAACCCGTAACACATGAGTTGTGAACTCATTGATTATTTTTAGGATCTTTTCTGGGACATTTTTGGAGCTTAACCATTTTTACATAAATTGTTGCATTGAATTGAGCTAGACATGTGTACATAAGAATGGTTTCATGAAGTAAGTAAGTAAGTAAGTAAGTAAAATTTATTTGTATAGCACATTTCACAGATAAAAATCACAAAGTGCTTCACAACAAAAGGAAGAATACACAACACTTATAAATAAATACATTACAGCCCATAATCAAAATAAACAGAAGTACACATAAGACCAGCCTAACCACCCTACAGTCTAGTTAAAAGCCTCTTTAAAAAGAAGAGTTTTCAACTGGGTTTTAAAATTTTCCACACAATCCAAGCAGCGTATGGAAGGAGGCAAAGCGTTCCACAACCGAGGTGCCACAACTTGAAACGAACGGTCCCCTCTGGTTTTAAAATGTGTAAGGGGGGCAACTAAAAATCTCTGGCCTGTTGATCTCAGACTACGTGAGGACGTACGCAGCTGTATCAGGTCAGAGATGTATGGGGGCGCCTGTCCTTGTAGGGCTCTAAAAGTTAGAACCAAAATTTTAAAGTGCATTCTAAATTTCACTGGTAGCCAATGAAGTGAAGCTAAAATAGGAGTAATATGTGCCCTTTTACGCGTGTGGGTTAAAAGCCTAGCAGCAGAATTTTGGACAATCTGGAGACGACAAAGATCCTTCTTATTAAGGCAAGTAAAAAGACTGTTACAATAGTCTAAACGAGACGAAATAAAAGCATGAATGATCATCTCCAACTCGGCCTTTGACACCAAGGCTCTAATCTTAGAAATGTTCCTTAATTGAAAGAAACAGTTTTGAATAAGTTGCTTCGAGTGTTTCTCCAGAGACATGGCCGCATCAAAAACAACACCTAAGCTCCTGAGACTCGGCTGAACAGACGAACCTAAGGCACCGATATGTTGTTTTATCTGAGGGATGCTCTGCTCAGGGGCGATGATTAAAGTTTCAGTCTTGGCTGAGTTCAGTATTAAAAAGTTATCATTTAGCCACTGCTTGATCTTACTCAAGCAGTTGATTAAAGATGACAGTCTATATAACTCAGTAGGCTTAAAAGAACAGTATAACTGAATGTCATCTGCATACAAGTGATAAGAGACATCCTGAAACTGGCTGATTATCTGTCCTAGAGGAAGTATATACAGAAGGAAAATAATCGGTCCCAGGACAGAACCCTGAGGAACACCACTCGATAAACCTGCAGTATCTGACATGATCTGATTAATAAAAACACTAAAACTTCTACCGGTAAGGTAAGATGAAAACCATTTTAAAACTGATCCAGATATCCCTAATAGATACTGAAGTTTATTAAGCATAATATTGTGATCAATAGTGTCAAAGGCAGATGTAAGGTCCAGTAAAACTAACACTGTATGCTTCCCAGAATCAGCTGACATCAAAATATCACTTGAAACCTTCACCAGTGCAGTTTCCGTAGAATGTTTTTTACGAAAACCTGATGAATGAATTACACAATTTTTTTCTGCTTGTGTTTCATGCAGTGAAATTGAATGGCTGGGGTTGCATTATGCCTGAGATCTGCTTTTGGGTTCAGCAGACAGAAAGTCAAACAGGTTTGGAACGTCACTAGGCTGAGGAAATTATTTAAATTTCACAACTATCACTTTAATAACCTTACTAACAGTACATTTTGTACTTTGCAGGGATCTCTGTAAGCTGAAATACAAGTTTGAACAAGAATAAGAATCCTCCTGTAGACCTGAAAATCATTGAAGTGCCTGGACCATCCACCAGAAAAGAGAAAAAACAAACGGAAAACGAATCTGCTGTACAACCTCACACCAACTTGGTCCCATAGTGACATTTTTGACCACAAACGACATTGCTGATCGTGTGGATTCTTATTGAAATGACTGGAATTCACCAGTGAACATTCACAGAACAACAGATAATTGTACTGCACCTTAATACTGTTTCCAGGTCGAAGCCTCTACTTCCTCTGTCTTGTTTCATGAGAATACTCAACAACCATTTATGAACACTGTTGATTCAAGTCACACATTTAAGCTTTTCAAAAGCCATAGTGTACATTACAGTCTCCAGTCTCACGGCATCCCAGACTTCAACATTTTATGATTCAAAATAGCTGAATAACTAACCATCAGAGATTTCGGTATAGAGATAAAGGTTAGGATCATAATTTTCAGGAATATTACAGCACAATGAGTGTATATTAGCACTGTTTGTTGTTTGTTTTTGGCATCTGATAGAGCTTTTGGACTTGGAAACAGTGATGTCAGACTTACCATCGGACTGAAACACAAATGTTTTAAAGTTAAGTAAAGATGGACATTTTTAATTAGTCAAAATGTAATTTTTTTTTACATTGATTTATTTAGTGGAACATATGTGTTTCCATGCATTTTGTTGAGATGTCTTTTCTTGTTTATCTATTGTATATACAGTACATGGTTGATTATTCATGTTGCTTATGTATTATTCTATTTTTTTTTTGTGTATTCATTGATATTAATCTATAGTTAGCTTTTTTTCCCATGTGCATGGAAGTGTATGTATAAAAATGAATATCAAATATGTAATAACAATTCTTATTTTGTATTTGGTTCAATTTGTTTATTATAATAGAAGTCAAAGGTAACTATAGTAACAACATGAAATTAAATATAAAAAAAAAAAAAATTAATTTGATTCCTGGAGGCACCCAAAGTGGTTCCACACAGTGCCTAATATAAGAGTTCCTCAGGAAACCTGTGTGGTTCCTCAGAGAACCGCCCCTTTTTAAAGGGTGCCTAGAGGATCTACAGACGGTTCTGCTGGTGTGGCAAAGTGAAGAACCCCAAAAGGTTCCTCCAGGCACCTTTTATTTTTACAGTGTATGATGAGAAAAACCATGCTTGAGCATTCTGACCTGTTTTTGGTTCGTTTATGTCTTTGGTCCGTGTTGCGCGTGTTGCGTGTGGCTAAATCCGCTCATTGTCTGCATACATGTGATGGTATTTTGACCAGCTGAGAATTCATGAGGAGTTTATCAAATGTGTAAAGGACCCAAAACAGCAGCAGGAATTCCTCCGTTTAACACAAATGAAGATCTGCTGCAAGGAGACCGAACTGTAATTGGCAACGTAGCTACTATGACGAAAAAAACAAAAACAAAAAAACAGGTATGCTTCAGCATTCTGTCCCCTTTAGGCTTTTTTTTGGTTAGTTTACATATGTTTGGTCCGTGTTGTGTTCATTTATCAGTCGAATCGCACCCGAGTTCACTTGGAAGCGGACTGAGACCCATCTTTTCAGGGAAGAAAACTAAGATAATGGCACTTTTTAAAATAACTTTACATTTTGGTAAAAGTCTTTGTTAGTGTTTTGATAGTCTTTTGATTATTTTGGAACTTACCTTCAGTTATCTTTTTTTTTTTATTCTGAAGTTGAACAGATTCAGTGATCTGTCCAAATGATTCAGAATGAATCAAACTGATTCAGACTATACTGCTAACCCTTTTGACCAATTCATTGATTTGTTCACATTGGCAAATGAATCACTTTGAAGAGTGCATTGATCTGATTCTGCACAGCACTGACTTAATTGCCAATATACTGAAAAATTATCAGGGAGAAGAAAATGGCAATGGCTACATTATTTAACTCTTTCACCGCCTGAGTTTAAAAGAAAAAGTTGCCAACCAGTGTCAGTGTATTTGATCAATTTCACGAATAGTTCATGGCCCGCAGAATATTTGTTTGTATGAATATCTCAACATGCATGCATATGTAAATAGAAAGAATAGAGCCTCTGCCTTAAAAAAAACAAACAAAGAAAAAAAAACTTTTATTCTAGCTTCATGCTGTCACGGATACACCCTTGTCAGCACCAGACATCCTCACTCCGCTCACTCGTTCACAATCCCCTGAGTTCTGATTGTCTGCACCTGCCTTCACTACCTGTTTGCACTCTGCACCCATGATCTCAAGCACTACTTATGTTCAGCACTTCCATCAGTTCACTGTCTGGTCTTGTTGATACCACACTGACTTACACGACTCTACCCGCAACCTGAATTCAATTCAAATTTATTTGTATAGCGCTTTTCACAATACACATTGTTTCAAAGCAGCTTTACAGAAAGTGCATTTCAGAAATGTACATAGAAAAATACAGTTAGTTAATCATGTATTAATTTAGGGCATAACATATCGGCAGCGTTGAGTCGTCTCTTCACAGGCGTCGAGTCGTATCTTCACAGGTGTTGGGGCATCTGAAGTTTCCATGAGAGGCTGGATACAAACTGGAGCTGACGAACTCTATTTACCTCGGGACTAGCGACTAGCGTCCCGAGATAACAACAGAAAAGCAGATGGGAAATAATTAGCATAGCTGCTGTTCATAATATTAATGCATTCGATCTGATTCAACTGTAGTATAAAAGGTAAGTATTTAGTGGACTTAGATATCCTAGGAATGACCAGAAGCCTCGATTTTAGTGATCTTAAAGAGTGCGATGGATTGTAGGGCGATAGAAGTTCCGTTAAATACCCAGGAGCTAAACCATTTAGGGCTTTATAGGTCAGTAGCAATACTTTGTAATTGATACGGAACTTAATAGGTAACCAGTGTAGCGATGATAGAATTGGTGTTATATGATCATATTTTCTTGACCTAGGAAGAACTCTAGCAGCTGCATTTTGGACTAACTGTAGCTTGTTTATTGAGGATGCAGGACAACCAGCTAATAAAGCATTACAGTAATCTAGTCTTGAGGTCATGAATGCATGAACTAACTTTTCTGCATCAGAAACAGATAGCATGTTACGTAGCTTAGCAATGTTTCTAAGGTGGAAAAAGGCTGTTCTTGTAACATGAAATATGATTTTCGAAAGACAAGTTGCGGTCTAGTATAACACCCAGGTCTCTTACTGTAGTGGATAAAGTAACAGGATATCCTTCTAAATTAAAATTGTATTGTAAGAGGTTTTGTAGGCAGTTTTTTGGACCAATAAGTAATACCTCCGTTTTATCTGAATTTAATAGCAGAAAATTACACGTCATCCAGTATTTTATCTTTAACACACTCTGTCAATTTAGATAATTTAGTGTTTTCATCTGGTTGTGATGAAATATATAATTGAGTGTCATCAGCATAACAGTGAAAATTAATTCCATGTTTTCTTATAATATTACCAAGTGGCAGCATATATATTGAGAATAGCAGAGGGCCTAACACAGATCCTTGCGGCACTCCATAGTTTACTGATGTTATCTTTGATTTTTCCCCATTTAAACAGACAAAATGGTTGCGGTCTGATAAGTACGATCTAAACCAGTTTAATGCCTGTCCATGAACACCAGTGTAGTTTTGTAGTCGATCTAAGAGTATTTTGTGATCTATAGTGTCGAACGCAGCGCTAAGATCGAGTAAAACTAGTATTAAGATACAGCCTGAACCGAACTCTACCAGCTTGTCTAACTTACCTTTTCATCGTCTGATCCCCTTCCAGTCTCTCCAGTTCCTTGTCTCGCCTGGTTGATCATCCTGTCTGGTCTTCACTCTGTCTCTCCGGTTCGCCTTCCTGTCTGGTCATCATCCTGTCTCTCCGGTTTATCATTCATTCCTGTGTTCAGATAAGAGACTCAGTCAGACTTCCATTTACCATCAGTATTCAACCTATCTGCAATTCAGCTATTTACCTATCATTGTTGATCCTTTTCTCTTTAATAAACCTTTGTGTATATACTACCTGTCTGTGTTCTGCCACTTCATGACAGAAGACCGGACCAACATGCAAGAGCCAACGGATCATATCGATGAAGAAGCTTCGCCTCAGATTCCTGTAAACGCTGTTTTGCAGGAGATTCGTCAAGCTCTTCATCCACCAGTCACTAATTCCATCCACCAGTCACTAATTACATCCACCAGTCACTAATTCTTCTTCGTCTGCCTCTGTCAGTCCCATGGCCCGACCAGCGACTTACTCTGGCGAGGAGGGGGCGTGCAGTGGTTTTTTGCTTCAGTGCGAACTGTATCTGGAAATGCAAGCTTCACAGTTCCCCACGGAAAGAGCAAAAATCGCTTTTATCATCTCTCTTCTCACTTCTCTGGGCTCGAGCACTATGGGTTGCAAACGGTACTGACACTCAGTCTTTTACGAATTTCATTGGTCATTTCCGAGAAGTTTTTGCTCAAACTCTTAACGCTCTGTCTGTTCACGATCAGTTATTTCGTCTGCGGCAAGGACATTCCTCTGTTTCAGAATATGCATTGCAGTTTCGCACTCTGGCAGCTAACAGTGGATGGAATGAGACGTCCTTGATTACCGCTTATCATCAGGGTCTCAATCGAGACATTTGCTTACAACTGGCAATCTACGATGACAATATAGGAGTGGAAGGTCTCATTCAATGCTCCATTCGAGTAGCCCAGCGTCGCACTGCCTGCTTATATGATAACCCTGCACTGCCTCCTCCTCACCCAATATCAACAGTCAACCCTCCAGTACCAGAACCCATGGAAGTGGATTCAACCCATTTAACTTCAGCAGAACGGCAACATCGCATTCTCAATAATCTGTCTTTACTGTGGAACCACTGGTCATCTCCGCATCGCATGTCCAATTCGTCCACCACGATCTACGGTGAGTACAGTTGATCTTCCCTTTTTCATTTCATCCATTAAATATACTCCAGTCTGGCTTACATATCTCCGATCTTTTCCAGCGAAATCATTGATCGATTCCGGCTCCGCTGGCAATTTCATCTCTCTCTACACTTCAAAGACTTCAAGCTCACTGGAAATCCATAAATCAACCTTTGCATGTACAATCAATCCTGGGAAAACCGCTTGGTCGTGGTAACGTCCGGTACTGCAGTCCCATCCTCTCCGTCAAAATCGGATGCTTGCATGAAGAGGAATTATCCTTTCTGGTACTGGAGGGCTCAACGGCCAACATCATCATGGGACGCCTGTGGCTGGAACTCCATTCCCTGGATATTTGCTGGTCTACTGGAGAAGTTTGTCAGTGGGGAGAACTGTTTTTCTCATTGTCTACATCCTGTCAAGAAGGTTTCCTCTTCCTCATCTACTTCGGTTTCCAATCTGTCTATCGGTTCAACTACCATCGAAAGTCCAGCCACTGACACCGAATCTGAGATCCCAATCTACTACCGGGCGTTCCAGGATGTATTCAGTAAGCAACTGGCTACTAAACTTCCACCTCATCGGCCATGGGACTGTGCGATCGACCTGCTGGCTGGGGCGACTCCACCTCGCGGTAAGATCTACCCGCTGTCCATCCCGGAACAGAAGGCCATGGAGGAGTACATCGAGGAGGCTCTTCGTCAGGAATACATCCAACCATTTACGTTCCCTTGCCGCTTCCAGTTTTTTTCTTCATAAGTAAAAAGGATGGAGGCTTGCGCCCCTGTACTGATTATCGAACCCTCAACACTTCTACTGTCAAGTTCCGTACCCCCTTCCTCTGGTTCCAGCCGCCTTGGAGCAACTACGTGATGCACGGATCTTCTCTAAATTAGACCTTCGCAGTGCATACAATCTGATACGTATCCATAAGGGGGATGAGTGGAAGACGGCGTTCATCACCCCTTCTGGGCACTATGAGTACAGGGTCATGCCCTTCAGTTTGTCCAACGCTCCTGCCGTCTTTCAAGGTTTCATGAACGAGATTTTCAGAGATTATCTCAGCGGTTCATCATCGTCTACATCGATGACATGCTCATCTACTCGTCCAGTCTGTCTGAACACGTCCGCCATGTGTAGATGGTTCTTCAATGGATACGCGATCATCAGCTGTAGGTTTCAGCAAAATCAGCGCACCCATCACCTCTCTGTTAAAGAAAGGGGCCATGTCTCTGTCCTGGACCACTGAAGCCACCAATGCTTTTGAAAAGCTCAAAGATTCCTTCTGTTCCGCTCCTACCCTCAGTCATCCTGATCCAGATCTTCCATTTCTCGTCAAGGTGGACGCTTCTACCACGGGGGTAGGAGCGGTTCTTTCGCAGCGGCAGGGGAAGCCTCCCAAACTCCATCCATGTGCCTTCACCAAAAAGCTGTCCCCGGCGGAGCAGAATTATGACATCGGCAACCGGGAATTACTGGCTATCAAACTGGCCTTGGAAGAATGGAGACACTGGCTGGAGGGAGCGAAATACCCATTTGAAGTCATCACCGATCATCATAACCTGGAGTACCTTCGAGATGCTAAGCGACTCAACACCCGTCAAGCCCGCTGGTCACTTTTTTCACTCGATTCAACTTCACAGTTTCCTATCGACCAGGTTCCAAGAACATCAAGGCTGATTCCCTCTCTCGGTTGTATCAACCAGAATCCACCTCTTCGAATCCGGAACCTATCCTCCCTCCAGCCGTAATAGTCAGTCCCATTTTTTGGAGCCTGGATGACCATATCGCCGAAGCCACTCAAACCGAACCTGCCCCGCCGGGAGGTCCTGAGGGACGGACCTATGTACCATCTCGCTTGTGTCTGTCCCTCATGGACTCATTACACACATCTCCAGGCTCTGGACACCCAGGCAGCCAACAAACCCTCTCGCTCTTACAACAACGCTACTGGTGGCCCAATATGACCCAGGATACCTCCTGATATGTGAGAAGCTGTCCAGTCTGTGCCATGGCCAAAGTCCCTCGACGTCTTCCTGAAGGCAAACTGGTTCCACTTCCAATACCCACCAGACCTTGGTCACACCTCGGGGTGGACTTCATTACCGATCTTCCCTCCTCTGACTCCACATGTGTTTTGGTGGTTGTAGATCCCTTCTCTAAAGCCTGTAAGCTGATTCCTCTGCCTGGTTTACCCACAGCCTTCGAGACCGCTGAAACCTTCTTCAATCAAATCTTCAGACATTTCGGGATTCCCGAAGACATAGTTTCAGATCGAGGACTTCAATTCATTTCTCGTGTCTGGAAGTCCTTCAATCTCCTTGGTGTTACTGTGAGTCTTACCTCGGGATATCATCCCCAGTCCAATGGCCAAACCGAAAGGAAGATTCAGGATATCGGGAGGTACCTGCGGTCATATTGTCACGACCTACAGGACTGCTGGAGCCAATACCTACCCTGGGCCGAGTATGCACAAAACTCTCTCCGACAATCCACTACAGGTCTAACTCCGTTTCAGTGCATACTCGGCTATCAACCGCCCCTGTTTCCCTGGTCAGGTGAGCCTTCTGATGTCCCGGCAGTCCATCACTGGTTCCAAGAGAGCGAGAGGGTATGGGACTCAGCACACGTACAGCACGGATACACCCTTGTCAGAACCAGACATCCTCACTCCGCCCACTCGTTCACAATCCCCTGAGTTCTGATTGTCTGCTCCTGCCTTCACCACCTGTTTGCACTCTGCACCCATGATCTCAAGCACTACTTATGTTCAGCACTTCCATCAGTTCACTGTCCGGACTCGTCGATACCTGCAACCTGAACCGAACTCTACCAGCTTGTCTACCTACCCGTTCATCGTCTGATCCCCTTCCAGTCTCTCCGGTTCCTCGTCTCGCCTGGTTGATCATCCTGTCTGGTCTTCACTCTGTCTCCGGTTAAACTTCCTGTCTGGTCATCATCCTGTCTCTTCGGTTCATCATTCATTCCTGTGTTCAGATAAGAGACTCAGTCAGACTTCCATTTACCATCAGTATTCAACCTATCTGCAATTCAACTATTTACCTATCATTGTCGATTCTGTGCTCTTTAATAAACCTTTGTGTATATACTACCTGTCTGTGTTCTGCCACTTCATGACACATGCATTCTTTTTTATCAACCCTTGAATGTAAGTAAAAAAAAAAAAACACAACATTTTGAGCAAAAAGCTGAGAAAATCATGTTTTTGTCAGACTACATCTAGATCTAATTCAGAACGATGACCAAAACGTATATGGAGTTGATTGAGTCCATCAATACCCCTAATGCTTGCACAGCCCTAAATCTCATCCTGGGTCGACATTTAATTCGGTAACATTAGGTAGTTTTGATTTATATGCTGTTTAATGTTGTTGATTGTGTTATTTTAAATATGCATGATTACATATGAGATCACTTGTTTCTGCATCTTCTTCGAATGTGTTTTGATCAGGAGATTCAGTACTCTTTCAGAAGATGTGTAATCACGTCCCCTTACCTTATAACAGTGAAAACAAGGAAAGCTGGAAAATTCCATCTATGGCAGGGAAGCGTTTTCTTACAGATTATGGAAATTACCGCCAATAGTGGTGAAAGCTAAAAATTAAAGTGACAAATAGCTTCACTATTTTTAGCAATGCAACTGCCTAACACTATTACTAACATAGCTTAAAGGTACACTGTGTAGTTTAAGTATTTTATTAGCTAAAATCAATGTCTTTATGCATAAATATGTCCTCATTGGTGTAAAATTACCTCTGCCAATGATCTGACTTATCCTTGTAGTCCAAGGAGATTTCCATGTTGTTCCGCCATTTTGAAAAACTATAATAACAGAGGGGGACTAAAAGCACAAGCCTACCTCAGCGCGTTTCCTGCGTTTTTGTTCAGAGCCAGCGTCACGTGATTGATGTCACGACCGGCTCAAAGCCGTGACAAATAAGTGGAGGACATAGTAAATGTAGCCTGTGGGTTTGAGGTGCTCTCTTTTCCCTCTCTCTTCTCCCTCTTTCTCCACCTCTCGCTCACTTTCACTCTTCCCCGTATTGCTACGTCACCTAATGTGGGTGGGAGAGGTTGGCAATTAAGAGCAGGCAGGTGTATAGGCACCTGGGGTCCTCATGCCGGTAGCCATTCACTGTAGCTAGCTGCTAACGCGCTGGAGTGCAGCAGTGTTCTGGGGTGCTGTTTGTAGCGCAAGGTATGTCCAAACTATCTGTTGTTGTATGACTATAATGGTTACTTGGGTTCAGTGCACCAAGGGAGGTTTTATTGTTTTCTTGATGGGCTAAGGTGTTACCGAGTGATTGCCAACGGCGCTACTGTTTGTGTGTGTGTGTGTGTGTGTGTGCGCACGCTTCGAAAACATGTTTGGAATGCCTAGAGTGACAAGCAAAGAGGAGGTAAACTTTTAGTCTATCTGTTTTAGCGTATCCCTGCTTGTTTATTGCGTTAGTTGTAATGAGGCTCCGTTGTTATGTTCGCCAGCGTTCAGTGACCCTGGTGAATGCGTGAAGCGCCGGAACACTGTCTACTCACCCAATCGCTAGACTGCAAAAAGGTATGTTATGGCTTTGATTATAATGTGTTTGGTAAAAAGCAAAACCTGTAACAAAGTTATGTGCTTCATTGTCTTCGCTGAAAGAAGCAATGGTAGAGGGTTTTTTTCTCTCAGTAATTCTACCGGCTCACGTCTGGTTAGGACCTAACAGTATTTAATTTATGGGTCTTGTGTTCGGCGTGTGTGCGCGTGTGTTTAGTAGCTATATGTAAATAGACTGACTGATTATGAATCTTAGGCGCACAGAGCACTCAACTGGGTCTCTTGTTTCTTGTTTTTTTTCTATAGAGGCTACAGCCAATCCGATTGTCGGCTGCTGTTCTCTTGAATGTGTTTGAATGTGTATGTATGTGTAGGTGCTGCTTTTTAGACACTTTTTCGTTTTGTTTATTGATTTATTTATTTTTATTTTACCACTAGCCGGCGGGCTGTAAGAGATTTGTGTTAGTGAACTGATTATGGCCACTGGCTAGCGGTTTCTTCTTTGTGTTTGTCTTCCCCCCTTCCCTATTAATAGCCTTGGTGTGGATTGGGCCCATAGGATAGATTAGCCCACCGGGTTCTAGCTTGGTTTCCTTAGAGTGTTTCACCCATTTGGAACCGATGTGTGCAGTGTAATGCTGTGAAGTGTGCATCTTTTGTAATAGCTCAAAGAGCATGGTTGCCGTGGTGTGTAAGCTGAGTTTGTAGAGTTCGTTCTACTCTAAAGTGGTGTGCCTTAGCTCGCGTGTGGTATCGAAACCTAGGCCTGGTTAAGCTTATATTCCGGTGGCCCACCCAACTATGGCTTATCCCTATGTTAAATGATGGATTTGTGTGTTTTTTATTGACAACCTAAAGCGACTCATTTTTACCTAAGATAAAATAAAGATTGTATCTTTTTACTTTGCTAAACCAAGCCTGTGCGTGCTTCTTTATAAAATAGAGTCCCCTTGCTCTCACCAGTCTTGTCCAAGGGGTGGCGTAGTCAGCACTGCCATCGCCCCTCCAGGGGGCAACATAAAGGTTGGTAAAGTTGCAACAAATATTTATTAACATAAGTAGAAAAATATGTAAAACGAGAAATCAATTACAAAATAACTAACAATTTCTGTCTGACAAACAATGTTAAAGTGTCAGACAGAACAATGCTCAAAGTTAATACAAAGGAGAACATAAACAAACAAAACCGAAACCAAAACGAACGGGAGCAAACAAGTCTCAGTGTCTTTCAGCTCTGGAGCTCTCTGAAACACTCAACATTCTCAAAGCCTAAGCTTATATACAGGTGCACATCAGTCTCCCGATGACCCTGCACAGGTGTACATCATTCTCCTGATGAGTCTCCCAGCCAGACCCACCGGTCGACAACAGCAGGAACAACCGGAGACTCGTCACACTGAAACCAGCTGAAACGGACAAGGAGATCAGTGAGAGGCGCTTGTCACTGCCCCAGCAAATTTGAAAGGCTGCACTGCACGGTACTTCATAATGCAGGATCATACTCATGCCAAGCCACAGGAGAAGGAATCCTCATCGCCAAAAAAGCGAAATATCGAACCTCATCACCCGAAAGAAAACTCGATGAAGTGCTCTTGGAAGAGATGTTGTCATAGCTTCTTGGTACATAACGGCTACCGTAGTTGCAACACGCATTTTAAAAAGCGAGGCGCTAGAGAGCACTATTCGTTTGAATGCAAAATACAATTTCATCGCTAGATGGGAGAAATTCCTATGCAGTGTACCTTTAAGTGCATGGGCAAATATTATAGTCTAATATAAAAGGTAAAGTGCAACTAGAACAAAATAAAATTAAGTTATACATACTAAAGCACTGAAAAAACAGCTATGTCTAAAGTTCGCCTCCAACCTCTGACCCCGTTAACCGTGACTAGTTGACACCCTCTGTGAGGTCAGAGGTTTCAGAGTCACTCTTACACTCACCCAGCTTTCAGCGCTCTGTGTAAAGGGCAACCCCTTTGGCCAGAGCTCCTATGTTGTAATTGCTGTATTTACATTTTACCAGCCTGTGGGCCTCATTATGGGAAAAGGAGCGTGTGGGTTAAGGATGGTGCTGCACTGTACATGAAGACCCGCCCTGCTTTTATGACCCAGTATTCATCAGTCCTAACCCTCTGCCATGGGTGCATCTACTGGAACAAAAGTAGAACAAATAGAAACATAATATTTATCTGTTGGAGCTGTGTAGCTCATTATGATCTAAGAAAACATCTACATATTTGTTTCAAGACATAGATTTACTTTTGTATTCAACCACCTGTTTAATTTCCATTTATCTAAGTTAGGTCAGAAAAGTTATGTTCCATAAGTTAGTTTGTTGTTGTTGCTCATGTCTGTTGATGCACAGAAATAACATCTTCAGGAGGCTTACAGAAGGGCAACAGGTTTTCATGACCTGCAACTATAACTTATGCATGTTTTTTTTTTTTTTTTTCTTGTTTGCAAAGACAATATGTTCAGCTTCTGTTTAGTCTCCATGGTTATTTGAGTCTCAGCACAATATGTAGCCCTTTGTGACCTGCCATCTTGTCATAATATTTTTTCTTACCTAAAATTGAGTAATGCAGCTCTAAAGTAAAAAAAAAAAAACATGTTACTTGGTGATCTTTTGGGTTTTTATTAGACTTAACAGAACAATGCTGCAATTTTGCAGGTCAATACTGCATTTGTTTTTTGTTTTTGTTTAGTAAGTATTAACTACCTTATAATTTACAGCGAAAGAGTAACAAGACAATATATCAACACATCATAATTATAAATAGCTTCATTTAAATAGTAACATTATATAGAATTTACAGCAATTTTAGTTATCAATAACATTTTATTTTCCAGTTTATTATTAATTTCGGTTTCACATGTTTTAGCTGATGGTGTTTTGTCTTTGTCTGGTCAAATTTTATGAACTTCGATGAAGTCGAAGGGCCCTATCATACATCCAGTGCAATGCAGCGCCAAGCGCGGCGCAAGTGTGTTTTGCTAGTTTATCATTTTCACGTCCTGCCCCACGTTGTTTAAATAGGAATTGTTTCAGGGGCGTGCTGGTCTAAAACGAGGTGTGTTCAGGCGCATTGTTGGCGCATTGGTATTTTGAGGCAACAGAAATAAACTGTGCCATTGACCAACTAAAACCTGGTCTGCCACAAACTAGTAAAATATTAAAAATTAAAAGGAATACAATGTAAAAAATGTATATTGTGTATAAAGATATGGTGAAATCTGGCATGTCCCATAGATTGTCTGCTTATGCGTTTTAACCTCGCGCACGAGCAGATCCGTTTGCGCACTGGATACGCGTTCAGTCTTTCCACTTGCAGATTTCGCCATGTAAATAGCGAATCCGCCATGGCACGAGCACAACTGGCTTTTAAAGGGAATGGGAGATGAGACTATGGTTGGTTTATTTCACGTTACGCCCAAAACACACCCATTACTCAACCAGTACAAATCAATTGTTTTAAATATAGGTTGAAATATGATCATTATACCAATTAATAAGATATAGATGAAATATCAGTATATCAAAATATACAAATAAAATGTCATCTAATAATGCTCTAAAAGTTGTCACTTTATTTTTCACTGAATTTCTGGCAACCACAGCTCCAAGTTTTTTTTAAATATAATTTTGCATAATTTATATATATATATATATATATATATACACACTATGCACATCTAAAATAAACTTTGTTTTTCAGTGCCACAAAATATAGGCAATTAGAGAGTGTAAAATGTACCCAAGAGTGCACTTATAAACAGTAGAAGTACAGATGCTTCAAATACCATAAAGGAGAATGTCTAGAATATGAATGATCAGGAAAAAAGCAAACCAAATATCAATGAATTAACAGTCAGTAGGTTTACAAAATGAAATGCATACCCTCTATATTTGATGCAAAACATAGTTTGACCCCAGATAACATGTAGATGCACAACCACAAGAACATATGGACTACTTTAGCATTCTGAGATTAAACATAAACCCAGAAAAATCAAACACCTTTGAATATTTCAGAACATTTTCCAAAGTCAAAGCAATGTGTAGAGCAAGCAATAACTGAAGTAGTCAGTGTCAAGTAATTTTGATAAAAAAAAAAAAACGTATTCATTCAATTATAGTTATCCTGTTTTACACATTTTCTTTCTTTCTTCTACTGTTATTTGTCACTGCTGTCACTGATAATGAGGTGATACTGCTGTAGCGGTGACATGAGAGACTCTCCTGTGGTGTTGTGTAAAGAAATGGCACTGCTGAGAAGTCTACAGGTATGTATACCTTATCCCACTAGATTTTTTTTTTTTTTACATTTCCTTCATAGGTTATGTACAGTTGCAAGAAAAATTATGTGAAATGGATTTCAGTGTAGCATGGCCCTAAAATTTTATCTGATCCTAACAATCCTAACAATCCTTAAAAAAATGCTGCCTTCAGAGGATGCATACCGAGGTGGGAAGGTCATGTTCGAATCCAATGTTAGCTTCACTTCCTGTCTCCTGAGATACCTTCATCTGATACATTTTTGAAGGCAGCATAGATTTATCCTTGCTGCCTTTTGATTTTCCACAATCCAAAAAAAAAAAACTGACTGTCATAGTAATTAGATATTCACATAGTTATCACCAAAGTTATCACTCTATTTTGTAAAACAAGTAATGCAAAAAGGGCTGTGCGGGGTGTAGAATCCATATCCCAGTGCTCTTTGGGTGTAGGGATAGTTCAGCTCATAAAAACATTTTAAGCCAAGGCACTCGAGATTTTAAGGAAATATATAAAGGCTTTACTCAATAATGGCTTAGGAAATTAAAAACAGGTAACAGATAACCACATATCAGATAATGAGCCTTCATCAGGGTGTCTCTATTTTGCTGTAGATCATTAAACCGTTACGCTGCCTTAGAAGTCTGGCCGAAATCAGTTTTGTTGAGGTACTTTTGTGCATAAACGAAGTCATTGCCTAATAGAGCAGCAAGGCAATAAGTCAGCATGCCTAAGCTTTCAGATGCAGCCATTGTGTTCTTACCCAGGGGAAAGAAAAATCAAAAATGAGATCTTTAACATCTCAAATGTTTCTCCTTGACAGAAATGAAGTTACTTTAACATTAAATGGAGCATCCTGCTTCTTTCACTTGTCATATGAGACAAAAACTCTAAAATTCTCACATCTCTCCTCTAAAGTATTAGAAGAGACCTCAACAACATCACAAACTGTGCTCAGATTTTACTCCTGAACCAAAGACTCAAGTAGTCTCATATTTGTCTCCTTTATAGTTTCAGAAGAGATCTCTACAACATCAGACAATATGGTCAGATTTTTCTCCTTAGAGACTCTGGTGGTCTTAAATTTGTCTCCTCTAAAGTTTCAGAAGAGATCTCAACAACATCACACACTGTGCTCATATCTGCTTCCTTCTGTCATGAGCTGGGTCGGTCTCTCTCTCTGTGTGTGTGTGTTGCATGCTGGGAGCGAGTGAACGGAGTTTGGCGTGGGTGAGAGGTGTTGTTGATCTGTAGTTTTTTTCTTTTTTCTTTTTTTTCTTCTTTTCTTGTTTCTAGTTTTATTAAGTGGTAGGATTTTTTGGGCTGACTTCGGTCAGCGAGTGGGGAAATGGGGACAAATGCGGGTGATTTCTCGCAACTGACTATCAGACACGGTTGCAAATGTATGCCTGATGCGTCTGTGTCAGTAGAGGATTGCCTGGTGGCCGTGACCCCCAATTTCCACCAGATGCGTAACGGCTGCGTAACGGCTCCGCTGCGTGACAGCTCCGTGTTCCGTCGTCCGTCAATACCCACCAGGTCCGGATTTGTTGCGGAACGGCTGCGGTCATGACTGACAGCTGAAGTCACAAGGACCCACGAGATCTCGCAAATTCACGTATGATCGCGCGATATAAGTGCTGAATTGCTGCGGAGCTCTCCGGCATCCGGCAAAAATAGAAGCTCTGACCCCCAATTTCCACCGGCTGCGTTACGGCTCCGGCACGGCGGCGGAGTCAATAGGTTTCCATTAAAGTCAATGAGTGTATTTCCACTGAATGCGGTACAGCTGCGTTCCGACTCCGGCGATCCGCAGCCCTCCGGAGCAGATACGCAGAGCTTCTATTTTTGCCGGATGCCGGAGAGCTCCGCAGCAATTCAGCACTTATATCGCGCGATCATACGTGAATTTGCGAGATCTCGTGGGTCCTTGTGACTTCAGCTGTCAGTCATGACCGCAGCCGTTCCGCAACAAATCCGGACCTGGTGGGTATTGACGGACGACGGAACACGGAGCTGTCACGCAGCGGAGCCGTTCCGCAGCCGTTCCGCATCTGGTGGAAATTGGGGGTAAGTATCTGCTCCGGAGGGCTGCGGATCGCCGGAGTCGGAACGCAGCTGTACCGCATTCAGTGGAAATACACTCATTGACTTTAATGGAAACCTATTGACTCCGCCGCCGTGCCGGAGCCGTAACGCAGCCGGTGGAAATTGGGGGTGAGTGCTGCAGTCGGCGGCGTAAACATCAGATCAGCCTCTCGCATGAGTAAGGCAATAGTAATTTTTTTGAGTCAAAGCCAAATGGTTAATGATTTAATTGAGAGCGGATTAACAATAAATGAAATGTTTGTGCCCGTTTTGCCTCTGTCGAGCCCATCAAAGAAGATTGTTTTGTCAAACGTACCTCCATTTGTTAAAAATGAGAAGCTAGAGGAAATACTATTGCGATATGGCAAATTAGTGAGTCCCATTAAGATGATCACGCTTGGATGCAAAAATCCCCAACTTAAGCATGTAATGTCTTTTCGGCGCCAGGTTTTTATGATTTTGAATTCTCAGAGCGATCCTTTGAACTTGTCGGCGAAACTAACCATCGAAGGGAAGGATTATACTATTTTCATTAGTTCTGAGTCCATGAAGTGCTTCATTTGTGGCGATTTCGGACACGTTCGACAGACTTGCCCGAATCGCAATAGGAATAATGGCGTTAATGAGGTTTCGGCTGATAATATTGTTGATGGTAGGGCGCGAGGCTCTGAAGTTGTGGACGCTGCGCCGTTAGGCTACTACATCCACAAGCCGACGCGGAGTCAGCGCCGAGTGGCTCGCTCGAGGAGCATGGGGAAAGATCCCTGTCGGCTAACTCCAGCAATAGTGCTGTGGAGATAGCGGAGGTTGCCCAGGTAGCTGATGTTATGCCCATAGTCACACAGTCAGAGTTGAGTTCGGATCAGATAAATGCAAAAGACGCGCATGAGGCCGACTCACTCGAGGATGAACAACAACAACAAACACAACCTGAAGTAAGTGTGATTAAAATAAGCAATGATGAGTCATTCGATCAGAGTCAAGGTCAAGGAGATAATGTTTCACAAGAAGTGGATTTCGATAAGGACGATGAGGAACTATATGGGAGTGACGTAATGGACTTGGAGAATACTTCTGAAGGTAGGACTAAACTCTACTCATTACAACAGATAAACACCTTTCTTGACAATACAAAGGGGCTTCGCAAGCCCAGTATTGAGTCGTACTTTCCGGATTTAAAACTTTTCCTGGTATCTTGTACTGTGGCTATGCGGAAGGCAACCTTTGATGAGCTAGACAGACCAAAAGCTCCTGAGTAATGTAAGAAGTATACTGCACTTACCAGGCAAAAGGTGATATGGCTATCATGCAATTTTTTTGGTATCTTCTCTTCTTTCTCTTCATGGCATCCTTGAGATTTGGCACTTTAAATATCAACGGTTGTCGTGATGCTATTAAAAGGTTTAGTCTTTTTGACTTTATTATGATAAAGAGGGCTAGTATAGTTTTTCTGCAAGAAACTCATACAGACTCAAATAATCAAGTACAATGGTTGAGTGAATGGAAGGGGCAGGCGATTTTAAGTCATGGTTCTAGTGTTAGCGCAGGTGTTGCAATTCTCTTTGGGCCGGAGTATAAGGAGCATCCTGTGAGTGTTTTTGAGTTGGTTCCTGGTCGAATGTTGCGTGTGGACGTAACGATTCATGGAATTAATTTTTCGCTATTTAATGTGTACGCCCCAAATGTAGGTTCAGAGCGAACTCTCTTCTTTACAAAACTGAAGACTGCTTTAAGTGATGTTTTGCAGGATAGAATGGTTGTCCTGGCTGGGGATTTTAATTGTACCATAAATCATATTATAGATAGGAACCATGAAGAACCACATAAGCAGTCGTCAGAAGAGCTTAAAACATTGATAACTTATCATTGTCTTGTAGATGTTTGGAGAGAAGCTTTCCCTCAGACCAAACAATATACCTGGTTGAAAGTAAATTCTAACATGATATCCGGAGCCAGACTTGATAGAATATATGTGCAGAAAAATGTTAGGGGTAATTTTTTTTTAATAGTTGTATTATTCCCACTGCTTTATCTGATCATCAGTATATGGCTGTTGACGTTTCTACCACACAGAGCACTCTTAAGCACTCACTTTGGAAGTTTAATAGTCGATTGTTGCAAGATCACAACTTTGTGCACTCTTTCACCTTTGTTTGGGAGACTTGGAGAGAGAGTAAAATGCTATGTAAATCCCTAAGTCAATGGTGGGATATTGGCAAAACACAAATTAAACTTTTTTGTCAGAACTATATTGCCTATAATAAAAGCATTCTGGAAAGTACATTGAAACAGCTTGAACAAGACATCCTTTACACTGATGATAAAGCGGATGGTGTGGACACTGCTGAAGTCCTTGAACGGAATACATTTCTCTTACGGAATCTTTTAGAAAAAAAGGGCCCAAGAGACACTTGTCCGAGCAAGGTTTACCACCTTTAACAATATGGATGCTTCGACATCATCCTTTTTTAGTCTGGAGAAAAAGACTGCAAATAGGAAGATTCTATGTCATTTGAAACTTCCAGGAGGACGAAAAGTGACTGACGATCGTGGAATCATGTCCTATGCTTCATCTTTTTACGAGGATCTTTATAAGGCTGAAACCTGTGATGATGAACTGGCTGACTTTCTTCTTCAAGATTTACCTCAACTTGCAGAAGAGGAGAAATCTAGACTTGATCAGGCTTTGACATTTGATGAACTGACTGTAGCCGTTCAGGAACTCTCTTCAGGTAAAGTTCCAGGATTGGATGGACTGAATGCTGAATTTTACAAAACATTTTGGTCTGTGATCGGAAAGGACCTGTTTGCTGTCTACCTGGAGTGTCTGGAAAGAGGCACGTTACCTGTGAGCCTTCGGAGGGCCGTGATAACTTTACTGCCTAAGAAGGGTGATCTTGGAGACATCAAAAATTGGCGCCCTGTGTCATTGCTAGGAGTTGACTACAAGATACTTTCCAAAACTTTGACTAATAGACTTAAATTTTGTATATCTTCAGTGATTCATGCAGATCAATCTTATTGCATTCCGAATCGATCCATTTTTGATAATCTTTTTTTGGTTCGAGACTTGATTTCCTTTGCTAAAGTGCATAAACTTGATGTAGGCTTGGTTTCTCTGGACCAAGAGAAAGCCTTTGATCGAGTTGATCATGGCTTTCTTTTTAAATGTCTTAATGCCTTTGGTTTTGGTTCATCATTTATTTCTTATGTTAAGCTGCTGTATACAGATGTTTATAGCATATTAAAAATAAATGGCACCCTTTTGAGGCCATTTTTGGTTGGCAGAGGTATCCTACAAGGGTGTGGCCTCTCAGGTATTTTATATGCTATTGTTATCGAACCACTTTTGGCAGTTCTGAGACGTCAGTTAAGTGGGATTTCTACAATGTGTCCTTATAGTACAGATTTGGTAACAGCTAAACTAAGTGCATATGCTGATGATGTTACAGTGGTAATAAGGTCAGATGAAGATGTTAAGAAATTGGTTGAATCTTTGGATGTCTATCAAAGAGCATCTTCCTCAAAAATAAATTGGCAAAAGAGTGTTTCCTTTTTGCTGGGCAAATGGGAGAATGGAGGCCCTCCAGTACTTCCTCAGCTCTGCTCTTGGAGCTTGGAAGGGTTTAAAGTACTTGGGGCTTTTATGGGGGTTGACAAATATATGGAGAATAATTGGGAAGGTATATTTGATAAAGTGTCTGGCCGTCTACAAAGGTGGAAGTGGATTCTCCCTCATTTGTCCTATAGGGGTAGAGTACTCATAATCAATAACTTGGCTGCATCTATGCTGTGGCATCGTTTAAATGTACTTGATCCACCAAAATGTCTATTGCAACGTTTGCAGAAGATTTTTGTTGATTTTTTTTTGGGACGGTCATCACTGGCTTCCCCCTGCAGTTCTCTACTTGCCAGTTACTGAAGGAGGTCAAGGGTTAATTGATGTGGCTGCTAAAGTTAAAGCTATGAGGCTAAAAGTTGCTCAGACTTTGCTTTATTCTACAACACCATGGGTGTCATTTGCCCTGGCTTTGCTCAGAACTTTTGGCGGCTTTTCCCTTGATAGACAATTGTTTTTGATGTCTTTGCATAGTAGAAATTTTATAGGCCTATCTGATGTAAGATTCTATGTGACAGTTTTAAATTCCTGGACCGTTTTTAAGGAATCTGGACGAGAAAATGACCATTTTGGCCTGAATGAGCCACTGTTTTATAACTCTTTTCTTGGTGGCAATGTTTGCATGTCTAATATCATTGTTAAAACATTTATAGACAAAGGTTTGACCACAGTTGCTCATCTGATTGATATTGTTTCCAGAAAATGGAGACCAGCAGCCGAAATTTGTGAACAGGTGGGATTCAGGTCTGTGAGAATGGTGGAACATTTCATAAACAATCTGAAAGCTGTTTTTCCCTCCCAATTCCTCCACTTTGTAAATTGTTTCCTGTCTGGTGATTCGATGCAATGCTCTTTCCCGAAGTTATTTGTGTCTCCAAGGGTTTGTACAGAGGATGACCAAGAGGGGAAGTTATTGAAAGTTAAGGGGCTACAGGAGCTTGATTTTCAAGCTGTTGGAAAAAGAGAGTTTTACCAGATATGTGTAAAGACTGATTATTTTGGGAATATTAATCAGAGATGTGATACAAAATGGAGGGAATACTTTATGGACTCTGATGATCTTGCTCCCTCTTGGAGGCTCTTGTATAAAGGTCCCCTTCCGAAACGATCTGGGGATTTACAGTGGAGAATATTGCACTGTGTGTTACCTACCAATAGCTTTGTTTCTAAGTTTAATACGGCTGTTTTAACTTTCTGTAATTTTTGTACTAATCCAGAGACTGTGTTCCATGTTTTTGTTGAATGTCCAAGGCTAGTACCACTGTTTACCTTGTTGGAAAGAATACTTGGAAGCCTAGGTTTTTGTTTTAACAATACATTCTTTATCTATGGATGCAAGTATTCAAAAACGCACAGAGAACAGTGTACCTTAGCAAATTTTGCAGTTGGACAAGCTAAACTAGCCATTTGGAAGACTTGCAGAATGGTTGCTGAAGGGAGAAATATGAGTGCGCTGAAAATGTTTACTGCCTTGGTTGAATCAAGAATCAGATTGGAATATGAATTCTATCAAATTACAAAAAATGTACTTGAATTTGAGTCTAAATGGTGTGTGAATGGTGCTTTATTGTCAATATGTGAAGATGAAACTATAGTGTTTAATTGGTGATGTTTAATGGTCAATTTCATTTTTCTTTTTTCATTTTTTCTTATTTAGGTTTCTATTTTTATTTTGGAATCTTTTTCCGCATGTGCATATTGTAACAGTATGTCTGTAAGGGTGAAATATATGATATTTTAGCGTTTTAGTATATGTTTTAATAAAGAGTTGTAAAGTCTCTCTCTCTCTCTCTCTCTCTCTCTCTCTCTCTCTCTCTCTCTCTCTCTCTCTCTCTCTCTCCTCTCTCTCTCTCTCTCTCTCTGGCTTTGAGGCCACTTACAAGGACTGTGTTACTGCCACGTGAATGACCAGCTCTGCAAACTATTACCAAGACAGGAGTCTTCCGTTTTTTGCTGACCTTCTGTACACTAACTTTGAGTTATTTCCAGTTCTGTGTCGTTGCATGACAGACTGCCTACATTAATTCTTCATTAAAAACTATTGCAAGAACTTGCCTTTGCACTTGGATCCTCTGTTTCTTCTGACACCTTCGCTTGAGACACTGTAACTCAAAAATTTGTCTCCTTTAAAAATGTAGAAGAGACCTCAACATCATCACACACTGTGCTCAGATGTTTCTCCTAAACTAAAGACCCTGGAGCTCCCACGTTTGTCTCCTCTAAAGTTTCAGTAGAGATCTCTACAACATCACACACGGTGCTCAGATTTTTCTACTAAACTAAAGATTCTGGTGGTCTCATGTTTGTCTCCTCTAAAGTTTCAGACAAGATCTCAAGAACATCACACGCTAGAATTTTCTCCTTAGCTTGTCAACAATTAAGAGTAATTATACACCATTTCACTCTTAAGGCTCTGAATTTATATACTTTTTTTAACTTCATTTAGTGCCTTTCAAGTACTTGGCTTGGTGCATACTTTGGAAAGTTGTTGAGATATCTGTAAACTTTAGAGGAGACTAAAATATGAGAGCTGCAGCATCTCTAAGGAGACACATCTGAACACAGTGTGTGATGTTGAGGTCTCTTCTAAAACTTTGGAGGCGACAAATATGAAACCACTGGAATCTTTAGTTAACGATTAAAATCTGAGCACAGTGTGTGATGTTGTTAAGGTCTAAAGGTAGTCAAGGTTTAAAGGAGACCATTGTGAGTGTTCGATATTATTTTTATTTTTTTCTCTCTCAGGAGACAAGTCTGAGAAGCTGGAGACTCTAGCAAAAAAAAAAAAAAAAGTTATACTTTATTGTATTTGAAATATATTCCCTTTTTCAATACATTGCAAATATACTAACAAAAATGCAACTTACACTTTAAAATAATTGTACTTTTGTATATTTTCTAAAAATATATTTTAGGTATATTTTAACTGTGCCTCGTGGGCAAGTGCGCTGACATGTAGTGCTGTTGTGCTCGGGAGACCCAAATTCGAGTCCCGGCTCGTGGACCTTAGTAAAAGCAACCACTGAGCAGTGCATTTTTCCAATGGGTAAACACATAACTCATGTTTTCTTGTATTCAATGTGTGGCGATACAGAGAGCCAAACAGTACTGAGGAGGTTATAGTCTAAGTGGAACCTGCCCCAAAAACACCGACTACGCCACCCTGGGAATTTCACCCAGAGAATGATTCTTCTTTATTTCCTAATTGCAATACTATTGATTCACTTAAGGACACACAGGTAAGTAAACAATTCAGCCAGAGACGAGGTTCAATTTTAAAAGAGATAACAAATTTTATTCAATAATTTAAAACACAATTCGAAACACATTCATACTTGCTGCAAGGCCTACCGGTGGAGGAGAAAGGAGTCACAACGGCACGAAGAAATCCCAGGAAAGGTCACCACGTGAACACACAAACACTAAAAAAACACAACAGTGGACACAGCAAAGTAAAACAGAATAGACGACACAGCACGCAGGAAGGGGAAACCACCACCCGGACACCAATACCCCCACCTTCGGCTCTCAGCCACTGAAACAGACACACACGATCAAGGGGGATTCACTCAACAGAAAAAAAGAAAAGTCAATATAATATTGAATAAAGTACAATGAAACCTTGGCCAAGGAAGACAAATTCAACAATAAAACAGAATAAGACAAAATATAAATAAACATTAACTGGATTAGTTTATCTAATGAGATAAACTAAAATCACTGATAAAGAAACAAAATAGAAAAAAAAAGCAAATTAACTAAATTGAAAACAAAGTAATAGAAAAGAAATATAAACACTTAACTCAAATTATAACTGTAAAGAGCCAACCCCTTCAACTGCATCCAAACAGTTAAAACACTGGCCCAACGTCAAACTAGAGGCTCGCACAGTCAAACGTACGGCCGTGGCCCGTGAGAGTCCAGTGGCCGTGATTGCCCAGTAGCCGTGAAGGCAGAACGGGCGGGCAGCGATCGAGTAGAGTTGATGATGCAATGTTCAAAATCTGCATTAAAAAGACAGCTGTACAGTGATCGAGTGACGTTAGAATTTCTGGTACGTAATGTTCAAAACACACAAGAACACAGCTGTCCAGGACGAGCAGGTAGCGCGATCGCGTACAAGTGCTGGTATGAATGTTCAAAGCGTACACATTAACAGCTGTCCAGGGCTGGCATGCAGCGATCAAGTAGAGTTGATGATACAATATTCAAAATATACTCGTTAACAAGCAACACTCCAGGACGGACGTGCAGAAATCAGATGACGTTAAAGTTGATTGTACAATATTCAAAATGTGCGTTAAACAAACAGCAATCCAGGCAAAACAGCAGCTAGTGAATAAATACTCTGCGGCTGACGTCAATCTCCAGTTGAACCAGCCCAGTTCCTGTTATTTATAAAATAAAAGTGAATTAACCCCAAATCAAACAAATAAATCCTACATCATGTATTCTACATACCGATCAAGCAGCGTTTTGTATCACCCAGGAGGAGGCAGCTCAAAGGGTACAAACAGTACAGGCAGCTTTCAGTAACATCCGCTTTTAAATGCGTTGAACGACGGAACAAAGGGCTGGCCCGCCAACCGGAGATCTATAAGCATTCAATGCATAGTAAACATAACGGCAGCCGATACCAATGGAATAAGGGCAAAGACAACAAAGCCGCTACTTTACCTACAGCAGAGCAACACCCGGAGTGAGTGACTCGGAAGTATGACGCACTTCCGTCACCCGCGAGCAAGAGGGCAGTCAGAAGGACTACTACCTGTATTTATAGGGGGAGCCTGTGGCAGTAATTGGTAAAAAGAACGCCAGCTCGTTATGAGTTAACTCATACTGCTACAATCTACCCCACCTTTTGGATTGTCGCCCCGACGATGAATCAATAAAATTAAGAATACCATATACTAGCTCCAAGACACTCACCTCTATCTTGGGACGCTAGTAAAGCAAACACTGAGGGAGACCCTTGTTACAAGTCTTCTTACCATAATGGCTACACAAGAAACACTTGTTACAAATGCTCTGCCATGACGGCTACAACAAACACTAGAGATACTTGGTACAAGTCCTCTTGCCATGACGGCTACAACACACTAGAGATACTTGGTGCAAGTCCTCTTGCCATGACGGCTACAACAAACACTAGAGATACTTGGTGCAAGTCCTCTTGCCATGACGGCCACAACAAACACTAGAGATACTTGGTACAAGTCCTCTTGCCATGACGGCTACAACAAACACTAGAGATACTTGGTACAAGTCCTCTTGCCATGACGGCTACAACAAACACTAGAGACACTTGGTACAAGTCCTCTTGCCATGACGGCCACAACAAACACTAGAGATACTTGGTACAAGTCCTCTTGCCATGACGGCTACAACAAACACTAGAGATACTTGGTACAAGTCCTCTTGCCATGACGGCTACAACAAACACTAGAGATACTTGGTACAAGTCCTCTTCACATGATGACTAAACAAGAAACAAGAGAGATACTTGGTACAAGTCCTCTTGCTATGACGGCTACCCATCAATCCATTCTGTTAACCCTATGCCTGATCTTCCCCTAAACATAAGACATTTTCGGTCACAGGGCACAAAAACCAATCTCAATTGTAGGGGCTCTAGTCATGGGTAGAGCAGTAGGTAACACATTAGGGGGTGTAGAACTAGGTCCAGGCACGGCTGCAGCCTGTTCCAGTCGCAGCCTCTCATTATCTGCTCTTAACTGCTCAACTAAGTCCCTCAACTCCTGTAACTCTCCCTCCATACTTATCCTGCCCAATAAAGGGGAAACTCTACCGTTAGGAGATAGGAAAGCGGAGAAAGAACACCAGCTGCTGTTTTGCCTGTAACACAGAACAAAGAAAATGTGAACACTCTTGGACAAATCAAAATGCACCCAGGACCACAAAGGAGCAGAAATAACCAAATGCAACAAAATTGAACACGTCTCGGCTTTAAATTGTAAACCCTGCCGACTATACGCCAAAATGTGGCGATACAGAGAGCCAAACAGTACTGAGGAGGTTATAGTCTAAGTGGAACCTGCCCCAAAAACACCGACTACGCCACCCTGGGAATTTCACCCAGAGAATGATTCTTCTTTATTTCCTAATTGCAATACTATTGATTCACTTAAGGACACACAGGTAAGTAAACAATTCAGCCAGAGACGAGGTTCAATTTTAAAAGAGATAACAAATTTTATTCAATAATTTAAAACACAATTCGAAACACATTCATACTTGCTGCAAGGCCTACCGGTGGAGGAGAAAGGAGTCACAACGGCACGAAGAAATCCCAGGAAAGGTCACCACGTGAACACACAAACACTAAAAAAACACAACAGTGGACACAGCAAAGTAAAACAGAATAGACGACACAGCACGCAGGAAGGGGAAACCACCACCCGGACACCAATACCCCCACCTTCGGCTCTCAGCCACTGAAACAGACACACACGATCAAGGGGGATTCACTCAACAGAAAAAAAGAAAAGTCAATATAATATTGAATAAAGTACAATGAAACCTTGGCCAAGGAAGACAAATTCAACAATAAAACAGAATAAGACAAAATATAAATAAACATTAACTGGATTAGTTTATCTAATGAGATAAACTAAAATCACTGATAAAGAAACAAAATAGAAAAAAAAAGCAAATTAACTAAATTGAAAACAAAGTAATAGAAAAGAAATATAAACACTTAACTCAAATTATAACTGTAAAGAGCCAACCCCTTCAACTGCATCCAAACAGTTAAAACACTGGCCCAACGTCAAACTAGAGGCTCGCACAGTCAAACGTACGGCCGTGGCCCGTGAGAGTCCAGTGGCCGTGATTGCCCAGTAGCCGTGAAGGCAGAACGGGCGGGCAGCGATCGAGTAGAGTTGATGATGCAATGTTCAAAATCTGCATTAAAAAGACAGCTGTACAGTGATCGAGTGACGTTAGAATTTCTGGTACGTAATGTTCAAAACACACAAGAACACAGCTGTCCAGGACGAGCAGGTAGCGCGATCGCGTACAAGTGCTGGTATGAATGTTCAAAGCGTACACATTAACAGCTGTCCAGGGCTGGCATGCAGCGATCAAGTAGAGTTGATGATACAATATTCAAAATATACTCGTTAACAAGCAACACTCCAGGACGGACGTGCAGAAATCAGATGACGTTAAAGTTGATTGTACAATATTCAAAATGTGCGTTAAACAAACAGCAATCCAGGCAAAACAGCAGCTAGTGAATAAATACTCTGCGGCTGACGTCAATCTCCAGTTGAACCAGCCCAGTTCCTGTTATTTATAAAATAAAAGTGAATTAACCCCAAATCAAACAAATAAATCCTACATCATGTATTCTACATACCGATCAAGCAGCGTTTTGTATCACCCAGGAGGAGGCAGCTCAAAGGGTACAAACAGTACAGGCAGCTTTCAGTAACATCCGCTTTTAAATGCGTTGAACGACGGAACAAAGGGCTGGCCCGCCAACCGGAGATCTATAAGCATTCAATGCATAGTAAACATAACGGCAGCCGATACCAATGGAATAAGGGCAAAGACAACAAAGCCGCTACTTTACCTACAGCAGAGCAACACCCGGAGTGAGTGACTCGGAAGTATGACGCACTTCCGTCACCCGCGAGCAAGAGGGCAGTCAGAAGGACTACTACCTGTATTTATAGGGGGAGCCTGTGGCAGTAATTGGTAAAAAGAACGCCAGCTCGTTATGAGTTAACTCATACTGCTACAAATGCATTTATTGAGCATGCCAAGTAAACACTGACAGTCTAAGGTGGAAAAAGTATATGAACCCTTAGGTGAATGACTTCTCCAAAGCTAACAAGAATCAGGAATCAGCTAACCTGGAGTCGAATCAAAGAGACAGCATTGGAGACTTCAACATTGCTTAGAGTTGGTCCTTCCCTATAAAAACACTCACTGATTTTGCAGTGAACCTTGAATCAGGTTTATAATAAGATTTGTCAGGAGAATGTAAGAACATATGTCCGTAAATTGAAGCTCAATAGAAATTGGAGATGCAAAAAGTAAACCAACAATGACTTCAGCAGGAGAAAACACACCTTCTGGAGTGGCCCTGTCAGAGTTATGACCTCAACCTGATTGAAATGCTTTGGCAAGACCTTAACAGAGTGATTCACACCACATGACCAGAGAATATTGTTGTTTTGTAAAGAGGAATGGTGCATTCTTCCTGACTATTGTGCAGGTCTAATGAGCCCGATCTCACGGGAAAACGTACAAATTCTACGAGGTGGCTTATTCGTACGAATTCATACGACCTGACTCGTACGAATTAGTACGTTTTTTGCAAAATCGTACATATTTTACGAATTGGCCAATTCGTATGAATTCATACGAATGACCTACCCCTGACCCCGCCCCTAAACCTACCCATCACGTGGGTTTAGACAAATCGTACAAATTCGTACGAGTGAGGTCGTACGAATTAGTACGAATTAGCCAACTTTTTATCATTCGTACGAATTCGTACGAATTGGTCGTGAGATAGCGTTGGGTCTAATCTGCAATAACAGAAAATGTTTGGTGAAGGTTATAAATGGTCAACCAGTTATCAAACCACAAGTTTACAAACTTTTCACGCCTTGAACTGTGAATGTTTACACAGAGTTTTCAATACAGACATGAAAAAGTGTCATTGTTTGTGCATTGTTGTGACAGACTAGATCAAATTTCATGGCAGAAATCCATAGTAAAAATCCAGCAACTGTACACACAATTTGCCTGGAAAGAATTAAAAAGGATTATAGGTGTTTAATTTGAATGTAACCCTCCTTATGTTAAATCTTCATTGCATGTTAAAGATAAAACATAAATAGAAAGAAAATAGGATTTGTTCCTGGAGGCTAAACTTGTATTTGTAATTGGCCAATATATTAAAAAAAAGATATGCAAATTAGGTACAGTATCAGTTCAGTGCTTTGATATTTGTGTCTATAGCAAGAGTCTTGAACCATATTGTGGGTGATATAGCTACCTGAAGCGATAATATAATTTAGACAAGTACTTGTTTGATATACATGAAAATATCCAATTACTGTTCCTTCATCTTCATTTTCACGCAATAACACACAGCTATAATTTTCACTTTTTAATCAGTTTTAAATTATATTTCCAAAGAATAATGGCAAAATCTCCTGATGTACAATGATTGAATGAAAGTTTTTATAATTTATTTTAGCTTTTATAATAGAGACAGTGGTCATACCAATCAGAAAAACAAAACAAAAAACAAATAAATTATATGTTATAAATAGATAAAATAAACAAGTTACAATAGACCAATTTGGAAACAAATATCATAAAACTTTCTGTAAAATGAAATCACAACAATTGCATTCTGGATGTTTGCTCTAGAACTATTTTCCATTGAAACTAATAATAATAATAATAATAATAATAAAAGCCACCAGAAAGGGGGAGTTGGATGTAAAATGAGCCATAAAATGTCCCCAGTAAGACATCTGTATGTCTATATCTGTACAGTTCCATGTACACAGTGCTATCTAGAGATGTACAGACATTTCAAGACAGGATATGACAAAGAGCAAAAAAAACTAAAAAAAAACAAACATTGAAATGGAACTGAGGCCCTTTGGCCAGGCTGGTATAAATATGGATAGTCGGCCAGCTGCTTTGTGGCCTACTCTCTGTTTGTGTAGGGGCCAGGGCAGTGTGTTCTAGTGTTGCATAACATTAACAGATCCCGGACATTCTTTCACATGCCAACGTCATTAATAAACATCATCAGATGTTGCTAAATTTCCTGTACATAGGAAAGTTTGAATGAGAATACCTGGGGAAAATGATACAGTAAGTGTGGCTATGCAGTAAGATGCCGTTTGAATCAAAACCATTTAAAATAAGTTTCTTAATAACTACTGTAATAGCACAGAAGATCTTTGGGCTACATTTGAACTTGTTGATGTTTATAAAATTAAAAATCACAATTTGTTGTCAGTGATGTTTAGTATTATACATACTCTTGAAGAAATGGAAAGAATACATTCATCTTCAAAAGTTTGGTGTTGGTTGAAAGAAGTCTCTCATGCTCAACAAGGCTGCATTTGTTTGATCAAAAATACAATAAAAACAGTAATATTGTGAAATATTATTACACTTTAACTTTTATCTTAACATTATTAATCTAACATTTGGCAAGCTAGACATAACTGCAACAGTGCAATAATATTTTTAATGTTGCTTGGCAAATTCTTAACCTAGCATATTAATTATGATCTGGCTGTACAGAAACGTATGAACTAAAAATAGAATAGAAAAAGGAATGACCAGGAATAGATGATTGATCGATTTCTTGCATGTCTTCTAACAAAGGAGAGGTGCTCTTACCAGTGAACAACCAATATCTTACTGGAAAATGTCATATCCACTAAAGAAATTTTTAAATCAATAGCATTGATCTGGATAGGACTAGCTTATTCATCAGTCCATCAAAGTCAGTCCATCCGAACAATACCGGACACTGAACTGAAGACAGGCAGAACTTAAATACACAGTGATGATTAACGCAAACGACAGGCAGCTGTGAGGAAGGTGATCAGTATACATGGTATAGATTAGTGGCGGGAAACAGACAGGGAAACACAAGTGAGAAATGAAAACAAACTGAAAGTCTAATAACAGAACATAATGGTGACAGTCTGGCCGTAGTTAAAAAGATCTGGAAATACTAAAGCTGAATCATATGTGCATAAGCTGTTATATTATTGTTATAAATTGTATTTATTCGTGCAGTTTTTTGGGGTGTCATTGAAAAGACTGCAGGGGCGTGGGTGTCCAAGGCATTCTGAAGTCACAGTAAGTGCTAATAGGTTTTATAAGTGGGAAAGTGCAAAGGAATAGGCCTTGGAGAACCTAACCTTACCCACCCACACACACAATCAATGAGCCCGGCTCAAAATCAATGACTGTTCTGTTTCATGGCATGACCCAGTCATATGTTTCACAAGCATTTATGGTAAATTGTCACTGGAGTAAAGCTGCATGTGTTTTCACAAGTGTCTGTACATTATGGGTGATCATGATGCAATGTGTCCACGCATGTCCATAAAAGCTTTGTTCTGCTCAATTTAAATGTATTACCCATTATGTTATAGATTAATGAATAAGAGATTGACGACCCCTGGGAAGCTTTGTGATCACTGTCTTTGACATTCTGAGCCAAAAGGTTAAAACCATGGAAATCCTAGCTTTCATGCCTGACATTCGGCTCTATCGATTGAGCAGGCCCCTGTTAAAGATACCATCTGGTTTTTAAGCCTACTGAAATGAATACAGAGCCAACTAGTAGCTCTTTCCTTATGAGAGCAAGTGCACAGATAGTCAACATATTGAAAAAAATCAAATCACACAGAGAGAATTAAACAAACCAATCAAAGGAAAAACATGGAATAACCATATATGAAAATAGAAATACATGATAAATGGTAGAGATAAAGCAAATCGGATGACTGGGTTCGGTTCACCTGACTCCAATCGGACACACATTTCTAATAGAGACATGGTGCAATGGTATGGATTAAGTTTAAGTTTTAAAGGATGAGTTTTAAGACACAATTTGAAGTTTTCCTAAGGTGCAAACTATCTAACAATTAAAGCATGATAATTAGAGCAGCACCACTCAATGTATCAAAACTGTTTTGTATGTATTATGTACAGTGTGGTTATATACGTAATGGTTTGGGATCAGTATGACAAAAACTGATATTCAGCAAGGATGAATTAACTTGGTTATTGACAACTATTTAACCATTGTGACCCATCACTAAACAGTGGATAATCAAAAGGCAGCTTTTTCAAGAAAAATTTGGCTTTAGTGACACGGAATGGTGAGAATGAATGAATAGAGAGAAGCAATTTTCCAAGGAAAGACATGGTAATGTAAATCCAATGGGAGGTCTTTAATGGCGAAATGGAAGGTCTATAGAGATATTCAGGTAATATGCACTTAAAGCAGATGTTGTTTGTCTCCATCTCCAGGCATGAGGTCACATGAGGCAAACACTAGATATGTTTATAATGCTATATTCTCAATAAAATAAACATTGAACATTATTTTTATGTTTTATTAAGTCACGTGACACACAATTTATTTCTGCGTGTTTTTCCCCCTCACTCTGACTGATATATCACAATAAACTCAAATTGTTGTTGTGCTACCATCTTAGGTCTGCCAGTGTGTCGCAGTCATGGATATCCAGTTTCGAAAGCAGCAATCAATAACCTTATCAGCAGCCCTCTGATGGTATCAAAGTTAAGATTGACTTACATGCTACATAATGCCTCATCATATACCCCCTAACTACCCCAAATGAACTTTATTCTTAAATAGCAGTCTGTGGGTGGAAGGCTGGAAGCCCAACCCACTTCGTATTATGTGATAATTAACCAGCTCTTGGGAGACTTTAGCTAACAAGCTCTGGATAATTTTAACCCTCCACATGGTGGGAGATGAACTCACCAGACTGTGCCCATGCACACACACACATACATATTCCACATGCTTCTCAGAAGCCATGCTAATTGGAAAGATGGCTCGCTTGAAGTCGAGTAAAACACTCTCTGCTGTCTTTAAGGAAGCCAGAACCCTTTGCGTGACCTAAAGACTGACTCACTACACAAAAAGGGGTTCAAGAAAAAATAATGCTCACTTTTAACAGCTTCGGTAATGTAAAGGGCCTCACAAAACCGTGGCCTTCACTCTTGAGAATTTATGGCTTCCATGGATTCCCAATAATTAGTCAGAGCCATGTAAATTACTAGATTCACCCAAGAGACCATCTGTTCACTGCAGCATAATGAGACATAAAAAAGAGGTTATAAAATAGTCAAATAATAATTAAAGTGATGCTGCTTCGAAGGAAGACATTTATTCGGTTTTATTTATTTTATTTTTTTTCTAGGGGAAGGGGTTTTGAGAGGCAGACGGAGAAAGAGACTGGGAATCTGAGTGGATTGAGGACTCTCGGCACTGTCAGTATCCGTTAAGTTAGCTGTCCATTGACTCTTATAGGCTTCTGTACTGTGAATACTGTGACAACTCTTGCTCATCCGTGGAAAATGACATCGCTGTTACAGAATGACTAATGATAGTGCCCTGTCTTCAATTGCTGCGAAACAGACACAGACAAACGCTTTTTGTGGACGTCTGTGTGGGTGTGTGTTTTTTATGTCTGCTGTCTATGTAATTTAAAGAAGAGCAACAAATTGGTGCAAATCTGCACGATGTGGTTCAACAGAAAAGTTTTGTTATTAGTGCTTGTTAGGATTTAGACAATTTTCTCTGCAGGTGGCACGTGACAGCCAATATTGTATATTGTCTGCTAATGCATTGGGAGAAAGAAAAAATACTTCAAAGAATAGACTGAATTAGACTGTAGACTGGATTCTTGTCCAGTCCCATCATTGTTGTCTAGATAAACAGGGATGGGATTTTCAGGGGAACCTAAAATCTACTGTGGCTCAAGTCGTAACCTAAAGGCACCATTTTTTAAGTGAAATTGACTGGTAATGAAAGTTTCAGAAAATAACGTTTTACACTTCAGGTGGCCTGACACGCAAAGCTGGTGTAGGCTATTGCTTCAGAAGATTGCTCAGACTTGGAATATTGCTCATCAGTAATATGGATTATTTTTATGATTTACTTTTTTTTTTTTTTTCAGTTTGGCATTTAAAATCAACATCAACCACTTTCATTACATGAAAGAGAAGGTTATCTTAAGGATATTCCATCTAAGATCTCCTAGTGTGGGTTGGAGCGGCAAGAGTGAGATAATGACAGTTTTCATTTGGCTGAACTCTTGTTGTAATTTATGGTGAATATTCAGTCTACAATCATGGTATAGGTGTATATCAACATACAGTAGTTCTATATATTTCCTGTTTTTTTTTTTTTTGTTTTTTTTTTACAAGAAAGGCTTAAACAAATCAAGAGAGAGAAGGATGCAATGTTTACCTTTTATTATTAATATAATATTTTATTGTAGGGAGGTAGGAGAACTTAATCCATATTTCAAGCTGTACAAATGTCAAATAGACTTTTGGAGGCAAATGAAAACTACTATATTCTGTTTTCTTTGTTTCATTTTATTCTTGGCTCTCTTAACGTGACAGTATGTCGCAAGGGCATGTTCCTCTTTCATTTTTTCATTGTTTGATTCTTCTGAAACAATTGACTTAAAGCAACGGGGGACTTAATTCAAAGTGAAAGCTTTACTCCATTTGCTCACTACTTCCTTTGAAGTGATTTTTTTTTTACCCTTCCAGATTACTTTCTGCAGTCATGTATAGGCCTATATCTTCACCACAGTGCTGTCATAGATTTTTCTTTCTTTTTCTTCCTTATTTTAAAAATTCACTCTGTGTTCATTATTCTGATTATTTATTTTAGTGATTTTTTGTGATTTTTAGTGAAAGTGATTTTAAAGTGACATTTACTTGCATTTACATACTATTCAAACTTGACCAAAGCTGTAGGGTGATGCATAAAATAAAATCTTCATTTGATGTGGAGTTTATGTAGCTCAAAAGGTAAAGTATGACATTAGCAATTGGCCATGAGTTCGATTCCCAGGGAAGGCATGACCTGATAACACAAAGAACTTGAATGCAATGTGAATGACTTGCAGTTTTCTTCATAAATGCTTCTGTAAGAGTGTGTTGACCCTGCATTCAACATGAATTATGGGACGGAAAGGTCTGAAAGTACAATACCTCAATTTCCCCTAAACTGTAAAGGACAAGCAGAATAATAAAACAGTTGATTACGTGTCACTTCAGTTTCATAATCAGTGTCATCATCAGTTTCCATTGCAAACAATATCTCAAAATAGTAAAATAGTGTGGACGTGGCTTGTGAGGCAGAATATGAAAACACTTAAAACCTCACTTAAACATCATGAAATACAGCACAATCCAATAATAATACTAATATTTACAAATAATGTGGAAAATATTTTCATGTACACATATGTCCCCAGATAACACAATCCTCAGTTGATCCATAATATGCATCTCAAATGTGTCTCTTTTGATGGGATTTCAGAGTGATGGGTCATTGATTTCATAATGACATATTGCATAGATTTACAGTTTACATGACAAATGCAATGCGATCTCAGCGAATGTGGTTTGAGTGAACTGGTCACAGAATGTTTAGGACCATGTTTATACCTTGTCAGGATCACTCAAAACAAATCTTAATATCAGGTGCAACAAAAGAAAATGCAGGAATACAGAAACAAAGACAGATGGAAAACCAGGCAGTAAGGTAGAGAGACACAAGGGATGAAAATGTGTAGAAGAATAAAGCTTGAGCACCAGTTTTGCACTCACAATCCGCCACAGTTCACAAACCTCTTGAGAACCAACCGAACAGCTTGACATGTTTCCGTGGCAACAGCAAGCAGGCATCAAAGCAGCGGATACTATTTATGTCAATCACAGAGGTGTGACAGGCAGATGCTAAGCATGACAGATATAAGACAGAACATGGGCTTTCTGTCTGTGTCCATAAAGTAATCAGGCATTAATATTCTCTGCTTTAACACATGCACCTGAATGCTGTCAGCATGCTGTGGTACCCTGGTTCAGTCCACTGCTTTTTCTGCTGCTGTAGCACTTTTTACAGGACTACTCATACACTTTTAGAAATATGTATCATGGTTATATTGTGCCACATATGCAAATGTTCTGTATACCTTGAGGACATTTTCCAAAATGTACAGCATACTGGAGAGAACACTGTGTGGCATACAGTATCCCACAAGGCACTTCCATTTTGAGAGTGACTTATAATGAGTTGTTTTTAAAGGCTTGGAATAAGTTATTTTATATATAAAAAATACATAATTGGATAGCCCCTGCTGAATTTAACATGTAATATAATGTATTCTTGTGGCATTAATGTTTGAAAAATGTCTTTATTGGATATCGTTTTAAATATTATTTACAAAAATAGTATAGTAAACAGTGGTATTTTATTCCGGACGGCGCTTATGTCCGAGATGAAATGTTACATGAACCACAGCATTGTGTTTACATTACATTTTATGGATTTTGTTTAATTGGCATGTCTGCATTGAATACAGTCTTTTAGCATACTGAAATTGTGTCAAGCACAACCCCAGTTAACACCTAGTTAACCCAGCTTGAGATAAATAATTTTCAAACCTAGAGTTAATCTCTCTTGTTGGTTGATGTTGCCAAGCCATCCATGTAGTAGAAACAGATTGCTGGCCATAACAGATGCAGATGAGAAGGACACAGCTGATTTGCTTTACAGCATGTACGCAAAAGAAAGGAGGCAATCATAACCTTGCCAAGTCCAGGTGCATATGCTTGCATAAACAAAGACACAAAAAAGTGTAACAATAGTTAGTTCCAGTCCTTGAATTTGATTGGTTGAATGTTGTTCCAAAAGTGCTGACGTGATATCATTTTTAATTATTTTTTTAATATTCATTATTCATGTTTCATTGAACTTTATTGGATTCAAACCAAGTTCATTTCCCTTATTTTTCATTGTCTAATGGCCACTCATTATTTTTTATTTCTTCTCTGACTCACATCAGTATATTATATTATATTATATTATATTATATTATATTATATTATATTATATTATATTATATTATATTATATTATATTATATTATATTATATTAAGTTCACTTGTAGCCTTTAAAGTTTATTCAGACAGAATGGTATAGAACATGTATAAAACAAAATAATTATCTGTGTATTGGTATCGGCCAACATTTTATTATAAATGCCTTAAACAACTCACTTGCGCATGTGATTTTGCTTAAATACACAGTAAAAGTGTGGAAATACACATTGTGTTTCCCAAATCCTGATCCTCTTTTGGTTTTATGTGCCTCTGTTCTACAGGTAATATGTGACCCTGGACCACAAAACCAGTCATAAGTCGCATGGGTATATTTGTGACAATAGCCAACAAAACATTGTATGGGTCAAAATTGTCGATTTTTCTTTTATGCCAAAAATCATTAGGATATTAAGTAAAGATATAAAGATATTTTGTAAATTTCCTACCATAAACATATCGAGTGGATGCAGCAAAATCGCTAACAGAAATGGACAACTTTAAAGACGATTTTCTCAATATTTAGATTTTTTTGCACCCTAATATTCCAGATTTTAAAATAGTTCTCGTCCAAATATTGTCCTATCATAACAAACTATACATCAATGGAAAGCTTATACATTCAGCTTTCAGATGATGTATACATCTCAATTTACAAAAATTGACCCATGAGACTGGTTTTGTGGTCCAGGGTCACATAAAAAAATAAAATAAAATTAGATACTATTTAGAACCACCATAACCGACAGGCTGCCTCCAGTTGTGTTTTTTATGAAAACCATTTTTCTAACAGGTAATTCTCCCAACTTTATTTACACTCTGCTTTAGGCTGAAGAATTATGACTTTGGCCTGCAATGTATGATTAACTAGTCCATGTCGTTAACACAACACAGCACATTCTTTTAATTACGAATCTTGAGGTCCGTCATGCTCTAGAATGACGCAAGAGTCTGGCAGCCGGCTAATGAAATTCTGATTTATCTGCACTTTGATTTGTATTTTTTACGAGTTGAGTTTCGCTTGTTTTGTAGCCGGGATTACTATCATTAGAGCACTGACGATAAGAAAATGGCACATTCCGCCATGTTTAATATTTACACTCCATGCTAATGGTATGCTAATTATTGTCACGGATCAAAGATCAATGGTTTCAGTCATTTTGCTTCCACCCCATTCCCCAAACCAACCCCACCTCCATCGCCACACACCCGCTAACGTTCTTGCAATGAGGAAGTCTTTCGGTAATGAACACATCGTCTGCATTTTGTTTTTCCCAGGCCCCTGATGATCAATGGAATGCCGGATGGGCTTTAATGATGTTCCAGCTTGGGCAATCTTCCCATTTGATCAACGGTGAAAAAAAATGACGTCTTTGCCTTTGGATAGAAGGAAAAACCACAAATGTTTCTTTAGTTTTCTCATAGTTTCTTGTATCTCTTTGTTTCATAAAGCAGAGGAGTTTTCTTAATATTAGAAGCTGTAATGCGCTATTAGCTGGCTAGAGCCCAGCAGGTACATATTGGATTGGTTGTCCTCCACAATCAAACTGTTTATGAAACCAGTGAAGCCAGTTAAAATGGCAAGCATATTTCTTTGTCTCTCTCCTGCTCTCTGTCATTTCCCTATCTCCACAGGCCAAGCAGAGGTCTTACTCACTCTGTTCAGCAGAATGGTGATTCTTCACTTTCACGCTTTCACGTTCAGATACTCAGCTTTTCACACTTGAAAAAGTTAACCCTGAGTAAACAGAATCCAGGGTTATCTTGCTTCACGTTTTACACTGCTCATAATTAACCTGGGGTTAACAATTAATCCTGGGTGTTCATAAAATGACATTTCACAAAGATGAAACATAGCCTACTGTTTATAGATGGTGTTTTTGTGACTGTCCATAGCATGTGAATATGAGGCACGTGATTAGCTGTCGGTTGCACCATAAAAAAAGTTGGTTGAATTCATGTACAAATGGTGTGTAAATAGTGGTTTGTTTGTGTTTTGTGAAGATGACGCTTTATCATTTTTTTGGTGAATATTTTTTAATATTTTTTTGTATTACTGTTAAGTGTAATGTATATATATTTTTTTGATTGAGTAAAGAATTTCAAACGTGTCTCTCTCTCTCTCTCTCTCTCACCCCCCCCCCCCCCCTGTTAAGCCCACCCACCAGAACCATAATATCCTGTTAACCGGTTGTATTGTATTACCACTACTGGCACTGAAATTAGGTTTTCCTTTCACTGTGATCCATTTATTTGTTTATGCGTGTCGTTTGCATTGAGTGACATTTCTCATAACTTGCGCTGCTTTTTGTAGAATTGTCATCCCAAAAGCTTCAGAGGAGGAGGGGGGAAGGGGGGCAGTCATTTAGAGAATAATCATGTAAAGATCATATTCAAAATGATAATGGTTATTTGGAATTGTTATGACTGCAGATAGCATGCAAGACTGATGGACTGCTAATGACTCCCACGTAACTAATGGAACTTAGCAAGATGATACACATGTTTAGATCTGTGTTCTTGCAGACAAGAAGAAAGCATGTGTTCTTTTTGTTTTGGTAGCAGATTGGGGGACACTGACGGGCTAGTTATTACATAATGTATTGGCTACATCTCAATTGATTTTATTCATAAAATCTCTAAGTCTCTTATTCTCACTAAGTCTGCATTTCAAAAATATAGTAAAGCCAATAACATTGTGAAATATCGTTACAATTTAAAATAACGGTTTTATATTTTTATATTGCCAGGAGATATCAGACTCGAGAGAGAGATGGATGAATAACAACGCACAGCTTTTATTGAACAGGTGAGTATAGACCCCAAACGATGTGCAGTGCAAGTATAATGCTTCAGTTCTTAGGATTGCAGGTTACGATTGAAGACTGTAAGTAAATCCACACACACACACACACACACACACACACACACACACATTTTTTGGTTGCCATTAGAGTGACTAGATAACAAACAATGTCTTTGTCTTACAGGGATAGCGGGAACACTGGAGGGAGGCGGGAGCCGGAGAACAGACGAGATAACAAGAATACAGGAATTTGGAGAAATCGCTGGAGGTAAATATCTCAGGTGATTCTTACTGACTGAGTTGAAAGTCAATGGCTACCATCAACTGTTTGGTTACTGACATTCTTCAAAATAACTTATTTTGTGAAAGAAATTCATACAGGTTTGGAACAACTTGAGGGTGAGTACATGATGACAGAATTTTCATTTTTGGGTGAACTATCGCTTTAAAAAGTGTGACAACTAGCCCTGGTATATGGTATCGCCAACTCTGCTAATTCACTGTTAGGCTGATTGATAACTGAGTGCGGTTTTCGATTAAAGAATACCAAAATAACCCTTTGACTTTCCAAAACAATCTCTTGCTGACATGTGGTGAACAGCCCACAGTCACAGTCATGATCCAGCCATGATCGGTTGGACTGATTTCATGTCTGGTGGAGCTTGTTCTGATGAGCGGTTGTGACACTTGGACAGATTTTTAGGGGAAGGAGACACACAGACCCTCTGCTCTCACTGGGAGAAGTGGACGTAGACACAATTGCACTAAAGCTCAGGAAGAACATCATAAACCCTGCTCCACACACACACACACACACACACACACAGAGAGAGAGAGAGAGAGAGAAAGACTCAGACATGAGCTTGAAGCGCTTGAAGTGGCTGGCTGGCAAACACTAAGATATGCAAAGTGAATGTTAATTATGGAGCGCCATAGGGGCAAAACGTTCATTATTTCAAAATTAATTACAGCTTTTTTTTTTTTTTTTTTTTTGACCCAGATGGACACCTTACTTGAGGTTATAGACTGTCTTTAATATAATTGCTTTGGAGTGTTGGGGAACGTGTAAAAACAAAATAAATGGAAGTGACCCATCCTTCATTTCAGAGAGAAAGTGCTGAGAAAGAAAGAGTGAGACTAAGTGAGACAGAAGCAATCTTGTAAAATACATTTCATATGAGATAAAAGACTTCCACACAGGTACCATACCATAATTTACTGCAAATTGAAAATTTTTTCATATCATATCAAACTTTTGACTAGAGACCTTATTGTTGGGTTATCAGTAGTCTAGTGTTGTCAAAAGTACCAGTACTTTGGTATCAAGTCAATACTGAAATGTAATATATATATTATATATATATATATATATATATATATATATACTGTATATATATATAATAACGCTACCAGCCTTGTACTTGCGAGAGCACTCTGTGAAGTGTCAAGGGTTTCTATTTATGTTTTTTTGAAGCGTTTAGCATTGTAGCTCAGAATCTACTTCTATTTCTTTTACCATAACCACACAAATTTAAACACAATTAATTGTGATTAAACAGATGAATTGTGTAGTGTAGATTTCATTATCACTATCTGTCATTGTCACCAGCTAGTCACCACCTCCTCACTACATTTCCCATCATCCATTTCCAATTTGATTTTTGTTTTATTTATGCTGCTAACTATTCACTGCAAAGTTTCATGAGTGACAACCATATTTAAATGCGGGACTGAATCCAAAAGTGCAGTGATTGACATAAATAACCTTGGCAATGGATGGTACAAAAATAATAGACTTGTCACTTCTGTTTTCTGTTCTTTTCACGCCTCATCCAGTGTAGACAATTTCACAAATTTTAATGGGGTCTCTTTGACTTTGCATTGTGGATTTTGCAGTGCATCACTTGTGCACGGTGTAGACACAGCTATGCGTTTTATGCAACCGGCCATTGGACTGATATATAATAGTGGCAAATATATAAGTTATCGGCATAAAAAAAAAAAAAAAAATCAGTTTGCAGAATTGGCTGAAATTTCCACATTGGTGCAGTAATAGCAAACTTCAAAACATTTCTATTTATTTTCAGAACACAGTCAGTCATATAGGTTTTGAATGAGCGTACTTCTTTAAGTGGTTCGGTTCAGTAATTTATGTAGAAATAATGGATTTACTCTAAACCGAAAGTAGGGGAATTTTGACCAGGAGTTTGTGGCCCCTTGGCAAGACAACTGTCCCTCCCATCTGAGGCCTCCCATCTGAGGCCTCCCATGAATCACCAGCTGACCTTTATATAGAGATGTACAAATGTGGGTTGGTGGTTTTGATCTCAGACACTGACTGATCACTGTGCTGCTTGCGTATAATGCGGTGGCCTTTTAGCAACTGTGATTTTTGGGAAATGAGATGGGGGCAGAATGCCTGTTTTCAGATTTTTTTTATTTCATTATTTTTAAAAAGTAATTAGCAATCAACTGGATGCCAAAGCAGGTGTCTCTCCAACATGAAATCTTTCCAACATTTATCATTTCAGTATTGTTAACACCTGTACAAATAACTAAAGTAAAAAAAAAAAAAAAAAAAAAAAAAGATCTTTTAAATATTTAAATTCTGGGATTTAAAAAAAAAAAAAAAAAACTCACTATTTACTGCAGACTCTCTGCTTGCTGTCCTTGTTGACAGAGAACCAGATATGGTGCTCTGTCTCTGCAATGAGCCAAGGAGCCAGATGTCAGCAAGAAAGAGTGTTTGGAGGGTTTTTTTTTCTGTCACTTGGCTGACAGAGGAGTCTCTGGATCTGCCAAATGAACAGACTGAGACTGGTCACGCTGAAGACAGGTAGTCTGATTAGTTTGGACACACGGTCAGTGCAGGGAGAGAGGAAAGGGCTTTGGGGAGACATAAAGAGAGCCTTTAGCAGATGGAGGTAATACTTTTGAACAGACCATTCTCAAACGATAGCTTTCCTCTCTAAGTCAGTCCCCTTTGAGCCAGAGCTTTGAAGGCTGAGAAGTGGATATATTACTTTCTAGAACAGAATCCCCGACAACTTGGTGTCAGTGCAAAAAATCCTTTTTCCTTAACAGTATTTATTTTTTCTTGTAAAAAATATCAAAACATCTTTGAAACTGAATAAATGTACTTAAAGTTATCAGACACTGCATTTTGAAGTTTATTTATTTATATGCAAATGTTTATTTGCAAATGAGCTTAGAATAATGACCTTTTTAATAAATTTACTCAATTTTCTAATTCAAAAATCATTCAAAATTTTGAGGTAAGATTTTTGAAATGTTTTTGAAAAGTCTCTAATGCTCATCAAGGCTGCATTTATTTGACAAAAATATCGGTAATATTGTGAAATATTATTACAATTTAAAATAACCGTTTTCTCTGTTAAAGGGGTCATATAATGGTACATGCACTTTTACAAGTTGATTGTACTGAAATGTGTGTTGGCAGTGCCTGTACACAACCATCATAAAATGATAAAAATCCAGCCAGTGTTTTTTTTTTTTTAATCTCCTTATATGTTTTCCCCCGTCTCAAATCAAGCCGTTCGATCTTGTGACGTCACAAGATCGGACGCCCCTCCCACGATTGTTGATTGACAGCAGCGTTTCAACACAGACCCGCCCTCGCTCGTGAGCGAGCTGTCATCATAGTCCGCATTGTTGATACGCTGGAGCAGAATGGCGTCTAATCGATAGTGGTGTTCTGTTGGGTGCAATAAGGAACACCGCAGTCATTTTGATGATCTGAACCGCTGAAGACGCAGTGGCTGAGTTTTGTTTTTCGAAGGGAATATTCCCCACGATCAACGTCAATGCTTTCATGTTTGCGCAAATCATTTCACATTTCAGACTGCTTTACAAATGAGGGTCAGTATAAAGCTGGTTTTGCTAAGAAGCTGCTCCTGAAAAAAGGATTGGTACCAACTATTCGTGTTCCTGCTGCACCTCCAGAAGAACTGAAGTGAGTGTAACATTTTATTAACCTTTATATTAATCTTTATATTAATCTTTGCAAATCGCTAGCACGCTTCACGATGAATGCGGCTAAGGTTTACACTCAGGGATACGCCATGTTTTCTATGTACAACGTTCTCAATATAATTCATAATCCTACGTTTATAATGAACAACGCGTTATGGTTATTGTGTTATTATTACAAACGGTGTACGCACAGAACGGAGGGGCGGGGTGAGCAAAGCGCATTATCATTTAAAGACACATGCACTTAAACGGCGTGCTGAAAACAGAGCTGTTTTGACCAGGTAAAATGAGTGTTTTCTTACAATACTAATGATAATTTTTAATTAAAGTATATTACAAACTTTTCATTTAGACCCTAAAGAATCATATTAGCTTGTACAAAAATGGCATTATATGACCCCTTTAATATATTTAAAAATGTAATTTATTTGTGTGATGGCAGAGCCAACAATCCAATCTTAAGTGTCACATGATCCTTTCAGAAATAATTCTGACATTTCTTCTTATTTTTTATCAATGTTGAAAAAAGTTGTGTTGCTTAATATTTTTGTGGAAACCATGATTTGTAGCAATGTAAAAAATAAAAGTCACTTTTGATTAATTTAATGCATCCTTTCTGTATTAAAGTCTTAATTTATGTCATAAAATTTTACTGACCCCAAACGGTAGTTTATATTTTCTGAAATGTATAAACTGCAAAATATGTTGACACAATATTGATTATCGGTTATTATAGATTGCTTTTTTTATTGGCATTTGTAGATATAGATTATGTATTGTCCAATATTTCATGTGCATGCTCATTTCTCAATTGCTCAATTTCAAAATTAACATCTTTCTTTTAAACTTTATACGTCTTGATGCATACATTCATTTTTAGCATTTAATAGCATTTAAAATTATTCAATTATTTATACAATATGGTTTTTAATTGAAATATCAGCCATTCATCAGTTATAACAAATCACTGGAAAAAAAAATGTGATTGTTTTAAGGATTTTTAGATATACAGATTTACTGGAAAAGTAGATATTGCAGTTTTGAAGCTCAAACCTGTAGGGTTGCAGTGATATTGAGGTCTTGCTAACAGGTAATTAGAGCTGTGAGCTGTGTCTCTTGCTAGAGCTGTGTGGTCCACACCTTCTGAAGTTCAGTGCACAATGAAACATAACCAAGTTGTGTGAATTTGAAATTAAGTCTTGCATAGTTCACAGTCTTTAAGGGCCAAGCTCTTCAGTGGTGCTGGAGAACACATCCAGCTGAGACAGCTGTGATCAGGCAAAGGGAGTGAGACACACACTGTGCACACCGGTGATCAAAGTGGTGCAGGACAGGCAGCTGCTGCAGGAGATTCACTTCTGGAGAAGATTAAACAGCTCTGGATGGATGAAGGTTTGCCAAAGTAAGTGCAATCTGAGTGGAGCCTTCTATGTCCATGAACAGAGATGGGGAGAGGGAGAGGAAAAGATGACACACAGCAGCTGGTTGATGTCAAACTGCTCTGGCCACGCTAAGCGTTTGATGAAGAGCCAAGACTGGACACCAGACTGCTCTTTGACTCCCTCCAATCTTCCTCCGTCTGACTGACCATGGGTGTGAGACAGTGAGCTAGTGACTAACTGACTGTTAGCAGCATGCTAATTTCAGTGCGAAACATAAAAGTGGACCACAGAAAAACATTTTAATGATCTCATCATTTCAGGTTGCTTTTTTTTTTTTTTTTTTTTACACATTTATATTATTGCATCTCTATGGCCACAAGGGAAATTGGAATTGTTCATCATCTCCCAAAAACAATATATCATTTATACTAGTAATGAACATTATTCCAATATTGTATCTAATGTGTATCATCTGGGATTTATCTTTAGACCAAAGCTTGTATACAGTCTCCAATTTAAGCCATTCAGCCTAGGCTGCTCAGCTATATGATAACAGTTATGGTGCAGAACAGATAGGAAGGTGGTCTCTTTAGCTTTCTAGATGCTTTTAGAGATGACATCTCTGCCCAGTTAATCAACAATGCCCAGATAATCAACAATGATGGATGGAGGAAACACTGTCCTCATTATGGACTTTTTTGTGTGTGTGTGTGTGTGTGTGAGTTGTGATGCACTTTACTGAATTAATGTTCTAAAGCTGAACTTACAACAGAAAGGGCAAGACCATGTTTTCAGGGCCCTATGGGATCCGTCCTCAGGCCGATATGAATATGCAGGGATTATAATAAAAGGTCTTTGATCTGTTCTTGTGGTCTGGAACAGGATCTCTTAAAAGCAAATCAGGGGCAGAGGGCTTGGATATGAAGGCGGATAATGATGGTTGATGGCTCTTAAGGACACAGTTGAAATGTTTTCTCAGAGAGGACTAAGGGAAGTGAACATAAGAGGGGATGAGGGTCTAAGAAACTTGAATTTTTTTATTTCATGAAAAGTATGGAAACGGGTTAGAATTTAAACTTTATATGAAAGAGAAGCAGTGTCCAAATGTTTCCCAACTTTCCATTCCAGGGTTGCTCCAATATAAAGAAAGAAAGGAGCAATATACCTTATAGACCTCATAAACCATGTAAAATAGGCTTCTAGTTTTAATTAAAATTCCAAAATCTTAAGTAAAAAAACACACAAAAACAACAGATTATAAGTGTAGACATAAGAGTAAATGCATTTCTTTTAATTAGTCGGGAAGTGTGAAATCCATTGTAGTTTTTTCGATTGCTAAACGACAGTGGGCACAACTGGAGTCACATGTGCAAAACTCTAACTACAGTCTGCACAGCAGCAGTTCATGTGGACCAAACTCTAGTTCGTTTTTCATTGCTTGAACACAGTTTTCAAAACTCTACACACTTATCCCATGACTTTAACCACAACCTGCACAACACTGTGGATTTACAGCACTTTGTTCAAATGCTAACACACTGCTGTCAAAACTGTGAACCACACATTCAAAACAGAATAGATTTCAGCCTTGTGCCTTTCAAACACTTCTGATTGCAATTTCAGCTGAAAGGCTAAGCAGGTGTCTTGTTTTAGACTTGTTAGTGAACACACACACACACACACACACACACACACACACATATATATATATATATATATATATATATACACAGGGCTGGAAATGGGGGGGGGGGACGGGGGGGGACGGAGTGGGGGGAGTGAATTTCGAGGGGGGACGGCGTTCCAGTTGAAAAAAAAATGGTTATATTATTATTATTATTATATATTTTTTTTGTGGACATTGTAACGATTACTATATTTTATCTACAATATAATAGCTACATAAACGTAGCACATGATAATAAAAACTTAGAGGGATATTGATATTTATCAATGACATTCTGTAAAATTGCCTGCGCTATGTCGTCTTTTGTTATTGGCCAATGCTTGCAGACTGCAGCCAATGGAAATGCTTCTCTATCAGTGCGCGTCTTTCTTACTACTCACAGAACTTCACAACAGACCGCTTGAGGTAAATAAATAATATTGGATGATGAACTGTAATATTGTTCGAAAATCTGAATAGAAACCGTTACTTTAACAGATGTCATAACAGAAACTTTCGTATGGGTAAGCTGTAGCCTATTTAGCTGAAATGATCCGGTCTAAAATAATTAAAAAATGGCCATCTTAAAATTAACCGGTTGTTTTGTTCGAAAAGAGCTTTTCGGATTTCGAAATCGAATTTGCGTTACACGTATCGAGTAAAAAAAAAAAAAAAAGTGACAGATCCAGAAACGCACACTGTAGGCTAATCCAGAAATACATGCGTGAGATGCACAAAACAGGCACGGCGCCAGGATTCCAGTTTTGGATGGGTCAAACCAATTGTGGTAGGCCTTAATTTAAAAACGTTAAATTAAAAATGTTATCCAATCACTGTTTAACCTAAGAAAAATTACTGACTAATATACTGTTATATTATCTGTGAGTACATAATATAGATTTTAATAGCTTGATGCTCTTTGAATATTTTGTTGCATTGTAAAAAGTTTCGGTGCATAGGACGGACCGATCCACGATCGCTCTCCATGGTTCTGACCAAAGAAGAGCGCTTTGGAATCTCAATTACGCATCGCATCATACCTGGCGTTGTCTCTTAGTGCGCTACGAAGACTCTTGAGGTATAACTTAAAGGGATACTCCACTTTTTTCGGAAATAAGCTCATTTTACATCTCCCCCAGAGTTAAACAGTTGAGTTTTACCGTTTTAGAATCCATTCAGCCGAACTCCGGGTCTGACGGTACCACTTTTAGCATAGCTTAGCACAGATCATTGATTCTGATTAGTCCAGTAGCATTTCTTTCAAAATGACCAAAGAGTTTAAATATTTTTCCTATTTAAAACTTGACTCTTCTGTAGTTAAACCGTGTACTAAGATCGACGGAAAATGAAAAGTTGCGATTTTCTAAGCCTATATGGCTAGGAACTACTCTCATTCCAGCGTAATAATCAAGGAACTGTGCGGCTGTACCATGAGTGCAGCAGGCGTAATGATATGACGCAGCGCCTGAAAATAGTCCCCAGCTCGGTAACTTCTTCCAACGTGACCGGGACTAAGTTTGTCTAACCTATTAGACCTATTTTCAGGCGCTGCGTCATATCATTACGCCTGCTGCACTCATGGTACAGCCGCACAGTTCCTTGATTATTACGCCGGAATGAGAGTAGTTCCTAGTCATATAGGCTTAGAAAATCGCAACTTTTCATTTTCCGTCGATCTTAGTACACGGTTTAACTACAGAAGAGTCAAGTTTTAAATAGGAAAAATATTGAAACTCTTTGGTCATTTTGAAAGAAATGCTACTGGACTCATCAGAATCAATGATCTGTGCTAAGCTATGCTAAAAGTGGTACCGTCAGACCCGGAGTTCGGCTGAATGGATTCTAAAACGGTAAAACTCAACTGTTTAACTCTGGGGGAGATGTAAAATGAGCATATTTCCGAAAAAAGTGGAGTATCCCTTTAACTAAAGGTATGCTACCACTAAAGGTATACCATTGCTAGGCGTCTTCAGGGCTATCATCCACTCGCGAGGCAGAGGCGCTGGCGCCCTCCTAGCAACGGCACTGGTCGCGAGAAAGATGACATGGATAAGAGTTTTTTTTTTTTTTTTTTTTTTGTAGAAAGACTCTTTTTAAAAGATTTTCGTTTTGTATAAATTGTATCTTAATTTTGATCAATGTTTTATCAAACAATTAGGCTACCTGTATTTAATAAATAAGAAACAATTAGCCTATATAGCAGACAATGTAATAAGATGCCGGCACGATCACTTGCAGTTCACGTGAATGGAGGGCGCCGAAACTCAGCTTGTGCCTCACAGATTTTAGAAATATAGGCTATCTATTATAGAAAGCTTGAAATGTCTACTTTTAAACGAAAATATTCAAAACCAAAAGAAATAGGCAACTCTCTGATTATGAAATCCATATGAAAGTGTGCATTTCTCTCTGGCGTTCATGGCGAGTCCGCATCATCAACTTCATCTTTGCAGCAACACAGAAAACACCAGTTTATTAATAAACAATTAAATGTCTCCTTGCTAATTTAGACACATTCATAATCATTACTTTTACCGGTTCTTTGTGACGCTCATTATCCTGTGTAGGCTATATAGCCTATTTAAGTAATTAAAAAAATACGATTTGTCCACGAATGGCTTTATGAAAAACTCGACTAGAAATTTTTTTTTAGTCGGAGGCAGCCCATATTCCGCATATTTTCGAGCCAGGCTCAGGCCATTCTGTGTTGAGCGAGCGACCCTGCGGAATGAGCGAGCGGAGCGAATATTCAGAAATGCGCTCTCCACTCACGAGCTCTGATCGGAACAAACCCGAACCTCTGCTGAACTTGCGCAGAAACATCACAATAGACATAACCAGCTTTTTAAATTTGTTTTTAAAACTAAACATTTAGACTATTTTAGCACAATGATGAGCTTATTGCAGAATTTGTATAATTCTTGACAAAATTAGAATATATTAAAAGTTTTTTTCTTTTTGAAGAAAGAATGGTGAAGCTGCTCTCTCTTACATAATTTGTTAAAAAAGATAAATCAGCTACATCAAAAACAAAATTGTATTGATATAATAATGATTTTAGAAATGTCTAAACTTAAATCTAAAAGAGATAAAACACATTGAGTAATCCTCTGGAGCCATATAGTGGTTGTAGGTAAAACTAGTCTTTGATCATAAAAGTTTTTGTTTTGGCAAATGCATAATAAAAATACCATAAATCCCCATAAAAGACTGAGTGGCAGCATTTGTTTGAAAAACACATAAAAAGGGAAAGAGCTTTACGATTGACTGCACAATTAGATTTGACAACAAATCTGAAGTATATTTTTTACAGAATGGTGAAAGCTACGCAAATGGATCACTGCAATTCTGAATTCCAGGCAGTGAAAGGTGGATTTGCAGTTATCATTTTGAAAAAATATGGGTATTTAGGGATACATTTATGAAAAACACAACGTTTTGTTTTTATTATTTGCAATAGCCGACCCCAGGGGGTAAAATGAAACATAAAATAAATAATTTATGTAATTTAGTTATTATTGATTATAAAGGTTTTTAAACATCTGAAAGGTCATCTAAAGCCAGATGACCTCTATTTTTTTTTTTTTTTTTCAAAATAGAGTCCGCCCAGTGAATTTTGCCCATTTCCACCACTGTATATACATATATATATATATATATATATAGAGCTCAGAAAGACTAAATTTGGAAATGGAAGACGGGTTTTGATGGGAACTGATGTTGATGAAAACCTGTGGCCTGATGCTAGAGAGAGGCAGGATTAGTCCCTCAATTATTTGTCCGAATTACAGTACTTTTAGTTTCTACCTTTTTTTTTCTCATTACTGTAATTCCGTAAATTACTACAGACTATTGAAGCAAACTGCTAATTTTCATTTACCTTAAATAATTGTTATGTTCTAAAAATTTAAATAAATCATGTGAAAGAATGTCACTCTTTTCTTTCAAGAAAATATTACTTTGTATGAAGTCACTGAAATTGTTCAAACTGTAAAGGTGAAAAGTTTGTATTTTCTGTATTGGTGTTTTTACTCTCAGTGTGTTCTGAGTGACAGTGTGTGTTATCTTAGTGAGGGTTGTGCATAGTGTTTGGCTGCACTGAGCCTGTTTTGAGCCATGTGTTAAGAGGTGTGTTGCTTGGTGATGTGAACTGTTTAGCTCAGGTGACTCTTGGTAGTGCAGACTGTAGTTAGAGTTTTGCACATGTAGCTCCAGTTGTGCTCACTGTTGTTTAGCAATCGGAAAAAACTGTAAGAAATTACGAAAACTTAACTTAATTTGTTGAGCAAACTGATGTACATGGGACAGTGTTGTTAAATAAAACTATTTAAGTAGTTTGTTAATTGAATAAAAGCTAAAATAAAAAATGATGAAAAACGTCATTAGTAAATGTAATTATTTCAGTTTAAGTATTACTGAAACCAAAATTTAAATAGAAATAAAAATGACAAAATCAACACAAAATATAAAATAAATAAATAAATGCAGTAACACTATTTTGATGGTCCCCTTTGAACATTCTGTTGACTATAACTTTGTCACTACATGTCAACTAACTCTCATTAGTGTATTAGTGTTACGGAACAGAGACTCAAGGCAGAGATCAAATCAATAATTGTTTCTTTATTACACAGATGAGTAACAAGTAAATGCAGTCTGTGCAGACATAAATGGCAGTTTGTGGATGAAATAATGGAGAGATACTGACAATATTTGGGTTTCAGGTGGATTGGAGATCATGGATGCATGAATGATGGAGCTGACACCTAAGTGAGGGAACAGATTTTCAGGAATTGGGAGACGATGGAGAAAACGAGGAACTGGGAGACATGCCAGAGAGTTATACAATGGCTTCAGGAACTTGGAAAAAGCAGGTAAAGAAGTACTAATGCTCTAACAAGACCAGACAATGTGAGTGTTTGGGGTGTGTGCTTATATACAGAGGTGATTGGTGAGGGAATGAGATGCAGGTGTGGGTGATTCTGGTGATTGAGAGTGTTGTGATTGGCTGTTGACTGTCTGCTTAAAGGGATACTCCACTTTTTTCGGAAATATGCTCATTTTACATCTCCCCCAGAGTTAAACAGTTGAGTTTTACCGTTTTAGAATCCATTCAGCCGAACTCCGGGTCTGACGGTACCACTTTTAGCATAGCTTAGCACAGATCATTGATTCTGATGAGTCCAGTAGCATTTCTTTCAAAATGACCAAAGAGTTTCAATATTTTTCCTATTTAAAACTTGACTCTTCTGTAGTTAAACCGTGTACTAAGATCGACGGAAAATGAAAAGTTGCGATTTTCTAAGCCTATATGACTAGGAACTACTCTCATTCCGGCGTAATAATCAAGGAACTGTGCGGCTGTACCATGGGTGCAGCAGGCGTAATGATATGACGCAGCGCCTGAAAATAGTCCCCAGCTCGGTAACTTCTTCCAACGTGACCGGGACTAAGTTTGTCTAACCTATTAGACCTATTTTCAGGCGCTGCGTCATATATTACGCCTGCTGCACCCATGGTACAGCCGCACAGTTCCTTGATTATTACGCCGGAATGAGAGTAGTTCCTAGTCATATAGGCTTAGAAAATCGCAACTTTTCATTTTCCGTCGATCTTAGTACACGGTTTAACTACAGAAGAGTCAAGTTTTAAATAGGAAAAATATTGAAACTCTTTGGTCATTTTGAAAGAAATGCTACTGGACTCATCAGAATCAATGATCTGTGCTAAGCTATGCTAAAAGTGGTACCGTCAGACCCGGAGTTCGGCTGAATGGATTCTAAAACGGTAAAACTCATCTGTTTAACTCTGGGGGAGTTGTAAAATGAGCATATTTCCGAAAAAAGTGGAGTATCCCTTTAAAATCTGCTAACTCTTTATTGTGATGCTCCTAAACAGACATTCTACTGACTATGGGGCTGTTTACATGACACCGTTTTCAACAAAAAAAAATTATACTTTTTATGCGTTTTGGCCGTTCATTTACACGACAACGGTGTTTTGGGTGCCTGAGAAAGCGAACTTTTGAAACCGGGTTTCAAAGTGCAAGTTTTTGAAAATGGTCTCTCTGTAAACAACAAAAACACGAATCTCTGAAGACGATGACGTCATGCACATGCATATTACGTGTTCAGTCTATATGGTTTCATCGCCTTCTAACTGCCTGCCAGCAGAATACAGGGTTTTTAGTCATTTTCACAGTGTCGTCTGAAAACTCAAAGAAAAAACATCTCCGTTTTAAGCATATCGTTGTCGTGTAAACGTACTCTATAAGTAACTTTGCAACATGTCAACTTATTCTACTAACCTGGGCCGGGTTTCCCGATAACGATGTATCTTAGCTCTTAAGAGCGCTTTCTACGTGCAAGGTTACGAACGCTCGCAGCAATTCCACGAGCGTTTCCCAAAAATGCACTTAACATGTACTGTACGTGCTACTTAAGAGTCGCTGTCCATTCGCGAAGTGCTGAAATATAACCTTATATGGAATCGTATTCTGAACGTTTAACCTAATAATTGTCTTCTGTTGTGGATTAGCAATCAAGACAAGTCTATATAAAGCATCTACAGGCGGAGGCACTGACAAAATGGCTGAAAAAAGAAAAAAAAAGAAAAGAAAAGATACCTTTCAAAAAGATGAAATTAATGTCCTTTTAGAGGAGATAGAGCGAAACTAAGATGTATTTTTTAACAGATTTAAAGGATTTCTTTTATTTCTTTTTTTGTTCATTCATTTAATTTTTATTAAAATTATTAGATTAAATTATTTCTATATTTTTGTTTTGTTTTCTGACCTTTTTAATTATTTAATTTATACAATAATTTTTTAACCAACAACAAAAAAAGAGTAATAAAGTGTACAATAAAGTACAATCAAAACCTTATATTATAATCACATTGCATTTGAACAAAGTTAAAGGTGTAATCTGCCAGTTGTCCTGCAGGTGTCCTCATAAATCTGTCTTCTTACGATGCACTTGGGGATGTACGATTACTCCAGAGCACTCGTAGTTCTATGAAGATTTTCAAGTGCTACTTAAGCTACGATGCTTTTGGGAAACAGACCGTAATATTAAGATCAGTCGTACGATCGTTTTTACGATCAACTTAGGCTTACGATGCTTTTGGGAAACATATCCCAGAACCCTATCAGTCTACTAACACTCCAATGAGAGTTAGTAGACATGCAGGTGCAACGTCACTTAAAGTCAACAGAATGTGTTAAAGGGTTAAAGTGTTAAATCAAAATAAAGTGAAGCCATAAAAGATAATTCAAAGTAATAATAAATACTGTAAATAATACAAAAATAACACTGGGTTGCTAATTATTGCTCCACAACTGTGACTCTAGATGCCTAAGAGGTGAATATTTATTCCACGGCAAAGGCCACATGCTAAACTAACATGCTAATTGTAAGTGGCAGTTGCACACCTAGTGGGAAGGATTAGCCGTAAGAGCTAGTTATGACTGATTATTCTGTGAAATCATGCTCTGGAGACTTTAAGGAGGACGGTGGGGATTTGCATAATGTGTAAAAAACATTTTCAGAAGTTATAAGGAGCAGTCACAATCCACAGCAGGCTCCATGTTGCAGGATGATTGATAATGGAAGCTCATTTCTAACTCATGGGGCAAACTGACCAATTTAAGTCAGTTATTACACTATTAATATGATATGAAGTTTGTTGTTTTTAGAAGGACATGTTTTGATTATTCTTTCAGGTGTCAAAGCCTTAAATAAAATTCTCAGTTTCTTTCTACTATCTAGCTGCACTGCAGCACTGCAATTCAATAACGAATAAGAAGGCTGTTGTGTGGATTTCTGAGTCCCATAAGTGTTTTCATCCCATACAAAAAAAAACAAAACAAAAAAAAACCCAATAGAGGGCCCCAAGGTAAACTAGAATGACCCCCACTGTGTTCATCAATAAAAGGAAAGTTTATGTTTTCATTGTTGTGCTGCCCCACCTCAAGAACTAGCTTCTGCAGCCTCAAGGGATATTAACTGGTATGTTCAGCTGTTGAGAGACTCCTTGTTTTTACTCAGCAGACAGGCAAGGGAAGTGAAAAATAAAACTGTGTCATTAGGAATACAGTGAGATGTCAGAGTTTAATATGTCCTGAAGCCATGTCAAGGTTGTCAAGGGTAATGAGTGTAAACTGTGAACTGAGACAGACTTCCAAGTCATTGGGGAAGAGGAAAACTGTGCTTCTCAATTCAGTTTTCATAAGACATGCATGCTAGGCTTTTCTTTCAGCTTGCTGAAATGAAAGAAAAATGCTGTTTTGTATTTTTTTTATGTCACACCGAGAATCAGGGAGGAAAATTGAGGACAAGATGGACATGGAGGCTAGAAATTGTCTTTAAAAATGCTTACAAGGATCAGTAACACAACAAAACAAGAAAAATACCAAATACCAGAATAATTATTAGTTATTATTTAATGTTAGTTATTATTAGGTGAACAAAAAAAATACTTAATTAATATTTTTTGGTTTGGCTGAGAGTCTGGTTGGGGAATCCTTGGGTCTGTCAAGACTGAAAACCTCTGATTTAAAGTAACAGAGTCCTGTAAGCTCAATAAACAGTGGAACAACAATTAAGCACAATTAATTAACTGTACACCAATATATCATCCTTATCACAGCTAATCAAAATATGTTTTTGTCTAATAACCACCACAAGTAAGACAACTCTGTAAAACAAGAAACACAAATGTGTGGTCTGGCAATGCGTACACCTCAGGCACACTAAATCCAATTTAACAAAGGAAATGAGATACTCCCATTTATTCTAATTTGGGCATTCTGCCCATCCATCCCACCCCTTATCTCTCTACCTCTTTGTTTTTCACATTATTCTGTCCATGCAGTCCAGGTTTGTGTGATATTAGATGGAGAATCTATGTTGGCTCCTGTGCCCATTTTCCTATAAATGGCACATGGCACCGTGTGCAATGTCATAAAAGAGGAGGAAAACACTAAATTGTTTTCCTTTAATCTCCTCATATTTGATAGAGCTACTTCAAAAGGATTTTCAGTGGCTAATTTGATCCTCCCCTCAGTTCCAGTAACCAGTGTAAAGATGAAAGACAAATGAGAGTGAGGCAGTGTCAGTGACATGTCAAACTTCGGACTACTGAGGCCACAGATTACGCATACTCTGATTTAAAGTATATTATAAGTGCACGCTCTCAGATAAAAAGAATCTAAACCTCAGTCTCTAAAAGCAGTACTAAGAGTGCAGTGATTCTTATCAAACTGAAAACTCGCACCTGTATTAAGAAGATCAAATAATAAGAATCAAAAACATTTAATCTGTTTCTTATATACTTTCCTATTTTTTGTTTTAATGTTATCTTCTCATAATGTGGAATGTCAGCAATTGGGTTGGTTCTATTGGTTTGGTCAGGAATTGGAAAATTCATGGTTCAGTTCAAGTTAAGATCAACTTAACTCAACAAGCATTTGTTGATCATTTTTTATTTTATTTACATTTTTTATTTGATTGTATCATAATTAGTAAAGTGGCTAAATGTGATGTTCATATATTTAAGCATTTCATTTGGTTAGTAAGTGTTTATATTGCCTTTGTCACATGTTAACCAAGTCTGGCTATACTAGAACTAGTTTCAAGTTTCAAGTTTATTTGTCATGTATACAAATGTCAGTGACAAATTGTACATTGAAATGCATACAATTTAAAGAGAGAAGAAAAACAAACAAATGAAGCCAGTATATAAAGTAAAGTATATACAAAACAAATATGTGTATGTATTTTTGTATATTAAATCATAGTATGAGTGGTATGTGTACAGTATGTCTTAAAGTGCAGATGTTGTTTGTAAACAGTGGGAAAGAAGAAAGCAGGAGGAAAATAACTCAAACAAATTATGAGGATATTTATAGTAAAGTATATTCACAAAACAAATATATGTATGTATGTTTCCTTTGTATATTACATAATAGTATGTGTAATGTACAGTATGTTTTAAAATGCTAATGTTTTTTGTAAACCGTGGAAAATGATCATGGAGTCTATGTATTACCTAAGGTTTGTGTGCAATGTATGCAGTGCGAAAATCTGGAGTAAACAGTAGGAAAAAATAAATAAATACTGTCATAGAACAGACAGTACAACAAGGATGGAGTGAAGTCTAAATTACAGTGTTATTCAATTTGCTGGTTCTGCATTGATGCTACCTGTATCAAATAGACTGCCTGATGGCTGTTTATATCCAAATTATCCAAACTAAAGGACTAAGTTATATAATAATAATAATAGTTATTGTTGTTGTTGTTGTTATATGTACTGTGGTAATCAACATTATTCCAGAAATGCTGTCGACTGAGCATAACCTGTATTGAATGTGGAACATTCCTCCACAGCAGCTCACATCACCCACATTGTCACAGGATAAAGATTTGTTCACTCACATTGTCTGAATTTTCAGCATGAAAATCATGCATGACAGGTTATTAAAACTAAACAATACAGTTTAGCAATATTGCAATACTGTATCATGATCTGTTCGTTATTTTGTATTCAGAGGTTAGGTTCATGTTTTAATTGTTTGAATGGTGTGAGGGGGAAATGCTCTTGTTTGGCTATTCAAATCTTTTTTTCTTCAGACAATGATGAAAATTACTGGTCTAACTATGCCACGTTGTCATAAATGAGCACCAGATGCATCAATGATTTCAATAAAATCAAATCAGCAGTGTCTATTGAACTGTAGCCTTGAGTAAGCTGCAATTTTAAACTCCCAAATGCTGAATTCCAGATAAAGCCGGTGAAATCCAGGGGTATAGAATGTGCCTTTCCCACCAACCTATTCAAGTAATAAAACAGCAAATTGCATGGAAATAAGCCAATTATGACAATAAGACCCCCCCTCACACACACTTAATCCTGCCTGTCTTGGGGATAACATGTTTTTTTTTTTGTTTTTTTTTTTAAAGTCTTAATATGGTCTAAGCCAGTCATCTGCACACAACAGTAATTTCAATGGTTCTTTTAAAAAGGACTTTGTCTTAAAACACCTCACTGCCTAGTCCTGAAGCAATTTGTAGGCTGTCAATATATATTTGGGTCCAAGACATACGAAGACAGAGAAGGAGAAAGAGCAAGATCGAGTGAGTTAGAGAGACGGTTGGATTGAGAGAAAGAGAAAGAGGAGGAAATTGAGATGTCCTTAAACCGTCACTCTCTGACCTCCACGGTCTACTTTTCAGTACATGTTACAATCTAGACAAGGCATGATATAAACAATCTTCTTTGAGATTTAAATGAGTTTTAAATGAGTTGCCGCAAGTGTACCGTGGGTTGCCAACTCATGTTGTCAAATCTGCTGATCCACATACAGTAGGTTTTGTCACATTCCAAATCAAGGGCATCAAGAAGAAACTGTCCTTTTTTTAAAGTCAAGTTAAATTGCTGTCTGCACCCCATTTCACTTCTGTAATTTCCCAGTAAAACAAATGAGAATGTCGAGCGTTACTTGATTTCATTTATCAAGACTGAATACTCTGTAATGGCTGCAGTAATTTCATATAAAAATATTCAAATAGAAAACATTCACAATACTGGTTTTATTGCATTTTTGATCAAATAAATGCAGCCTTGGTATAAGAGACTTATTTTAAAGACATTTAAAAATCCTACCTACCTACCCGAAACTGTCGAACATCAGTGTACCAAATTGCAAGACATTTTTAAAATGTGCTAATGGTTAACACATTATCCTATGTCAGAAGTTTCAAACAACTCGTGGAGGCTGTAAAAGGATGTTTGGGGATCAACAGAAAATGAGAGGGAGAGATAGTATGTATACATCTTTTCCAGTTTCAGTTTTCAGATTCATGTTTTTCCTGAGAATCGAACCCATGGCCTTGGCATTGTGCTTGTGCTACAGAAGCGCACATTAAGCAATTGGATCATTTTTTTATTTCATTTGAACTTAAGAAAACTCTTACATATCCACTTGTATTCATTTGAAGGAAGTGCTTTTTGCGGCTTTTAAATTGAAAGCCCACACCCCGACAGGTCGCTTTTAGCTCCAATGTTAAACTAACAGAGCTAAATCAATTGGTTCAATCTGTAGTCTTCAGTCAGCACTTGATTAATTGAGTGATGCATGGAAGGCCAGGATAGGAACAAAAACATACTGTTAGGGGCGCCCTAAGAAACAGGATTGAAAACCAGTGATCCAGATTGACTAATGAGATGCATTTACTTCTCTTCCTATCCAGGGACTACAGAGGTCAAGTTGTTAAGACTACAATACCTAGTTGGAAATTGCCTGGAGTAGACCCAAGGCAGCTGCTGATTGTTTGTAGTTGGCCTTAAACCCGACTTCAATGCCAGCAGCCTCAGGTGTGTTTGAGCCAGTCACGCACAGGACAACAGTTCCGTATTGAGGTGCCTGTCTTCGTGACATCTGTGATTGTGATGATTTGAGAAGCTGTCAGAGTCACAGACGTCGTTCAAACAGTTGTTTTGATATAGTATACATGCTATGATAAAAGTCATGTTTTTATGCTTAACACAGCTGTTTTCCATTCTACTTTCAACAGATAACACAAACAACATTGGTGTGCTCCAGTTTCTTGTTTATTAGCTGTTTATATCAGTATTTTTCGTCATGTGGATTAAACGTGCATATGTGTTTTTGTAAGTCTTTACTTGCTGTTTTTCAGTAACATGGTCTTAAAGAAAGAAATGGCTTAATGCTAGCCTACTTAATCCACAGGATGCCATTATGTACGGTGGCTGAATGCCAGCTGAAGGGAAAGGAGTGGTGAATGCTATCTAATGTGCGGGATTTTCTTTAGATTAACTGTTTGTACATAAGAGAGTTTAATCCCGCTTTTGCTGGGACAACAGGCGGAGCGAGCTAGGGATATAACATGCTGTATGTGTATTCATCCCGACTGCTTGTAAATGTTCTGCTTCAGATTTCAAAAACAGGAATTTTTCAAAACATGCAGTTGGTGATTGTTTATTGAGGTAAATTATGTTATACCTAGACTAGGTTAAATGACTTAATAGCAAAAGCTCACAGTAAACCTTCTATTGTTTTTCACTTTGTAATTTTTGTTTTATAAAAAGTGGCTTTTAAATCATGTTAGGTGATTTTAATTTTTTCATATTTTATTTATAATCTTTCATATATACACAATACAGATTTGAGAATCTATGACTTTAATGCAAAGCCTACATTTTTCTTCTCCGATATTGGATTTGAAGCTGCTTGCGTGGTGGTGGAAGTGAGCTGCTCAAAATCCACATACCACATTTTTATTGCAAATGTTACAGAGAGAGTGCCAAAAAACAAGCCGATTGACAAGAAATGCGAGATATTATTATGTTTGCCCTCAAAATAAGCGTCTACATTCTAATTTAAAAGCAGGCAGTTTTTAAAGACCTGCTTTGATTCAAACACTGCATTAAGCACTCGGTTTTGTGCATTGATTATGAAACCAGGCTGAAGAGTTCCATAGGCTTATAGGAGCCATTCACACAGAACATGTTTTTGTATTTAAAAAAGCGAGATGCGGGGTAGTGGAATAAAAAAAGGCAAGGAAAGTTAAACTTCTTTTAACTTGAGCACCATGTTTTTAGAACACTGCATGTGTTGTGTGCAAGACGCTGCAAAAGATATGAGACGATGCCCGTCGAGCACGTTTGCATTGAAAACAATGGAAAAGTAGCACATTTGAGAGACATTATTGTTTAGGTGGTTTTGGTTTGATCCATTATTGTCAAAGTGGTTTTGATTTGATCCACGGTGGCATGAAATGTTTGAGAAGTGCTCAATTCATGAACTAAAGAAAATATTTAGGGTTTCCATTCATTTGAACTAATATTGATATCAAAACAATGGACCGTCTGCATACCCTCACATCATGTTCACCTCATGTTAGGCATGAACTTCATACTTCAGCATGACCTAGATCTGAATATTACATGTGGAAGTCCCTTGAGAGAAGAATCCAGAGTAATAGCTCTCATTCTATCCCTACATCTCTCTCTCTCTTTCTGCTTTTCCTTCCATTTCTTCTTTCACAATCTCCAAATCAGATTACTGATGGCATATGCTGTAGCCATTAAGGTCACACACACGGCCTGAGGCTCCGTATGCCACCAGAACAGCCGTCTGGAGAACAAGTGTGCACACACACGAGACAGCACACATCCTCCCATCTGCTTGAGCATGTTCAGTCAATCAGAAAAGCATTACACTCCTTGATTTACATGATACTGCTGAGGGAAAGTATTATGAGGGAAGAAAAGATAAAAAAGAATTATATTTTATGATCGTAAGTCCTTGTTTTGACTAACAGGAGGTTTACTCGTAATGCCAGTGGATAAGAGTTTCGAGATTTAGGTTTGTGTGGTCTGGCAACTGAATAAGGAGCTTTGGAGAATGACTAGGAAGCTGCATGCCCTGGAAGTTTGTATGCTAGTTTGTAACCTCACAATAATCTCGAACTATACAATACCGTTCAAAAGTTTAGGGTCAGTAAGATTAAAAAAATATATAAATATAAATATGTATGTATGTATGTATATATATATATATATATATATACACTCACCTAAAGGATTATTAGGAACACCATACTAATACTGTGTTTGACCCCCTTTCACCTTCAGAACTGCCTTAATTCTACGTGCCATTGATTCAACAAGGTGCTGAAAGCATTCTTTAGAAATGTTGGCCCATATTGATAGGATAGCATCTTGCAGTTGATGGAGATTTGTGGGATGCACATCCAGGGCACGAAGCTCCCGTTCCACCACATCCCAAAGATGCTCTATTGGGTTGAGATCTGGTGACTGTGGGGCCATTTTAGTACAGTGAACTCATTGTCATGTTCAAGAAACCAATTTGAAATGATTCGAGCTTTGTGACATGGTGCATTATCCTGCTGGAAGTAGCCATCAGAGGATGGGTACATGGTGGTCATAAAGGGATGGACATCATGGTCAGAAACAATGCTCAGGTAGGCCGTGGCATTTAAACGATGCCCAATTGGCACTAAGGGGCCTAAAGTGTGCCAAGAAAACATCCCCCACACCATTACACCACCACCACCAGCCTGCACAGTGGTAACAAGGCATGATGGATCCATGTTCTCATTCTGTTTACGCCAAAAACTCTACCATCTGAATGTCTCAACAGAAATCGAGACTCATCAGACCAGGCAACATTTTTCCAGTCTTCAACTGTCCAATTTTGGTGAGCTCGTGCAAATTATAGCCTCTTTTTCCTATTTGTAGTGGAGATGAGTGGTACCCGGTGGGGTCTTCTGCTGTTGTAGCCCATCCGCCTCAAGGTTGTGTGTGTTGTGGCTTCACAAATGCTTTGCTGCATACCTCGGTTGTAACGAGTGGTTATTTCAGTCAAAGTTGCTCTTCTATCAGCTTGAATCAGTTGGCCCATTCTCCTCTGACCTCTAGCATCAACAAGGCATTTTCGCCCACAGGACTGCCGCATACTGGATGTTTTTCCCTTTTCACACCATTCTTTGTAAACCCTAGAAATGGTTGTGCGTGAAAATCCCAGTAACTGAGCAGATTGTGAAATACTCAGACCGGCCCGTCTGGCACCAACAACCATGCCACGCTCAAAATTACTTAAATCACCTTTCTTTCCCATTCTGACATTCAGTTTGGAGTTCAGGAGATTGTCTTGACCAGGACCACACCCCTAAATGCATTGAAGCAACTGCCATGTGATTGGTTGATTAGATAATTGCATTAATGAGAAATTGAACAGGTGTTCCTAATAATCCTTTAGGTGAGTGTATATATATATGAAGAGTTCAGATGCAAAAGCCTCTAAACGCCACCTCCGTCAAAAATGAGATAATGACATTGAGTGAAAGCTATGTGAACATAGTACACGTTCAACAAATATATTTGCTTCAAATCGTCTAAATCTCAGCCTCAGCCCATTCAGAAATATCAGTTTGTTGGCAAAAGCCTCTAAACGCCACTTCCCTTTGGCAGCAAAAGCCGCTACGTCCCGAGAACCAATCAGAAGGCGCGAATCAGTACAGGCTGTTTCAATAGAGCGGCGCGCTGAGGAGAGAGATTTTTTGAGACGGCTGAGGAGATTGTTTTGGTTTTAGATTCAGATTTTTTACATTTTAAAGATGGAGTACGATGAAATGGATGAGCCTGTCCTACTGACATCAAATGGCAGAAGAAAACGTCGTTTACCTCAAAACTCTTCCCGTTACAAGGCAAAAGAAAATCGGTACAGTGGAAATGACTTGGTTGCAAGTGTAGCATGCACCCATAACAGTTCCTGGTGTCGTGCTGTAACTCTGAACGAATCTGATTTATTATACATCAAACAACAGCTCTTTTTCACCAACGACAAAGTCAAACAAGATGCCATTCTCCTGTCTCATATGGAGGCTATGCCATGTAAACGGAGGAGACAACAAGTGGAGGCTGAAGAGAAGAGAAGACACAGAGATGTATCGATCAAGTATGCCGTTTTGAAAGAAGATAAAACGAAAGTTCCCGTCTGCCATGCTTCATTCCTGAGCATTTTCTGTAAGTACAAAGATTTCCTCATCAAAAGTTTCTATTTTTGCATTAGTAAAAAGTATTTTTATTATTTTTAGTGTTTTAATTTTTTCAAATTTGTTGTTTGACGTCGTCAAAGCCATGTTTATCCAGTTATCTTCCTCTAGTACGTGCTCAGTACACAGGCTAATTTTTCAACAGTTAGTTATTATCTGGTAATGCATCTCTGCGGTATTAATGGACATACATCTTACTTAAAATATTATCAGTGATGGTCAGAGGCTTCCTAAATTTGTTAAAAACAATAACAGAATCAGAAAGAGCTTTATTAAGTATGTTTGCATGTACAAGGAATTTGTTCTGGTGACAGAAGCTTCCAGTAAACAGAGACAACAACACACAGAGAATGAAAAATAAAAATAAGTGAATAAAAATACACACACATATAAAATACATATGTATAAATAAACAAACAAGCAAAAAAAAATAGACAAAAATTGTATGTGCAGGTGAGCTATAGATGGAATAATTTATAGGGATAGACTCAGATGGGTGGAATCAAATAAATATAAGTGATATTGCACATATTATTATTGCAAAAGAGTAGAGCATTTAATATGAGTAGACCTTTGCAAAAAAAATGTATAACTGTCAATTCATGTTTTTAAATTGTGTGTAATATGGGTAATATGCCTGCATGATTGGTTTCATTTTTATTTTCATTTTAGGTGTCAAGAAAGACAGAGTTCAAAGTATTGCAAAGTACTGGCTTGAGAACGGCAAAGCACGTCCTGAAAATCGTGGTGGTGCCAGGGAAATTGAAGAGCAAACTGCAAAGAAGGACATGGTTCGAAAGCACATACAGTCTTTTAATTGTAGAGCAAGCCACTATGCCCGCCGTGGTGCACCTGGGAGAAAGTTCCTGCCGAGTGACTTGAGTGTGGCAAAAATGCATCAGCTGTTTCTTGAGCAGAATCATCAACAAGTTTCCTACTCACTATACTGGAGCATCTTTGTGTATGACTTCAACCTGGCTTTTGGTCATCCTGCCAAAGATGTGTGCTCTTCGTGTGTCAAATTCCGCATTGCAATCAATGATCCTGATCTGACTGCAGAAGAGAAGCGGAACAAGATTCTTCTTTACACACTTCACCGTCGCCGAGCTCGTCAGTTTTATGACACACTAAATGACGTGGGTGACACATTCACGGTCTGCTTTGATATAATGGAGAACCTGGTCCTTCCTAGGTCTGCCATCTGTCAAACGTATTACTCACGGCAGGTATACTTTTATGTATTCGGTGTGGTTCGTCACCGTGGCAGAGGAGAACCCCAGAGTCGGAATGAGATAAATCTGTACACCTGGCTAGAATATGAGAACTCAAAGGATAGTAACATTGTCGCCTCAGCTCTACATCATTACTTCACCTCAGTGGCTAGAGTTGATCTGCGCCAGTGTCAGAGCCTCCGCCTGTTCTCAGACTCTTGCTACGGCCAGAATAAAAACATTAATGTTCTGTCAATGTTGTTTGCCCTGCGTTCTCAGCTGTACCCTCAGCTCAACATCACTTACTTCTTTCCTATCCGAGGGCACAGTTTCCTTCCGGCTGACAGAGTGTTTGGAAGGATTGAGCAAGATATCCGGAAGCATACAACTATTCTGTTGCCGGAAGAGTATAACAACATTTTGCTGAAGCATGGCACTGTCTATCAATATGGAAAGGAATGGCAGTGTTATGACTTCAAAGAAGCAGCAGCCAGGTTCACAACAACTCAGAGATCATTCAAAATAAGTGAAGCAAGAGTGCTGCAAATCTCTGGAGATAAGCTGGGGCTTAAGCCTGCGTTTGCTGGTGAATTTTGCCAGCACTCTGTGCTGAAGCGGGGTAAGAAGTGGTTTCAGTTCAAGCCGGCTCCTCTTCCGGATGTGAACTGCGTCAAGGAAGCAAAGAGGACTGATGTCTTGAAGCTGCTGAGTGAGTTGGGAGCACCAAAAGCTGTGCAAGAGTTCTATGAAAAAGTCCTGGCAAGTGATGGTGGCAAGGACATTGAACAAGACCTTGAGGATGAATGAATGACAGCACCTAAAAGTGTCTGAGAGATGTCCTTTTTTTCCACAGTACTGCCTGTGTTTTATTTGCTAGTGTAAGCTATTGTAAGATATTTGTAATTCACAAAGAGGTCAAGTTCTCTTGTTATTTATTGTTATCTTAATGTCGCGTTACATTTCATGAATTATTTTATTACATACAATGAATCTTTTCATGAATCTTATATGCAGTTTATATTGGAACATATTGGAATTGTTTAGGATTTTCAAATGTTTTATTAAATTTAGAATACCTGTTTTGTGCACTGAATTTTTTATATTTGAGATATACATTATATTACTTTACACTACTTAAGTCTTATAAGCTTCTTAAACAAAATACTATATGCACAGATATTGATGTTTAAGAATGTTGCTCTGTTCTACTTGATTATACAATAAACTATTTGAATCGCCAATTTTTTTTGCCAGTGTGGTTATACTCTGTGAATCTGCTTTTGTCTTTATTCAGACAGGGCAAAAAGGTGACTGCAGAGAAATGGGGTGGGATTTGCAAATAATTGCAGATCTCATTCAACCCCCCTGTAAAGAGGTTTGTCTACTGTTTAGTTTTGAAATGATTGTGCTCTAATATTTTTCAGTGTTTCTAGTTATTTTTTTTGTGATTTTCCAGCTATTTACTATGTCGTGTCCCAAAGAGGTGGATTTAGAGGTTTTTGCGAAAAAAGCACAAGTGGATTTAGCTGTTTTTGACGCAAAAGAAAATCTAATTTGTTAAAAATCACTGAATTGACTAAAGTGACATTTTTGAAAAAAAGTTATTTTATTCACTGACTAATGACCTTATCAGTACCTTTAAAATGAAACTACTGGATGTGAACATAAGATCCTGATAAAAAATGCTAATTTAAAGAAAACAAGTCTGACGGATTTAGAGGCTTTTGCATCTGAACTCTTCATATATATATATATATAAATATGTATGTATGTATGTGTGTATATATATATATATATATATATATATATATATATATATATACACTCACCTAAAGGATTATTAGGAACACCTGTTCAATTTCTCATTAATGCAATTATCTAATCAACCAATCACATGGCAGTTGCTTCAATGCATTTAGGGGTGTGGTCCTTGTCAAGACAATCTCCTGAACTCCAAACTGAATGTCAGAATGGGAAAGAAAGGTGATTTAAGCAATTTTGAGTGTGGCATGGTTGTTGGTGCCAGACGGGCCAGTCTGAGTATTTCACAATCTGCTCAGTTACTGGGATTTTCACGCACAACCATTTTTAGGGTTTACAAAGAATGGTGTGAAAAGGGAAAAACATCCAGTATGCGGCAGTCCTGTGGGTGAAAATGCCTTGTTGATGCTAGAGGTCAGAGGAGAATGGGCCGACTGATTCAAGCTGATAGAAGAGCAACTTTGACTGAAATAACCACTCGTTACAACCGAGGTATGCAGCAAAGCATTTGTGAAGCCACAACACGCACAACCTTGAGGCGGATGGGCTACAACAGCAGAAGACCCCACCGGGTACCACTCATCTCCACTACAAATAGGAAAAAGAGGCTACAATTTGCACGAGCTCACCAAAATTGGACAGTTGAAGACTGGAAAAATGTTGCCTGGTCTGATGAGTCTCGATTTCTGTTGAGACATTCAGATGGTAGAGTCAGTTTTTGGCGTAAACAGAATGAGAACATGGATCCATCATGCCTTGTTACCACTGTGCAGGCTGGTGGTGGTGGTGTAATGGTGTGGGGGATGTTTTCTTGGCACACTTTAGGCCCCTTAGTGCCAATTGGGCATCGTTTAAATGCCACGGCCTACCTGAGCATTGTTTCTGACCATGTCCATCCCTTTATGACCACCATGTACCCATCCTCTGATGGCTACTTCCAGCAGGATAATGCACCATGTCACAAAGCTCGAATCATTTCAAATTGGTTTCTTGAACATGACAATGAGTTCACTGTACTAAAATGGCCCCCACAGTCACCAGATCTCAACCCAATAGAGCATCTTTGGGATGTGGTGGAACGGGAGCTTCGTGCCCTGGATGTGCATCCCACAAATCTCCATCAACTGCAAGATGCTATCCTATCAATATGGGCCAACATTTCTAAAGAATGCTTTCAGCACCTTGTTGAATCAGTGCCACGTAGAATTAAGGCAGTTCTGAAGGCGAAAGGGGGTCAAACACAGTATTAGTATGGTGTTCCTAATAATCCTTTAGGTGAGTGTATATATATATATATATATATATATATATATATATATATATATATATAGTCGGTTTAGTTTTTTTCTTCCTCACCTTTTTCTCCCTTCTCCTTTCTCAAATTTCCGGCCTTACATATAGGCTATATTACGATACATGAATAGAGAAGTACACATGCACAACACAAATTCACACCAACACACACTTCACATAATCACTTGTAAAACCAAACGTTGTTGTTTTAATGTTTAGATTGTCTGATTCAGACAATGCTATCTTGTAGCTAATAAAAGTAACAGTGAAGTGAAGACATACTGTAATGTTACAAAAAAACAGTTTTAAACAAATGCTGTTCATTTACTGATCAATTCATCAAAGAATAAAAAAAAAAAAAAAAAAGAAACATAATATCATGGTATCCACAAAAATATTAAGCAGCACAACTGTTTTCAACATTGATAATAAGATAGTGTGACTGTGACTCTGAAGACTGGAGTAATGATGCTGAAAATTCGAGCCCCTGCCCACATGTGCTCCTCACAAAAGAAAAAAAAAAGAAAAAATAATGATACTATTGTGGTCAATAAAACAAAATGCATTTGATTATAATTAACATGACAATGTGTAGGCTACTAAACTAAAGTAGCCTAAATTCACGTTTATTTTTACGTATCTGTCAGTCTGAGGTGTCGTTGCCATAACGCGTTGATATGTCGCGTCACATGCGTGTGTCTTGCTTCGGACTTGACTGACGCGGTCAGTCTCCGTTTTCGAGGGTCTAAAATTCCGGAGTGTGGACGGCAGGCGTAACCGCAGCAAAAGTTAAGCGTTTTAAAACGAAAATGCGCTAGTGTAAACGTAAATATTCCACAGTCTGCTCGGGAACCCATGATCTCGAGCCAAATATGGTTCTTTCAGTGAGTATAGGCTATGACTCGATGGCAAAAAAAAAAAAAAAAAAAAAAACTATTAACTAATAAACTAACTAAAATATTACATAATTAATTGATGTCTGTTTGTAAATCGTTTTGAAAATTACATGGACAGACGGATTTACATTTATGAAGCGATCTGAATCTGCGTTGTTGAAACAATGGATGTTAATTGACTACAAAGCACTGCACAAAACCAGCACCAAATGTAACATTAATGGTAAGTAGTATTCAAGTCACTTGTTTAGTCTATGTATTGATACATCGTTTACCATTTGATCAAACTATTATAATTGGACAAATGAAGCCCAGGCGCCACCTATAGGCCTATTATGTGAAATGGTGACGTGAAAGGACTTTATTATTGTAACATTTTTGATAATTGTGCATCAATAGTATATAATACTATGAACAGTAGTTCATCTGCATTTATTTGTTCAAAAATACAGAAAAAAAGAATGTATATATTACAATTTTAAATAATGGTTGTCTATTTTAATATACTTATTTTAATTTATTTCTGTGATGCAAAGCTGAATTTTCTGCATAATTACTCCAGTCTTCAGTGTCACATGATCAGAAATCATTCTATGCTGATTTATTATCAATGTTGGAAACATTGCTGCTGAATGTTTTTTTTGTTTGTTTGTTTGTTTTGTTTTTTGGAACCTGTGATACTTTTTTTCAGGATTCATTTAATAAGTCTTTACTATCACTTTTTATCAATTTAACACATCCTTGCTGGATAAAATTACAATTTTTTTTTAAAAGAAAGAAAGAAAATGACTGACCACAAACTTTTGAATGGTAGTGTATATTGGTACAAAAGATTTCTATTTGAAATAAATGTTTTTTTTTTATTTTTTACTCAGAATCCTGAAAAAGTATAAAAAGTTATAAGTTTATTAAAATAGAAAACCATTATTTTAAATTGTAGTAATATTTCACAATATTACGGTTTTATTTTCTGTATTTTTGATCAAATAAATGCAACCTCCATGATATATCTGCCCCTTTTTGAACATTTGAGCCCCTGCCCCTGAGGGAACTCTCTGCATGTCCCTGCTTCTTACTGATCCCAAACTTTTGAACGGTAGTGTACATTTGATATAGTGAGGAAGAACAAGCCTGCAAAGTGAAATGCATAAATATATTAAAGGTTCAGGAGCCAAGATAATCCATTTGTGGCGATGTTAAAAAAATCTAAATAAAATTTTAGTGGCTGCGAATAATGCATTCTGCTGTGCACTGAGTTCATTTGTCAAATGACAATAATGTCAGGGTCATAAGCACAGATATAACAACCTTGAAGGAGTTTTTCCCATCTAGGTCTAAAAGGCTTGAAAATCAAACCTCAACAAAACACGCAGTCATTGGAGCAAACCCCATTCATAATAGAGGTATTTTAGCAGGTGATGTTGTGATTTTGGAGGCTTTGAATTCCTCCTGTAGCCTTTTCTGCTGCTTTTCTTTCATGGCCAGAATAAAGGGATTTAAAAGAGCAAGGATGAGCATGAGACTGGGGTATTCTCCATATTCTTCCTTTCTGACGTGTGGTTTCGCCAGGAATATATGTGGTGTTCTTCACCGTTCTTCACTGTTCATTGCTCCGACTTTCCATAATCCCAGCTATCCCTCTACCTATTAAATAAGTATGACATAAATATCTCACCACTTGTAATGTTGTTGTCTGTGAGCCTTCTGATCATCGAATGTCCCTTACTAAAAATAAGTTTATTCAAGTGTGCTATTAGTATAGGCTACTTCTTTTAAAATAAAAATATAAAAAATATTTTGTTGTATGAATATCTGAACATGTAATATATAAAAAGAAAGAACATACCCATGTGCTTTAAAAAAATGCATTCTTCATGCATTCTTTTTTTTATCAACACTTAAACGTGGGTCCTTTTTTTTTTTCTTTTGTTTTTTTAAAGCAACATTTTGAGCAAAAAGCTGAGAAAATCACGTTTTTGTCAAAGACTACATCCAGATCTAATTCAGACCGATGATCAAAACATAGATGGAGTAGATCGAGTCCATCAATACCCCTATGCTTGCACAGTCCTAAAGCTTCGACATTTCATTCAGTAACATTAGGCAGTTTTGATGTGCTGTTTAACGGTGACGATCGCGATATTTTACATATGCATATGAGATTGGTCATTTCTGCATCTTCTTCGCATGTGTTTTGATCAGGAGATTCAGTACTCTTTCAGTAGATGCGTAATAGCGTCCCCTGACCTTATAACAGTGAAAACAAGGAAAGCCGGAAATTTCCATCAATGGCGGGGAAGAGTTAAACATATACTTTTATACTCTAAAAGTAATGTACATTGATATTAGTATACTTACAACATAAAGTATAGTTCAAATATACTTGAACATTACTGAAGTATAGGCTACTTCATAAAATGAACATGAAATATACTTTTTCATAGGGGGTGTGTGCTAATGTGAAAGTATAATGAAGAAATACTGCACTCACAAGTTTCTAAATATATTTTTGTGGCTTACTGAAATGATTGACATACTGTCAGTCAAAGTGAGACAAAAATGAGTTGCATCCCCAGATGTTTATGGTGTAAAATGCAAGATAAAATGTGTTCAATGCAATCTTCTTTTTTCTGTACCAAATCTGCTTTGGACTTTGGAAACCCAGGTGTTTTGCAGCAATTGCCAATTCCCTTTAATAAACTGAAAGATTAATCGATGTTGCATGTAAAACAGCAAAACAAATGGCCTTGACATTGTACAATCAGTTACAGATCAAAAATGGGAAACATCAAAAAGACAAAATGGCCATCGGTGCTGGATGCCCTATAACCCATGTTAGGGAGTCGTGGAAGGTCTGGCAGTCTTGGCAGCAGCAACAGGAAAGGATTGTCTGCATAGGTTATATTTATGCCACATTTCATAAACAGACACTTCTCTGTCACAAGGTTAATAGTTCCAAATTGCATGGAAGCAGAGAATGATGATCATTATTGTGTGTGTGTGTGTGTGTGTGTGTGTGTATAACAGACAGAGTGAAAAAACATTGCTTGTCAGTGTACATTATTCCTACAAGGGTGTGACGAACAGATGAAAAAATGTCACTGCATACCATTCTGAAAAAAGTATTATAATAATAATAATAAGAGAAAGAATAATATTTCCAATACATCATCATTATTATAGTAGGCCTATATTATTTTATTATTTTTTTCAATCACTAATTTATACTCCCCCTTACACTGTTCCGAAACCTTTGCTCATTTAATCATGATGCCTTAAAAGGGTCCTATTGTGCTTTTTCATTTTTCAGCTTTAGTTTGTGTGTAATGTTGCTGTTTGAGCATAACATCTCGTGCATGTCGGATTGTTTATCGCGCACGCTTATCGCCGACATTTAACGCTTCGTGACTAAACAAAGGGCGCCAATGTGAGTATGCACACCGACGTGCAAAACGGCAGCCGTAAAAGCCTTTTTTTTTACGCCTCAGGTTCGTTTTTTGGTATGGAGCCCTGCGTTAAAAACTGGCCGACCAATGAGATTGCTGCTTTTGTTCACGTGCCTGGAGCTGCTGAAGTTACAGTGCTTGTTGGCGCTCAAGCACAAAACGGTCTTGCCGAGCACACATTGATAGAAGAAGAAGACGATGCAACGAGGCAAGATGAATGTAGAGCTGCTGGTCTCTTTGGTGTCTGAACACAAATAACTTTTATGACAAACGCCACAGCAACTGCAAAAATCTCGATAAGAGGGAGATGTAATGGAGATGAATTGCAGTATGAGAATGGTTTTGGCAAGCACGGAAATACGGGCTCTCTTCTTCTTCTGTGTGACAAGCGAGTGATAAAGCATAAAGATGCGCAGCGCCACCCTGTGTACTGGGGTATTTCCGTTTTTCAATAAGTGCCATCTACTGCCAAGGAGTGAATTTGCATGTTCACTCGGCACATCGCCAGTGAAAATCACTTGGGTTGAACACAAAGACGCGTCAAAAAACGTCTCGAAAAACGCTGGCGATAAGTGTGCGTGATAATCCTCCCGGTGTGCACAAGGCTTAAAGAAGTTCTGCAAGGTTACAAAGCTCAAAGTCCACTCCAAAGGGAGATATTATATTTAATAGAATCCACTTTTCAAGAACTAAAACAAATGGCTCGTTTGAACAAGGCTACAACACGATTTTTCCTGGCTTTATGAATAATAATGTTACTCATTTAAATAATCTCCGCCCATGGAATACACAAAAAAGCCTGGATGAGCTGCTGCTATGCCAAAGAGATGCTGTTTTTTTCCACAACTCATTTGTTTGATCTTCCTAAGTTTGGTGAACTTAGAGTGGTGAAAATTTATTTTATTTTATCTGTGCATTTTACAGAGAATAGATTCCAGAACCACAATGCAGGCTACGCATAAAAGCTTCTCCTGAGTCCTGATGTTGCAGTTTCTACTTTGTCAGGACAATCTGTTGTTGGATCACAACTTGTAAGTATTTCTTATTATTTGTAGTTGCAACAGTTCTACTTTGAAGTTTTGTGTTGTTGCTACAATCTCCTGCTGGCCAACATTAGTGTTGATATAGACAGTGTTGTTTACTAAAGCTTTTTTAAGCTCTCACTTTTGGAAGGTTGTTTACGCCCCTTAGGAAAATGAACCATGTTTTTGTGATTGATTACTGTTTGTATAACCACAGTTTTCCGACAAATATCATGATTAAATGTTGAATGGCATTGCATCTATGATGTATAAGAAAAACATACCACTCTAAAATGTCCTGTGAAATCCGTGCTGAACCTGAGGGTGAATGAATGATGATCAAGGTTTTATTTTTGGTTGACCTATTCCTTTAATGTGTGCATAAAATCTAGCTTCCTGAAATACCACAGATACCACAGTACCCACGATACTGCCAATCACCATAGTGACACGAGAACGACCAGCATCACACTCACATTTATTTTGAGGTGCATAACAAAATAATAGGCAGCTTTTCCAAAATCTTCTTAACCCTGGCTATGGACTGCTTCTGAAGTGATTGTTTAAGGATGAGAAAGGGACATTGCGCAAGTTTGATGATTGTCACTGTGCATATCTTTGTTTTAGCCTCGTCCATGTATGTGTTACTTTGTTTGTGTATATAAGAAGGGAAAACAATTGTGTGTGACTACGTGCGTCGCCCATGTCAGCAGTAATGAGGGATATTGTTTGCTGCCGTCTGTCACCTAATTAGAGTGACAAGGCCACCAGGGAGAGCCTTACATAGAGGCAATGAGGAGGAACAGCGTGGGAACACGATAAACATAGACAAAATGCCAAAACCGCAGGGCCGCATCTCACCTGCTATACCCCACTCATTCCTCCCAATTCCCCACTCCAAGCAGACAGAGACGGCCCGGAGACAACAGCCAGTGACAGAATTGCAGCCATCAGCATCCATCTGACCACTACGACCGCTGCTAATGAATCAACAACCAGAAAGGCATCTGCAAACACTTGCTAGGTGCACCAGATATGATAAACTTTAGACATTGTAAAATGGCATGGCGGTAATGAGTTTGGGTATATCAGCAGTCACCACTATTTCTGCTGCGTCTAATTCGGGTAATCCCAGTGCTGCTGCCACACACAGCATACCTTCACGACAAACGCACAGGTCATCCTGATGCAAACCATCACTACAGAGTCTCTAAGATGTAGCGTCCCTCAGGTCTAGCCCACATCCATGAGTGAGGCCAGAAACTCTTGGACTATTACACTCAAATCCATACGTATTACCTTTAAACCCCAGTGACAAAGAGACCATATGATCTTAGCTGAAGGAAAAGAAAATGTCATCTAACATCATAACACCGCATTATGTTCAGCACGGTTTTATTGATTCTCATCATAGGTGCTTTTCTTCATTCATTTAATGGCTCTCCGTGGGAGGGCTTCATCATAATCAGCTTCTGATTAGAAAATCAATCACACAATGGCACCGACTACGGCGTTCTGGAGGTACTTTGTATAATAGGTTCGGAAGAGCCACCCCAGGCCGCACGCCGGAGATTTATTTGGCTGTAATGCGTGAGTGACTGTGTCACCGTGACTGAGCGATGCTCTTCTCCTTGTATTGTAAACACAGACATCTCAAACAGCTCCGAATGACAGAGTCGGCCCCCGGGGAGAGGGAGGAATACGACGCGTGCCTTTAATCTCTAGTGGTGTCAAACTGCCTGCCTCTTCAAGAAACCATAATCCCATGCTTAGCGGGAGCCCTAAATGCACATTTCAAACACCTGTGTTCAGACAATAAACCAAAATGTGCAGAGAAATGTGAATTTATGCATAGGAGATAAACATCACACTTTCATGATGTGTCAAGATGAAGTCTGGGGGAATGAAGTGAAGTGTAATATCTGATCCTTTACTTCTTATTCTCTAAGCACCTCCTACAATGTCTCCAGCCTTGTTCAAGTACCAATCAGGGAGCGGTTCGGCAATATCGCTCATTGGTTCAACTTCATCCAGTTTGTTTTTTTCTCTTCCCTTTTTATCATTCTCCCTACCACTTAGTTGCAAATGAAGGGAATGCCCCTTCTCGGCAGCCCCGGCTACTCTCGGTAAACCAAAGCGGTCTAAATCCTAAATAATAATAATAAAATAGGGTATGACGGGATGTCATAACATGAGCGTCTCTGAAAGGGAAGGGAACTGACATTCATTTCCAATTCCTTTTGGCTGCCCTGACAGAACATTTCTCAGGAAGACAAATGAAGAATGGCCTCCGCCTGCCACTTTAAAGATATTACATGGGCCCACTCACATCAATCTCTCTCTCATACATCTGAAGCCTCCCTTCTGAGCCCCTCCTCCCTACTTTAGTCAGAGTTTCTCATTTCTCATGCCATGCTTCTGTTCGGTGCACTCCCCTGTGTTTCCTGCTGTCTCGCTTTACTACTCTCATGAGGCATGGAAGTAGATGCTTTTTCATTCATTCAGGACTAATATATGAAAATGCAGGACAGGTGCTGTGTGTGTGTGTGTGTGTGTGTGTGTGTGTGTGTGTGTGTGTGTGTGTGTGTGTGTGTGCATGAGTGTTCCTCAAGGACCTTCTTCTAAAGAAGGTGTGCTTTTGTACTTTCCTGTGTGTACTTTTGGACTTATGCATATTTGGGTTCTGGTCTAGTGGTTAGAAGTCTGGGCTAGAAATGTAAACATTCTAGGTTCAAATTCAGGGCCAAGGGTGACCCGTGAACTGAAATACGCCTACTGGCCTTTAACCAATGTGCCCTCATCCAAGGTACTTAGCCTCACAGGTTGATCCCTATACTGGCCCATCAGTCATTTTTATACAGCCCTCTTCTGAAATGCCAGATCACTCCTGTAAAAAAAACTTGAGTTCGCCACTCAATTTTTGGACTGGATTGTATGGAAGCCACAGAATACTTTTTATCTCACAATTCTGACTTTTTTTCTTCATAATTTTCTAAGAATTGTGAATTTTCTCAAGATTTTCTCAACATTTATAATGTCAGAATTGCGGGATATAAACTCAAAATTGCGAGATATAAACTCACAATTGCAAGAAAAAAAGTAAAAATTGCAGGATATAAACTACCTGACTTTTTTACTCAGAATTGTGAGTTTATTTCTCGCAATTCAGACGTTTTTTTTTCTCAGAATTGTGAGCAGAAAATTTCTGAGCAAAAAATACTGACTTTTTTCTCAGATTTGCACATTTAAATCTCACAATTCTGAATTTATAACTCACATTTGCGACTTTATATCACGCAATTCTGACTTTATAACTTGCAATTACATTTCTTTTTTTTTTTTTTTTTTTTTTACTCAGTGGTGGAAACAAGCTTGATAGTTTGCTGTTCACGGTTCGTGTTTACGAAACAAGTTCAACTGATCATCTATTCCATCTGCTCATATAGTGAGCAGATGGAATAGATACACTGTTAGACTTTTCAAGGGGTTTTTACGGTAACTTACTGTAATTAAGAGTTACAGTACCAAACCGTATTTCAGTTTTACAGTACATACTGTAATTGTGTAATACAGTGCATTACTGTAAAAACGAAGCTAATCAGTACTCTACTGTAATTATTTTTATTTGTACTAAATATAAATTAGATTTCATAATTTTGATATATGATTAATTGTATTTTTATCCTACATAAGTACTACTGACATACAAACCAATTAGACAAAGTTATCACAAAATACCTTTTTTTTTTTTTTTTTTTTTACATTTCATATATATCACAAAATAAACAGTCTGCCAATGCTGGAAATGATGTGTGAAATTTGTACACATTAATGGGTGAGTTTAAGGATAACGTTTTTTTTTGTGTTAATTTTAACTCAATCATTGTGTTAATGATTTTAACAAGTAAATATGTCAGAGAGGTTAGCACAAAGATGTGTAAACGTAAATTAACACATTATGTGCTGTCCTTCACTGCACACATTGTTAAAAACATACATAAAATCCTAAACAAAACGTTAGCAGTTTACAGAATGAATGTAGAGTCATTGGTTGTTTAGCTTATACAATTATTATAATGAAATATCAACCATTACATTCATAAAACTGCAGAATATAAATACATTTTTAAGCAGTCAAAAAGGAAATGTCCAACACAGTTCTTTTCACAATACATGACACATAACCCCCACCTTCAAAATAATTTCACTTGTTTACAAAAATTTGTTGGATTCATGTACACTGGTGGCCAAAAAAAGTATTTAATTGTCTTAATGTTTTTGAAAGAAGTCTCTTTGATGCTCAAGAAACATTTCTTTTTATTATCAATGTCTGACTGTCTACTCCTCCATCTTTTCTACAGCATAGGAGTAAAAGTCATCATCAAAATAATCTTTAAAAAGCCAACACAATGGTTTTGTCCACCTTTGAATAAATGAACTTCTCCAAAGATTGGTTCCTGTTCAGAACTTGATTGACAACATCAGAATGTTCCCTGGTCTGTATGCGTGTCCACAAACACAAATGTACGCAGTCCTTCAGAGGAGATCCCGGTTCCAACACTGTATGAGAGAGAGAGAGAGAGAGAGAGAGAGAGAGAGAGAGAGAGAGAGAGAGAGAGAGAGAGAGAGAGAGAGAGAGAGAGAGAGAGAGAGAGAGAGAGAGAGAGAAATTAGTCAAATTATTTTTAACCTCCTTTTTTTTCATTTCTATTATTATTTTCACAAAAACTTAAGAATATATATTTGTAAACAGCTTTTGTCAATAAATAGCATACAAAAGAACTAAATAAAATTATGCCAAATTAAATTTTAATACTTACAAATCCTAAATTCTGTCCAAAAATGCTGAGATCCATAGAGAGAAAGACTGAAATCGATGATTTTAGCCCATTCCTGTTTGAGACAAATACACAGTAAGACACATGCAAGAAATCATTGAGTGATGATCGTTCTCCTTCCTAGTAGTTAACCCACCTGTACGCTGATATTAGGACCTTCCTGGTCAGGTGGGACTGGTAGAGAGTCTTCTGCCTAATAAAATATCAAAATAATGCAAAAATATAACCTTAAGTTGTTTAGAATGCTAGATTTGGTATGAATGAATTAGTGAGAGTTTTACTGCAGTGCTTACCTGGATACATTTAATCTGGTGAGACTGAACAAAGAAAATGGTCCATCTTCTGATTGGGTCATTTGCTGTGTAATAAATATAAAGTTAGACATGATGCAGAAGTCACTTATTTGATATAAAGTTAGCCAATTTTATAGAGATTTTATAAGATACTGTAAGCTACCGAGTCTGCACCAGTGGCTCCAAAGCACTTTTCACATAGTGCTAATCATTTTAGCAAACTTATCTCAAAATATATCACAAATGGCCTACCTCTGGAATCTTGCTAGAAGTCACTGGCGCGAATTGGCGCTTTGTTGCAGTTGCCTTTAAACACATATAAAAATGGAAGTAAATATTAAATTTCATTAAAAAAAAACTATAATATTTTATAGTTTGCAAACTAATGCTAAAACTATAACGGTTCTCATCAGTAGGCCAACATTATCTACAACCAAAACAGAATTTCACATTAGTTAATTCATTGTTAATGTAAACTAAGCGTTGCTCGTTGGCATATTTTAACTCGACAATTCAATAATCTAACAGTCTGTAAAATGAAACGTTAGCACAGTTTACCGTGGTAAAGTTCGTTACCGCCATGTTGACGAGTAACTTAGGCTAACGTTATAACATAGGTTAAACTGGGCACAATCCTGCCAACACACACAGAATGTTTTTTACCTTGCTTGCTGGTCTCTCTCTCGGTGAAGTGAGTGAATTCCGTCTCTTCCCCAGGCCAGACACGAATGGCGCGATCCAACAAAAGACAGTCAGACCCCAGTGATATTACACTGGATGCTCCGGCGCGACACGACAAATCCCAGACAGTGTATATAGTGATGTGCCGTTATACTGACGTACTCCGAGTTCGCGCTATTTCTGACAAGGGACAAACAGGTTTGCATTTTGAATTAATGGTCCGGTCGCTTCAATGTGTCTAGACAGCCTCTGGCTATTATAGCGTTGTTGACACGCGGTGTAATAAAAAGCACGATGGAATGGTGCCAGCCAGAGAGACCATTACGTCAAATACAGTAGTATACAGCAAATTTAAAAAAATACAGTAAGTCTCTATATGTGGTGTTAGACGTCACAGAAAATTCCCATGCAATGGGAATCACAGTTATTTACTGTAAAGAGAAATAGCAGTATAATACTGGGGGATTTAAAGTAAATAACTGTAGAAATTACAGAAAAGTCTAACAGTTATATAGTGCTCATATATGTGTTACTAGCAATGAAAGGACAAGGGCTGGATTTCCCGAAACCTTCTTAACTCTACGTCGTTCTTAAGTTACACCTTAAGCTGCACCTTATCGTTAATACTTGTTTCCCAAAACGTTCTTAGTTAAGTATACCTTCTGTAAATCATACGTTCGGAAGGTTGGTCTGGACCACTCTTAGCTTTACCTTATCACTGTTGCAGGTCTATATGAAAATAATTCTGACGTTTTAATACACACAGACAGTGTTCATTTAGGCTAATTCAAGTGTTTTCATGCAAAGAATAAAATTGTCAATCACACTGATTATTATTATATATTAGGCTATATTATTAATTTAATAAAAGAGTGCTTTTAAAGGCCAGTGAAAGCATAGGCTACTGTCAGTTAAGTTCTATTCAGACGCTAATATTGTTTCTCATGGGCTCGTCCGGTATTTTAAACAGGGGTAAGTCGGTGATTTTAATGCTGTCCGAATCCATAATATCAGTGTTTTTCTCACCCAACCCGCGTAAAAATCCAAATTAGTACCTACTGTTTTTTGACAAACAGGTCGTGTGGTAATTTAATTGCCGTCTGAATCCACATCTCTGAGTTTACAAGAAGAGATTCAAAATTCACTGTTTAAATCCTTTTTGATCACTGCCGAGCACCGTACTTAAGATGTACACCTTTTATTACTGAAATGCTGGAAAGTATTTACAAGAACAATATTTCATCGCAGCTCCACCTCAGCGAACAAAAATGGGAAAGAGAATAAAGCACGTACATTTTTTTAAATGGTTATTGTGGCAGCAATAGGCTATATGTTACACTTTTTAAATATGTAGGCTAGGCTATTATAGGCTATTATAGTTTGGATTATTTTTTTATAATATCCAATAGTCCTAATAAATGTAATTTCAACTATTTCTGAAGTGCTTCTTTTATAAAGAACACCACTTTCTAGCATAACGCAGTGAAACAGCCCCTGGACAAGAGAATAATTGATTCTCGAGCCATTGATATCAACCAATTCAGCACCATTGCCACGGACAGCACCGGGTAAAGTCGTATGTAAGAAGGTATATCTTAAGCAGCTTTCTAAGGTATAGTTCAGTAAAGTTACTGAAAAACAGAAAGGAGCGAAAGACAAAAGTCTAAAAAAAATTCAAAGGCAAAAGGAAGAAAAAGGGAAAGAAAGGGCAAAAGGAATGGTGAAAAAGAGAGCAAAAGAAAAAGGAAGGGTAAAAGAAATGAAAGCTTTAGCTTAAGTTCTGCCAGGAAGACTTAATTACTACGTCACTTATTACCTTCATTTCTATCCAATTATGTCTTTATACTTTTCGTATAAAAGAGCGGTACTTACTCATGTTTGAGTTCGCAGATGCCGACGCGACAACAACCTCCACCCTCCCCACCACCACCAGGATGGTCCTGTCCATACCTCCCAGGGGGGTCGGCTGCGCCCCTGCCTTCGTCTTCAGGCAGGAGATGCAGATCCGCTACCCTCGGATTACGAACTATGGACGGGGCCTACGCCAAAGAACTTTATAATAATGCTTGCTGGGCTGTCAATAAATGTATGCTTCATTACTTCATTTTATCTCCCGAGTTTTTCTGGTAGAAATGGTAAAAGAATGAAAAAGGCACAAAAAAGAAAGGGTAAAAGCAAAAAGAAAAAAGAAAAGAGACAGGATAATAATAAATTAAAGAAGGAAAGGGGAAAGGATACAAAAAAAAGAAAGAAAAAGTAAAAAAGAAAGAAAATAAAATAAAAAAGAGAAAGAGAGAAAGAGAAATGAAAAAGGATAAAAGAGAAAAAAAGGAAAAAACAAAGGAAAAGGAAAAAAGAGAAGCCCTGTTCTTACTATAAATCAGTTTGGAAAAATATGCAGCAAAATAACGTAACCATTTTGAGACCTTAGCCAATTACAGTACGGAAAATGAACACCACTCTATAAGCTAATTCAGTGTACAAGTGATGCTCCACTCAAAAAAAAAAAGAAAAAAAGAGAAATGCCGACAACACACACATCAAGAAGCCATTCTGCATGCTCCGCTTTTATTTATGGCAGCTTTTCACATCTTCACAGGAGCTTCTCTTGCTTTTGCTTTTTATTTTGTGAATTCTTGTTTAGCATTCACAGGTGTGTTCATGTAATCTTAAAATCTGAGCTAGCATAGCCACACTACTGGGCTCAGTGTTACTGCTACGTGAGGGGCTCAGGCAGAGTGTAAATTGGATCCAGAACCCTTAATAGAAGCCATCACAGAGCTCTGCACTGCAAGCGACGTGATCAGTAGAATATCAAACAGAATATGGCGGGTGCGATATTGAGGTGACTATGTGTGAACAATGACACATGATTTGTTTTGGCGTGACTCCCACTATTTCCCACGTAACACAGAGTCACTGCAAGTCCACTGTGCTTTGATTGGCTTGGACAGAGAAGGAAGCTATCAATAATTAAGTAGCTGAGGGTGAGGGAGATATGACACATCACAGCTTATTCTGCACAGGCACGAAGCGCTCAGGACTGCAATATTGATCTGACCAGCCTAATCCAATGCATATGTAAAAAAAAATTCAGGAAAGACTGGAAAAACTGGAAGAGAGGGCAACTCTCTGAGAAAACAAAAGAAATCAACATTTGAAATCTCTCTTGTGAAATAGGGGTTATGTGCAACATTCTTCCGGGTTCTACAAAACAGGGTTAACTACTTCCGGACGTCAGCTACTGAGGTAAACACAGTGTAGTAATGGCGACCTTCTATAGCCGGTGTTTACAGGAGCTACCCCTAATATCAATTCATATCTAATATCGATGTACACCGTATTGCCAAACATATCAAATATCAGCACCACACGCGAGTCCTGCGTATATAATGGAATAAGGACATTTTATTCTACAGAACTACCCGGTACCATGGTTACTATGGCAGTACAAGTGGAAACCAGGGATAACGCGGATATTACTTCATTGACAGGTGACAATTGAAGAGGGACGGGCACTTTTAAAAATTGTAAATTTCTCTGAATTTACAAATTCTTGGAAACATTTAGGATAATGGAAGTACACAATTGAAAGAAATATATAACACTGTGTAAGTGGTTTTTAGATATTTTCATACAAAATTCTTACATATTATACCTTTAATTCAAGTGTATACAACAAAGGGGGCTATACAAAAATATATTTGATTGTGTAAGCGTGAATGCGATCGTCTAAGGCAGGGATAGGCAACTCCGGTCCTGGAGGGCCACTGTCCTGCAGAGTTTAGCTCCAACCCTAATTAAACACACCTGAACAAGGCAATCAGTGTTTTCAGGATTACTAGATAGATACAGGCAGGTGAGTTTTTATCAGGGCTGAAGCTAAACTCTGCAGGACAGTGGCCCTCCAGGACCGGAGTTGCCTATCCCTGGTCTAAGGCATTAGCCAGTTACCTCTGTTTAGTGACCCGAAGCTGGCAAGTTTGTGATTGTGAGACCCGCTTTATAAACGGCCGGCGTGAGGACCTCAAAGCGACATAGCTTCCTAATCTGAATGGGTAAAATATAAAGTAAAGAGTTAAATAGAACAGTCAAATGTATTGCTAAACTATTATATAAATGACCAATAACAAATTGGCATTCCAACCTAAATTCGAGGTTGTGATAAAATGGAGTCAGATAAAAGCTTAATTGGAATCAAATTATTTGCCACGTAGAAAAGACAGTAACACGCAATGACCTTCACCTGCTTATCGGAAACTGATTGGGCAGGCTTTACACGACCTAGAGGATCTGTTGCATCTGCAAGAGCTCTTTAAAGGGATAGTTCTGTCACGGTTCACAAATCCATTGCTTTCTTTTTGTCTCGTGCGTTTGTTATTTGTGTTGTGTGTGTGTGTGTGTGTGTGGCGCGTGGATCTGTGGGTGTGGCCGGAGCAATCACGCTCATTCATCAATCTGCAATCATCATCGGCACCAGCTGCGACTCATCATCACTTCCTTAAATACTCAACGTTTTCTCCTCTCCATTGTCAGATCGTTTGTTGAAGTCTCGTGCTGTCTGGTGTCCTGATCCTGTGTTCCTGTTGCCCGTTCGATGCTCGTGTGGTGTTTGTTTCCTGGATTCCTGTTTGCTGTTCCGTTCTTCGTTCACGCCGGGATTCACCATCACATCACTGCACTTCAGCACCAGCCACGACTCACCCGTGTTTGACCATCGAAGTCCCTGCGTCACCCGCCTGTGTCTGTTATCTTGTTTGTCTCATCAATTATACTAATAAAGAGTTTATTGCACCTGCTATTGCTTCCTCGTTCTCACATCATGACAGAACGATCTGACCGTCCCATGGAAGCAGCAGGTGGAGTTCAGATGTCCATGGAGACGTTCGTCAACATCAGCCTTCAACGCATGGACGCTCAGGAGGAGGGACTTAACAACACTGGCCGTGCTGTTCAGGCTCTGGTGACGCAGGTGTCCGAGCTCACCCAGCAAATTCAACAACTGCGAGCTCCCACTGCGCCGCCCACGCCGTTCGTTCCCCCCACACCATCGGATCCTCTCTCCCAGTCGGAACCTCGTCTACCTGTGCCTGAGAGGTATGCTGGAGAACCCAGTCTCTGTCGAGCGTTCCTGACGGGATGCTCCATGCACTTTGCGTTGCAACCTAGAACCTTCAACACGGAGCGATCCAAGGTCGCATTCGTCCTCACTCTGCTGACTGGGAGAGCGGCACTTTGGGGAACGGCAGTGTGGGAGAACCAAGACCCATGCTGCGAGTCGTTCCAGGCACTCTCCGCCGCTATGAAGCGAGTCTTTGACCGTGCGGCCGCCGGAAGGGAGGCGGCGAGGATGCTCGCCGAACTTTGCCAGGGAGAGAGATCGGTTTCGGATTATTCGATCGAGTTCCGGACTCTCGCGGCAGAGTGCCAATGGAACGACGAGGCGCAGTGGGATATGTTCCTGCATGGGCTGGCTGACCGCGTCCAGAGGGAGATCTACGCCCTGGACCTACCCACCACCTTGAATTAACTGATTGAGTTAGCACTACGAGTTGATGCCCGACTGTCAAGAGTCGAGCGACGCGTCCTTTCCAGCCGATCTCTCGGAGGAGCGGAGAGTCTGCGGTCCAGCGGCACGGACGCGGTCAGCCCTACCTACGATCCCGAGCCCTTGCAGGTAGGGCGAGCTCGGCTTTCCCGGGAGGAGAAGGAAAGGCGGAGGTCCCAAGGCCTTTGCCTTTACTGCGGCGGAGCTGGACATTTTCTGAATACGTGTCCGGTAAAAGACCACGCCCGATAGTAACAGTGAGGCTACTATCGGGTGGGATCTCCGCCAAGAAAAGACCTCATCGACATCTACCCTCCTCCCGGTAAGACTAAGATGGTCAACACACCAACATGACTGTCAAGCACTACTGGACTCCGGGGCGGAAGGTAATTTTATGGACTGCACTTTCGCACACAACCTTCGGATCCCCCTTCAGTCACTCACTCATGACATTTCAGTTCACGCACTCAATGGTCAAGAACTTCCCATGATTTCACTGTCTACTGGACCCATTACCCTGATCACATCTGGCAACCACTCGGAGACTCTGTCATTTTACATCATGGACTCACCTCTTGCACCCATAGTACTCGGACACCCTTGGTTAACGCAACACAACCCTAGAGTGGACTGGCTCCGGAGGTCCATTACGGAGTGGAGCACTAAGTGTCATGAGTCCTGTCTTGTGTCTGCCTGTTCGTCTGTTCCTATGTCTGTGTTACAGGAGGAAGCAGTGGATTTGTCTAACGTGCCCGCGGAGTACCACGACCTGAAGGAGGTGTTCAGTAAGTCTCGAGCTGCTTCTCTGCCTCCGCATCGTCCCTACGACTGTGCCATAGATTTATTGCCAGGTAAATCTCCGCCTAAGGGCAAGTTATATTCGCTTTCTGCTCCAGAAAGGGAGGCCATGGAGAAATATATTTCTGATTCTCTAGCAACGAAGTTCATTCGCCCTTCCTCTTCTCCAGCGGGGGCGGGGTTCTTTTTTGTGGGGAAGAAGGACGGATCTCTGCGACCTTGTATTGATTACCGGGGGTTGAACAACATCACGGTAAAGAATACTTATCCTTTGCCGTTGATGTCTTCAGCTTTCGAGAGGTTGCAGGGAGCGTCACTCTTCACGAAATTGGACTTGCGTAATGCTTATCATTTGGTCCGCATCAGGGAGGGGGATGAGTGGAAGACTGCTTTTAACACCCCCAGGGGTCACTTTGAATACTTGGTCATGCCCTTCGGGTTGTCCAACTCCCCAGCAGTCTTCCAGGCCCTCGTCAATGACGTGCTGCGAGATATGGTCGATCAGTTCATATATGTCTACCTGGATGACATATAGATGTTTTCTTCTTCTCTCCAGGAACACGTGCAGCACGTCCGACGAGTGCTTCAGAGGTTGCTAGAGAATGGGCTTTTTGTCAAGGCGGAGAAATGCGAGTTCCACGCACAGTCGGTTTCATTTCTTGGGTACATCATTTCGTCTGAGGGAGTACGTATGGACCCTGAGAAGGTTAAGGCTGTGGTGGAGTGGCCAATCCCAGATTCCCACAAGGCCCTGCAGAGGTTTCTGGGATTCGCCAACTTCTACCGACGTTTTATTCGTAATTTCAGCCAACTAGCCGCACCTCTGACTGCCTTGACCTTCCCCAGAACTACGTTCAGGTGGTCAGACGCGGCTGAGGCCGCGTTTGCCAAACTGAAAGACCGCTTTGTTTCGGCCCCTATTCTGATAGCCCCTGATTCCTCACGTCAGTTCGTGGTGGAGGTCGACGCGTCAGAGGTGGGGGTAGGTGCAGTGTTGTCCCAACGTTCTTCCACGGACGAGAAGATGCATCGTTTTTATCCCATCGCTTGTCCCCAGCTGAACATAACTATGACATTGGTAACAGAGAGTTGTTGGCAGTCAAGTTGGCGTTGGAAGAATGGCGTCACTGGTTAGAAGGGTCGGGGGTACCTTTTATCGTCTGGACCGATCACAAGAATTTGGAATATATCAGGTCCGCTAAAAGATTGAACTCCAGGCAGGCTCGGTGGGCACTTTTTTTTGGTCGTTTTGATTTTACTCTCTCGTACCGCCCGGGTTCCAAGAACATCAAACCCGATTCTTTATCGCGCTTTTTTGATCGTTCCGAACGCCTGGTTACTCCCGAGTGCATTTTACCCGAGACCCTATTTGTCTCCACACTCACATGGGAGGTCGAATCGAAGGTCAAGAAGGCCTTAGAAGGGGTAACGCCCCCGGTCGGTTGCCCACCGAACCGTTTATTTGTGCCGGAGGGATTACGGTCAGACGTTATTCAGTGGGGGCATTGTTCCAACGTAGCTTGTCACCCAGGAGTGACCCGTACTAGTTTTCTGGTTAAGCAACGATTCTGGTGGCCACTTATGGCCCGGGACATTCACAGTTTTGTTTTGGCTTGCTCGGTTTGTGCCATTGGTAAGTCTTCCAATCGACCCCCAGATGGGTTACTCCGACCGCTGCCTGTCCCTTCGAGACCCTGGTCCCATATCGCACTAGACTTTATTACCACCCTCCCGCCCTCCCAGGGCAACACGGTAGTTTTAACCGTGGTGGACCGGTTCTGGAAGGCGGCTCACTTTATTCCCTTGCCCAAATTACCCTCAGCCAAGGAGACAGCTGTTACCGTCGTAGATCACGTCTTTCGTTTACATGGCCTCCCGATTGACGTGGTCTCCGACAGAGGACCCCAATTTGTGTCCAAATTTTGGCAAGAATTTTGTAAATTACTGGGCGCGACTGTCAGTCTGTCCTCAGGGTTTCACCCCCAGAGCAATGGCCAGACCGAGAGAGCCAACCAAGATCTGGAAAGAATGTTGCGGTGTTTGGTATCCAAGAATCCTTCTTCCTGGAGTCAGCGACTGTCTATGGTGGAGTACGCCCACAATACGTTACCAGTGTCATCCACGGGCCTGTCTCCGTTTGAGTGTAGTTTAGGTTACCAGCCACCAATCTTTCCCAGTCTGGAGTCCGAAGTCGCGGTCCCCTCCGCACACGCCTTTGTCCAGAGGTGTCACCGCACCTGGACTAGAGCATGTGAGACTCTACTCCAGGTGGGGGCGCGCACCAAGGCTAAAGCCGATCGCCACCGGTCGAAGCCTCCCGTATACGTCGTTGGTCAAAAAGTGTGGCTTTCTACTAAGAATATTCCTCTCCGTTCTGTCTCTAATAAGTTCGCACCCAAATTCATTGGCCCGTTCACTGTCACCAAGATCATTAGTCCGGTGGCAGTCCGCCTCAACCTTCCTCCAGCGTACAGGAGAATTCACCCCGTTTTTCATGTATCCAAAATGAAGCCTGTGTTTCGATCAGCGATTAACCCGCCAGTCCCGGTTCCTCCCCTGCCGCGTCTCGTAGATGGGGAACCTACTTATTCGGTAAATCGTATTCTGGACTCTAGGCGGAGGGGACGCGGAGTCCAGTACTTGGTGGACTGGGAGGGTTACGGTCCGGAGGAGAGGAGTTGGGTACCTACGAGAGACATTCTGGATCACTCCCTTATCGATGATTACAATCGACAGGTAAGGGAGTCTGGGAACGCCAGGAGGCGTTCCTAGGAGGGGGGGTACTGTCACGGTTCACGAATCCATTGCTTTCTTTTTGTCTCGTGCGTTTGTTATTTGTGTGTGTGTGTGTGTGTGTGTGTCGCGTGGATCTGTGGGTGTGGCTGGAGCAATCACGCTCATTCATCAATCTGCAATCATCATCGGTGCCAGCTGCGACTCATCATCACTTCCTTAAATACTCAACGTTTTCTCCTCTCCATTGTCAGATCGTTTGTTGAAGTCTCGTGCTGTCTGGTGTCCTGATCCTGTGTTCCTGTTGCCCGTTCGATGCTCGTGTGGTGTTTGTTTCCTGGATTCCTGTTCGCTGTTCCGTTCTTCGTTCATGCCGGGATTCACCATCACATCACTGCACTTCAGCACCAGCCACGACTCACCCGTGTTTGACCATCGAAGTCCCTGCGTCACCCGCCTGTGTCTGTTATCTTGTTTGTCTCATCAATTATACTAATAAAGAGTTTATTGCACCTGCTATTGCTTCCTCGTTCTCACATCATGACAAGTTCACCCAAAAATGAAAATTCTGTCATCATTTACTCACCCTCAAGTTGTTTCAAACCTGTAAGAATTTATTTTTTCTTTCTTGAAAAATGTCTGTAACCAGACAGTTGATGGACCCCATTGACTTCCATAGTATTTGTTTTTTTTCTACTATGGAAGTCAATGGGGTCCATCAACTGTTTGGTTACAGACATTTTTTTAAATATGTTCTTTTGTGTTCAGCAGAAAAAAGAAATTCTTACAGGTTTGAAACAACTTGAGGGTGAGTAAATGATGACAGCATTTTTTGGGTGAACTATCCCTTTAAGTTCCAGTTGTAGGCTGCAGTCGTTCCATCTTTGCTTTCATTCCTTTGCAAAGTAGATGCTGTGAAATTCTCCATGCAACCAATTACAGGAATTCGACCTTGAGTTAAGTTGCAGCCAATGGCTAAATACCAGACCTCAGCTCTTATTCAAATGCAATATGCTTTTCTCTTGCTTTCTTTCTCAATCAACTACCCGCAGAGGGTGGCCCTAAACGTTTTATAGCTGAATTACAGTTTCAAGTCAGCATCATGCAAATAAATGGGCCTTTGTTGACCTTGGTCATGAAGGTCTTTCTTAAATAAGCATGCACACCTTGCTTTAGCTATGCCTGTCTTTTCATATTAGTCAAATGACCTGATAAATGAAAATCCTTGATGACCATTGTGTGTGTCTGTGTGAGTGTGTAGATTATGCGTGTAGAGAATCACCACTTGCCAATGATTAAAGATAGCTTGACTGACAGATGTAGCTATCTCTAAATCTGTTCTTCTCTGGTTTCTTTTGAAGTAATGGAAGAATGCGGAGGAGGATGAAAAGAGAAAAAGACTGCATGTGTATATGGTAGAAAGAGAGAGTTTTTTCATCTATTTTTTATTTTATTTTAGTTCTGTATGTCTAGTGAATGGGGAAAAGGAAATGCACTGAAATTTTGAATGTACATACATTGGAGACAACTTTTCCACCAAAAAAAAAGAAAGAATAATAATAATAATATATTTTTGATAAAATATATATATATATATATATATATATGAAGAGTTCAGATGCAAAAGCCTCTAAGTGCCATCTGAAATTTTCTTCTAGAATAATCATTTTTATCAAGCTTGTATATTTAAGATAAGTCATTTCACTTAAATGACAATTAGGTATAGGTCATTTGCATTGCCATTTAAGTGAAATTATTGAACTTAAATATACAAGCTTGATAAAAATGGTCATTCTAGAAGAAAATTTCAGGTGGCACTTAGAGGCTTTTGCATCTGAACACTTCATATATAATATCAATATTTGGGTCTCTGAGGGTTAAATGTGTGGGGACACTTCAATAATATTAGTTGTTTATTTTAACATGATGATGGTGTATGAGTGACTTAGAAAGTTTTGTTTTACTTTGCATTATTGCGAGAACATTTCAGAACTCTGGATTAGTTTAGTTTGTTGATACCTTCACATGTGTGTGAGTGATAAATTATGCTGATATCTATAGTATTCAGCCTGATATTTATTTATGAGTTAATTTAGTGAGGATATTTAAGTGACTCAGTTAATTTCGTTTTCATACATTAAACTTTAAACTGTCAGTACAATTTGTGGATTAACTTTTTCTGGCAGTTCTGCTTCTGCCATTTACAAATGCATGTATCTCTACAGGTGTTCCATTAATCTGTCACCCTATTTCTTAAAGTTCCCCTGTGGTGAAAACCAAGCTTTTAATGTTTTTTTATTTGTCTATGTGATGTTTTTAATTTAAGACAAAACAAGTCAACACCATTGTTGAGTATTTTCTCTTTAAAACTGCAGTGAACCAAAGACAGTCTCAGAAACGCAATTTGAAATCGCTGGTGTTTCTGACAAACTACCTTGTAACCAATCATGTCTACGTGTGATCGTCCACGACTGGATCTGTGAGCTGGTGTAAGTGGATGGGGGCGGTTCTAATATGCATATTCATAGAACCGCGTATACTAAATGAGGCAAGGGCGTAGAGTTACATTCAAGCTATTTTAAGGCTTGAAGAATTTTTTTGTCAACGAAAAAACTTTTAAATATGTAATTTTGGTGATCAAAGATGAGTTTTAAGGGATAAAATGATTGACTACAGGGGGACTTTAAGATCGAAATAACCTTTTTTGCTTTAGCATCAGTCTGTTTTAGCATTGTGGGCACAAGTCACCTCCTTCCAAACAAATCTATTGTAAGATTTCTATTGCTTGTCTAAGATCCAATTTGATAACCTGTTTTTTAATTTATCATTATGTATAGAGAAGTAGAATAGACCAAATCAGATTTTGGCCTATTTAGTGATTCAAATCAGTGTGTATTTTTGAAAAGCTTGACAGCCTCCAATTAAAGGCCTCACTCTCAACAGGGACATCTCTATTTGCTGGAACTCTCTCCAGGTTTTAATAACACAATCTGGTCTGTGAGACCTCTGTTACGTCGTATTAATGTGTGTCATTTGTCACCGTGGCATGAGCAGACGGCAGTTTGTCTGTTGAACACATGTGAGTATTATAAAAGGGCACCACACAACTGTTAATACGATATGAGAGAGAGGAGATGTGCCATATAAACTATTGGACAACAGACAGAGTTGTTACTAAAGCAAGTGTCACTGAGCATAGAAATGCATGAAGCCAAAATAGAAAAAGAAACAAAATGTCTTTTTAATGATTTTATTGAGTGGAGACGGAACTGATTGCAAGCTTGTAGTAGATTGAAAGAAGTTCACCCTGAAGATTACGCTGACATTCTGATGAAATATTTTGAGGTCAAAAAAGTTTGAAAATGAAACATGCATGGTTGAATTGGTCACAGCTAGTGGCACAAGATGCATTCAGATACATTCAATGCGTTCAGGTCTATTTACTGAGTAGGCCTGATTTGGAGCGTTTTAGATCTGTGAAGACAACATGATCACAGTTGTGAGATCAAAGAGGGGAGGAATTGAGCATGACTGTTTTAGCCAGCTCTCAGCATCCTGCTAAGAAGTAAAGAAGCAAACACATGTATAGTTTAGTGAAGCAAAGAAGACAGTGGGTAAAGGAAGTGCAGGTGAGAAGCTTTGTGATTTATAGTTTTGTAAAAGCACTGTTGTGTCTAAAGCCATTTGAGCCTTGTTTAGACTGTCAGTGCAAATCTGATTTTTTGTGTATATCAGATTGGAATCAGCAGCAAGCAATAGCCGTCATTTCACCATCTAGGTTAACTATAGACCCGAAATAGTCTGGCTATGAGTAACCCCCTTCTAGCCAAAATAACCCTGAATTTGGTTTGTCGAATTTGTCATTTTTGCCAAAATAACTTGCGAGTTGTATGATATTCCGTCATGTAAGCAAAGCCAACAGTGATTACAAGGTGTTTAGTTTCAATTATTTGGCATGTTATCTAATTGATGACTAGTCTATTCTTGGGCTATGGTTAGACATCTAAAAAATGTTCACTGACAGCCCAAATTTTGCCTGATTTTAGCCTAGACATTATGGCTGTGTTTGCATGGCTATTAGACGTCTTTTAAATGCAAAATTGCTTGCTGGGATCATATTTAGCTAATGTGAACGGTGAAAATTCCCATGAAATCTGATTTGTACAATCCTTTTCAAGCTCCATTTATATGTGGTTTGAAATCATATTCAAATCTTATTTCTGGAAGTCTGAGAAAATAATCTGGAAGTCTGACCACTCTGATCAGATTTTGTGTAGCTTTTTTGCTTATGTTACTTTCTCATGCCATGTATAACACATTCACGTCAGACTTCGTGGCAGAAACAAGGTTGTGTTGTCAATGTGCAGGTCGTGCAGATAATTTTAATATAATGGCGATATCTCAAAAATAAAGCCATGCATGGCAACCTCCTACATTTCTGCAGTTGCTTTATTAGATGTAGCAGTATAGCGCCACTGCTACACATTGTCATACATTGCAAATCCCCACATGTTGTTTCTGGAATAGGCCTACCAACGCAACGGCATTGCTATAGAAACCAACACAGATATTCCAGAAAACAAACGAATGCCACGTGACACACAAATCGGATTTGAACAGTTCTGATACACAGTGTCAATCATTTAGATCACATTCCAATCGGATTACACAAATAATCGTATTTGGACTAGTCTTGGTGCCCTTTTTGTACGAAAGTGATGTTAGGTAATAAAACAGTGTTAAAGTTTTTGATGCTAAACGAAGTGGAAAAGCTATCTCACCGAAACAGCATGACTGACGATAGCTAAGCAAACATGCACACACACACACACACACACACACACAAACTGCAAGCCAGCGACAGAAAAAGCAGCAGAAGAATGCATCTTGAGCGGAAGTACGGTGAGAAGCGCAGATGCACATGTTCTCTGACTGCAGCATAATGAGGTACTGCGGGGCGTCGATTTCACTTACAGCACTCGAGATGTCACGAATTAAAAATGCATGTCCTCTTAACGAGGAAACAGTTCTAATTAAGTGAGAGTAATTCTGCGTTATTTCTCTGAAATAGAGACATGAATACTTAATGATTGGCGTAGTAGTGTTTAATACCTCATGTTAGGTGCCATATGTCTTACAGGTGCTTTCTAATGTTTTTACTCGTGTGCTAAAAGAGAGAGAGAGAGAGAGAGAGAGAGAGAGAGAGAGAGAGAGAGAAAAAGACATCAGAAAGAAAATAGCATGGTGTGGTAAAAATAGCATTTTTACAGAATACACCAGCATCTTTGCCTTGATGCCTTGGACTTCATGTCTGGGCCTTGCTCAGCGAAACAAACAAAATTTAGCATATATGTGGCTCGCAGCATGTAAGGAAAGTAGTCTTTATACATTATTAACCTATAGCAATAACAAAACTTAACATAAATGACCAGCACTGTGAATATTTAAATGAACAATCTTCAATGCAAACATGCCTCCTTGCCTTTTAAATGAGGTTCATTATAGAAAACACCAGATTTACAAGAACTTTGGTAGTATCAAATAATAGGAGTAGTATAAAAATTTGGTAGTATCAAATTATAGGAGTAGTATAAAAATTTGGTAGTATCAAATTAAAGGAGTAGTCTAAAAATTTGGTAGTATCAAATTGGTAGTATATAATAGTAGGAGGTAAATTAAAGTTTATTTAAGAAGACATTTTTGATCATGGAAACAGAAATTGTAGCCTGTGTGTGTGTGTGTGTGTGTGTGTGTGTGTGTGTGTGTGCGTGTGTGTGTGTGTACGTGTGTGTGTGTGTGTGGGCCTTATGCAGATTTGTTACATTTATGATGGATATTCAAATGTATTATCGATTTGAATTATTACATTAGTGTATTAACTGTTTTCTTTACTAAAAAGAAGTAAATGTGTAAATATGGACATTTTTATCACTTAATCTTTTGTTCCTTCTCACGCTTGCATGTTCGTGTGGCCTTTCATCCATTCATAGGCCTATTACCTTGCACATGCAAAATGCATTCAGATTGAGGCAACAGCCCCAATTTTGCCAGAAGACTATCTTGCGGCATTACTACATTTGCATTATTTATTTTGCAAAGTATTATGTGCTAAACTAATGCAGACATCTGGAATATCTACTGCTACCTTCAGTGCTGTCATCATGACATCTGAATGCTGTCAGGTATGTGACTCCCATAGCACTCACTCGATGTATGAACAGGTTTAAATGTCAGGGATAACTACGAATCTAGATAAGTGGAGAAATGTCGTCAGATTTAAATCCAGGTGCTTGTACATTCATTTTGACAAGTATTAATGTGACCTTTAGATAGACTCTACTCTACTCAACTTCACCTGTTGATTCATTTATTTTTATTTTATTAAAATATATATATTTTTTGTGTTTATTTATTTTATTATTTATTTGTATTATTATTAGGTTGAAGAAAGGAAACTTGGGGGTGCTTTTTATTCTTGGTCCAAACCCAAAGTTTGATTCCTCTGTAACTGTAGGTAATAACTTAAAGGGGTCATATAATGGTACATGCACTTTTACAAGTTGATTGCACTGAAATGTCTGTTGGCAGTGCCTGTACACAACCATCCTATCATGATAAAAATCCATCCAGTGGTTTTGTTTTAATCTCCTTATATGTTTGACCATCTCTGAAATCAAGCCGTTCGATATTGTGACGTCATAAGATCGTACGCCCCTCCCGCTATTGTGATTGACAGCCATGTTTCAACACAAGACCCGCCCTGAGCAAGCTGTGACAGCCGTCGTCATAGTAGTCCGCCATTGTTGATATGCTGGAGTAGAATGGCGTCTAAGCGATTGTGGTGTTCTGTTCTTAGATGTAATAAGGAACACAGCAGTCATTTGGATGTTCCTAAATCCGAGCCGTTGAAGAAGCAGTGGCTGAGTTTTGTTTTTGAAGATATGCCCAAAGGATTGACGCGGGGATTCCCTCACGGGGATTCTCCACGATCGCCTGTGCTTTCATGTTTGCGCGAATCATTTCACACCAGACAGCTTCACAAACGAGAAAAAACGGATCGGTACCAACCATAGACTGTAAAAAAAGATGGACGACGCCCCTTCGCTCTCTTCCATTGATGAGAACTGAAGCCGCCAGAGTCCCGATATGGCGCTGACATATTGGAACTTGAGTCTGCGCAGTAGCGATCTCGGGACCAGACCTGCGCAGTCGTGAGCAGGAAGTAAAGCCACGAAATCAACGCTCCGCCCTCACTCTCGCAGAATGCACTCAGGGAGAGTGGATTCTGCACACTTTTTTACAAATTGATTGCAGTACGACAAGAGGCTTGTTAAAATATAGTAAATACAATCTCCTCAGTCTTCCGAAAATCCCGAAAAAATGTCCGTTGGTGCTTCAGTGACTACTTCGCTCAGAGAACCTGTCAATCACAGCTGTCAATCATGACGTTACACCACCGCATCACGTAACTAACTAAAAGCCAACTTATTTTTGAAACGGACACTTGAACTTACATCAGCGTGATAAAAATGACAGCAAATGAAATAAACCACCTTTGGAAAAAAGATATTTGAAGTGTAATTTAATTGTTTAGTTGGTCTCACGTCCCGTTGAATAACACGGGGAGGCGGGACTTATAACCTATACTAGGACCCAGAGGTGGGACAAAGTCATTGTTATGCAAGTCACAAGTAAGTCTCAAGTCTTTGCCCTCGAGTCCCGAGTCAAGTCGAGTCAAAGATGAGGCAAGTCCCGAGTCGAGTCAAAAGTCAAAGCCAACAAGTCTCAAGTCGAGTCCAAAGTCCTACCATTTTAGTTTCGAGTCATTTCAAGTCCTCTTACCACAGAAATAAAATTTATACAAATCATGTACGTCTGTAAGATTTGTATTTATTTAAACCTCTTTTTATACTTTGATTTATAATCAAATACAGTAAAAAACAGAATTTAATTTTCACAAAAAATGCTTGTATTTCAACCGCATATTGCACTAGAACAATGCACAGCATGCAGCTTCAGTCCTGTATTGTATTAACCTCATATTGCAAAACAGTTTAACTTTCAAATAGACATGGGTCGTTTTAGCCTAAACCTTTTTAAACATGTCATCAATAAAATCCTCACTCCTCAAAATTATCACTTCTGAAAAACTGGACCAACCTGATAATATAATTGGAATGCGTGTTGCAGTGCGTATGCGGTGCAAGACCAGCACGCGCAATAGTGCTTTCACATATGCTGCGTTTGCAGTGCGTGATCCGCGGCTGTACCACAAATACATACTCACTATTTGTATTTCAAATCCAGAAGTTATTAGCATCTTTTATTTAAAAAAATTTTTTTGTCAGCATTGCGATTCTCTTTGTATACACTCTTTAATAGACGTATTCACGTTTAAATACAATTTAAACAACGTATTATTTAATGCATTACTCTTATATAATTATATATTAAGTTGCTCAAACAAGTGGTAAAATATTTACCCATGTACTTATATTAAAATCGCATAGCCTACATTTTAAATTAAAACTTAAAATTGACAAAAACAGCAGACTCATACTCTTTCTTTTGCATAATTTAAATCTTTATACAATAAATCTCGCATGTCACAAAGAACTTGTTTTTCCACCTCCACGAATGAGACGAGTGATATGTTGCCTTGTTGAAATATGTATTTTCCCTTGATTTAGGCTACCCCGGTCTTACGTCCATAGACAAACTGGACACAGCGACCCCATTGGATTCAACGGAGACAAGTGAAGTCAATTAGAAGCACTAACTTCCTGATGGTCGAGCGTACTGCGCAGACTCAAACTGAGCTTGACGACGTAGATGTGACGTGAGCAACCCGTCTGTCTTCTAGTAGCTGTGCCAAGAGAAATCTGAATCATTCCCTTCCGAATCTTGCAGAGACGGAGATCGTGAGTAGGAGGTGTCCATGAGCTAGGAGCAGGAGAAACTTTTGCTAAGTATTCAGATTAATTACTTTGTCATTTTGCCTCCACGTCCCCCCGATTGCGCGCGAGCTTCTCCTCCTGTCCATACGGTAATCTCTCTACTGCGCGACAGAGAGTCGCGTAGGTATGACGCAATCGTTAGCCTATTTTTACAAAAACTGCTTCTACAGGGCCATAACGTAAGATACAAGGTAATGGAGCCTTTTATACATTTTCGTGTTTCTTTAGAAATAAACAATGGACAAATGGAGTCTTTAAACGCCTCAGATGTAAAGTTATTCGCTGTCAAAGTGACGCCAAAATGAATGGGAGTCAATGGGATGCTAACAGCAGGTGATGGTCCGCTAGCCAATAGCGGCGCCCGGGGAACCTTCAAAATAATATGAAACCCTGCCCCCCTGCTTACGTCTCAGCATTGCGATTCTCTTTGTACACATATACAATCTTTAATAGACGTATGCACGTTTAAACACAATTTAAACAACGTAGGCCTATTATTCAGTGCATTACTTCTACTTATATTAAATTCCTAAAGCAAGTGGTCAAATATTTAACCATGTAGGCTACTTATATAAAAAAAACAGCCGACTCTCATGCCTTTTATTTTATATTTAAATTATACAATAAATCTTGCATGTCACAAGGAACATGTTTTTCCACCTCCACGAATGAGACGAGATTTGTTCATTATGTCGCCTTGTTGAGGTAAATTGTAGTTTTCCTTGCTTTACCCTGGTCTTAAAGTGAAAATAGTATTTAATTAAATACATTTATGGTGAGATTACTACATTTTATTTAATTAATCGCATTTATGGTGAAATTACTAAATTTTTAGATCAATCTGTGTTCATGTTGACCACGAAACATGCACTGTCACTTTAATTCAGCGCGTGCAGCACATGTGCAGCACAGCAGAAATAGACTCGGTGCGGAAACGATCGCGGCACTGCTGTATACGCACCGCACCTGGAACGGATCGACGGACTGCAACCGCGTGCAGTGTGAAAGCTCTAACCTGTTAACATGGGTACGGAAAAAAAATACGCACCCGCTGGCGCATACGCACTGCAAACGGAGTATGTGTGAATGTGAAACGGGCGTTAGATGCTGTCGAATCAAAACAACGTGGGACTACAGTGATTGGATGTCGTGCAGGCAGCGCGCGCGCTCGCTGCATGCATACAGGTGGTGCACATTTTTTTCACAGATGCAGATAAACTGAGAGCGGCGCGGCCATGTGGACATTTTTTCCCCCAGTTTTCATGGGAAGTAGCAAGTCTTCTCGAGTCAAAAGGCGCAAGTCCAAGTGAAGTCACGAGTCATTGATGTTAAAGTCCAAGTCGAGTTGCAAGTCTTTGTACATTTTGTCGAGTCGAGTCTGAAGTCATCAAATTCATGACTCGAGTCTGACTCGAGTCCAAGTCACATGACTCGAGTCCACACCTCTGCTAGGACCAGTCACCGGGGGGCGATCGAGACGTTTTGGCTTCACTTTTGAGGGCTTGTGCGGCACGCTTGGTACCAACGTGTTCCTGCTGAACCTCCAGAAGATGTGAGTGTAATGTTTTATTAACCTTTATATTAGTATTTATATTAATCTTTGCGAAATTTGCAAACCTTGCTGCAGGCTTCACGATGAATGCGTCTAAGGTTTACACTCAGGGTACATTACGGCATGTTTTCTATGTACGACGTTCTCAATATAATTCATAATCCCACGGTTATAACGAATAACACGTGGTTATTGTGTTAGATACGGTCAGAGAATGTCTAATAGGCTATGTGCACAAGCGTCGCGACGAACTTCCGCTATTGTCAGAAGTCGGCATATCAGTTTCCGGTTTACGGCCGCTTCATCGGCATCCGCTGTAAACAAACAAAATGAGTGCTGCTGTTGTACGAAATAAAGAGATACTATGTGCGTGACACATCTAAGAACTGTAGGTGGATCTTACGGCCGTTTCCCACATACTCTGTGTGCAGTGTGTGTGTGTGTGTGTGTGTGTGTGTGTGGTGCAGGAGCAGCACGCTTCACATATGATGCGTTTGCAGTGAATAACTGATTCACGGCTGTACCACAAACACTTACTATTTTTATTTAAAATCCAGAAGTTACGCTGCAACTTTTATTTAATAAAATGTTTTTTTTCAGCATTGCGATTCTCTTTGTACACAGTTATGGACGCATGCACGTTTAAACACAATTTAAACAATGTAGGGCTATTATTCCATGCATTACTTGTATTAAGTTGCTCAAGCAAGTGGTCAAATATTTAACTGTAAATTGACAAAAACTGCCGACTCTCATGCCTTTTCGTTTCCATTTAAATTTTAATAAAATAAATCTTGCATGTCACAAAGAACTTGTTTTTCCACCTCCACGAATGAGAGTGTTGATCATTATGTCGCCTTGTTGAAGTAAATTGTAGTTTACCTTGCTTTACCCCGGTCTTCTAAAAGTAAAAAGATGACTGTGAAATAGGCCTGTGAATAGTAGTAGGCCTATAGAATTAAATGCATTTATGGTGAGATTACTACAATTTATTGACAAATTACAATTTATCTAGATTTCCGCACCGAGTCTATTTCTGCTGTGCTGCAAACGCTGAATTAAAGTGACAGCGCATGTTTCGTGGTCAAAATTAACAAAGATTGACATGAAAATTTAGTAATTTCACCATAAATGCGTTTAATTAAATAAATTGTAGTCTCATTCGTGGAGGTGGAAAAACAAGTTCTTTGTGACATGCAAGATTTATTTTATAAAAATTTAAATGGAAACGAAAAGGCATGAGAGTCGGCAGTTTTTGTCAATTTACAGTTAAATATTTGACCACTTGCTTGAGCAACTTAATATAAGTAATGCATGGAATAATAGCCCTACGTTGTTTAAATTGTGTTTAAACGTGCATGCGTCCATAACTGTGTACAAAGAGAATCGCAATGCTGAAAAAAACATTTTATTAAATAAAAGTTGCAGCGTAACTTCTGGATTTTAAATAAAAATAGTAAGTGTTTGTGGTACAGCCGTGAATCAGTTATTCACTGCAAACGCATCATATGTGAAGCGTGCTGCTCCTGCACCACACACACACACACACACACACACACACACACACACACTGCACACAGAGTATGTGGGAAACGGCCGTAAGATCCACCTACAGTTCTTAGATGTGTCACGCACATAGTATCTCTTTATTTCGTACAACAGCAGAACTCATTTTGTTTGTTTACAGCGGATGCAGATGAAGCGGCCGTAAACCGGAAACTGATATGCCGACTTCTGACAATAGCGGAAGTTCGTCGCGACGCTTGTGCACATAGCCTATACGGTGTACCCACAGAACAGAGGGGCGGGGTGAGCAAAGCTCATTATCATTTAAAGACACATGCACTGAAACGGCGTGCTGAAAACAGAGCTGTTTTTGACCAGGTAAAATTAGTGTTTTCTTACAATACTAATGAGAATTTTTAATTAAAGTATATTACAAACTTTTAATTTAGACCCTAAAGAATCATATTAGCTTGTACAAAAATGGCATTATATGACCCCTTTAAGAAGAAAATATGCCAGAGTTTTATTCATGTTTTGTTATGTTGGATTTCAACATAAGAAAAAAGACTGAACTCTGATGACTATATAATTTATGAATCTTGATCCCCCTAAGGCCCCTCAGCCTCTCCTTTCTGCCAAATCTGTTTACCTTCAAAATGACCCTCAAAGAAAAACATGTGAATTATTACACGTTAAATGAGGAAAAAGCTTTATCTGTCTGTTGTGGGAGTTAATGAATGTCATAGTTAGTTGATACTGGATTCATCTTATGTTCTTATCCACCAATCACCACTCTGGAAGTGAATACTGGGAATTAAGATCATGAATTTTAATTATGTCCTTTTTTCTTCTGCTCTTTCAAAATGTATTTTGAGGCGCCACCTTTGATATATGTGTGAGCGTGATTGCTCACAGCATTTTAATGTTGTAAAATCATTAACTGCAATTATTAAATTAAACGTGCATGCATTTTAATAGTATTTCTAGAATGTCTTTGATTCTGTGCTAACTGTGATATATTGGATAAAGTGATGGTTGCTTTGGCTAGATCACAGCTTCTATGAAGAAGTTGTCGCAAAGCCTTCTGTGACAAGATGAAGCAACAAGTTGAGGATCACAAGCAAAACACAAGAGAAAAAATGTTTGACCAGGATCTAGGATCTCTCAACACAGTCATATTTCCAAAAGAAATATTGATAGATTCCCCATCCATATAAGTTATTGAGATCTTTTCAGTTTTAAATGATTGAACTCAAAGTTCTTAAATGTGCTCATATTTTTTCTTGGCTTTTGGAAATATAGCTCTACAGGTGCAACAACAGTTCTTGAAATGTTTGAAATATTAATATAGGCCTAATTAATTTAATCACTGATTTTGAACCTGCATATATTGCTTGATGGGTTTGTTCAGAAAACTTTCCATTATCAAAATGCATCTAAATCATTTAAAAAGCTGCTCACAACGCATTCAGTTGAAAAGAAACTGAGAGAGAGGGGTTGTGTAGGCCTGTCAGCAGAAGCTTGTTCTGAAAACATCTGTTTAGTCTCTCTGGCTGTATAAGTCTGGCACTAACCCATCTCAGTGTGATTCATTTAAATGTAGCAGAGGTTTCAGAATGGGTCATCTCTGCACTTACTCGGTGTGTGTGTGTGTGTGTGTGTGTGTGTGTGTGTGTGTGTGTGTGTGTGTGTGTGTGTGTCATGCCTTACTTTCTCTATCATAATGTGGCATTCACATGGGCATACTGCACAGGGTGAAAGAGTGGGGTGAGTAAAATGTTAATTAATTATTAAATCTTTATTATTTTATGCCTTTACTGCTCCAGTCATTTGTTTTCAGACATACACATCAGGAGCTTGAGTTGATCTATTGATTTGCACACGTTTAGATAAACTAATTGCTGCTCTTTAAACTAACACCACGATCTCAGGACATGTGGGAGCTCATGAATTAATTTGGTGTGCTTCACAAAATCTATCTAGTCATCTGTTTATCCGTGTATATATCTATCGTCTGTCTGTATCTATCTGTATGTCTATATCTGTCGTCCTTTGTCTATCTTTGTTATTCTATCTTTCTGTCTGTTGTATACACGTTCCTCTCCATCTTGGAGTGTGCACACAGAAATGACATTGTATGACTACTGTTTTGGCTGGTTTGGACATAAGTTTCGAGTTTTTATGGAGTGACAAATGCACATCACTGTAAAGGAAGGGATTTATAATACATGACAAAACAGGATTGCTAATTTTATTTTTGTTTAATCTCTTTATCTACAACTCAATAAACTTAATTTACTGCTTATTAATATTTAGTAAGGAAGTTGTTGTAGTGGTTAAGTTTAGGTATAGTAGGTTGGATTAAGGAATATAGAAAATGGCCATGCACAATATGGCATTTATATGCTTTATAAGTAATAAGCATCCAAGATGCTAAAAATATGCAAGCTAATAAGCAACTAGTTAATAGTGATAATTGGTCACTTAAGTGTTACCATCTTGTTTTCATAATTGTAAGCCAAATTTATTCAATCATTATTGAACATAAAATTGGATTAATAACCTATCGGGCTACCTATCTGACTGTTTGTCTAGCTCGATGGTGTTTTTAGCCCCCAATGGCTCCTTCCAGGCAGTTAACCCCTAACCTCAACCTTAAACCTACTCATCCCCTCGCTGCCTGGAAGGCGCCGTTGGGGGCTAAAAACACCAAACACCGTTTGTCTATGTATAGCCTATAGTCAATAAAAATGTGTTTTTTAAATATTTTTTTTATAAAATGTATTTGTTTATTTATTTTATTTTTTTACATTTATTTTTCCACATAGTTACCACTAGAGCCTATCAACTCCAAACATAATGTTAATTTAGTGCAAACTAAACACAATCTTTAAGTCATGCTATCTATCAAAACTGATGACATTTAAGGGATCAAGTAATGATATAAATGTATTTGGTTTATTCTGTCAAATTAAACAAATTTCGAAAATATATACTGTATATATATATTTTTTTTATTTGTCTGAAGAAAGACAAAAATAAATAGTGATGAAAGCCAAAATATGAAATGTCATGGATGAATATTTATTGAGTAATCTACTCTTTTGTAGAGTTCAAAATGACAATCAAAATGAATATTCATTGAGTAATCCTATGACTTTAGAAAGATATGGCAGCATCATTATTTTATTTTTACATAGAAATTGTATGCCTATTAGTTAAATATGTTGACTTTAGCTTTCTAAAGCGAGGTGACTTCTAAAGCTAAAGCGATTTTTCTATGGCAAGGTGACAGTTCAAAAATGGGAAAACCTGGTTTTGGTTAAAAAATGGTTTTCTTAACAAACCTTTATTTTGGTATCTTCATTTTTAAGGGTTTTATATGGTTCAATCCCGGAGGTATGGGGATCTCATGGGGCTCCATGTAAATTGTTAAATTGTGCACATTTCTAGTTTTTCACAATTTCACTTGTTACTTTTTTCTTCTAAAAAGGAATATCTGAAGAACAAATAATGTTGAAACTAGAAATTATCTTGTTTCCTTCTATCAAAACAATTGCATAGAACATTCCTGTCTGAGTTTCAAAAATATAATTTTTCCAAAGTTTGCCGGCTTGTATCTCAGGAAGTATTGAAGATATCTCAAAGTCCTTTAAAATTTTTGTTCTTAAACTTCCTCCTCTACAAAATAGTGGATTACGCAGTAAATATTTACCATGGTATTTCATATTTTGGCTTTAATATTTATGTGTGTCTTTCTTCAGAGAAAACAAATAGTAATATTAACAACATTAAAAATTTGAGCCGGGGACCTCTGGTTGAGTTGACAGGGGAAGACCCATTTGTAAATACAATGTCCAAGAATATACTTAATTGTGAGATTGGAGGAACACTTAAGTATAAATGACCTCGTAGTTCTACATGAATTCTTCTATAAATGTCAGTATTTTGCTATGTATTCAGCACATTTAGTAAAACAGATGGAAATGATGTGAGGAAACTGCAGTTTGGATAAAATAATGAGATTGCACTGGCACTGCACTCTCTCAGATGAGCATGCTGGGCTTGTTGCTCCTCTCTGAAGGTCAGAAGTCAATTGCAGTAATGTGCTAGCATCAGCCCACAAGCCTCCATTATCAGGACTAATGTGTGGCTGCATTATTCGCCCACACCCTGTGTGGCTTGGGCTGTGCTCCTTTCCCATCAGCCTCAGTACACAGGACCCTACAGTCTCATTAGAGACAGCCACAGCCGTCAACAAAAGTGCCTATCTAAAAACACAGAGCAGCATTTCCCTTATCAGTCGGTCACTCTCGACGTCTGTCATGACCGACGGATAGGAATCTCGCTAGAGAGGCCAATCTACTTCGAGTGAAACTAAAACGAGCCAATGCACATTGGTGTGCAATCATTTGCTTTTTGCTTCGGAGCCGAGCGTTTCGATGCTGTTTAATCTACTGAGTGATAAAACAACGAGCAAGCTCTTCAAGATGATCTCTCGTGTCTGGTGTGGGCGATACAGCGCAGCAGCGGAGTCGACTTTCTTTTTCTCTCTTTTGTTTTAGTTTTAGTTTTTTGTGTTACTGAGCAAAACAAAACAGCTGGTAACGGTGCGCCAAGAGCACTGAATAGCCGTTCTTACGGCTGGTAAGACCGCCGTGAAGAGAGACAGTGCACAACGAGTTGCAAATTTCCTGTCTGTGTTCGCTGCGACCGTTCCCCTGCGTGCTTCAGTACTGAGGAGAGCATTCCCCTGAAAGAGCTTACATGGGTGTGAGGTGCGTCTTTCTAAAGACGACATTCCACCCGTATGGTTGCGGTTGGTCCTGTCCTCGCTGACGGCCACGATCACTATCTCACATACCTGGGAAACATGTGAGACTGTGTTTGTGGGTGGTTCATGTTTTCGCACAGGAACATGACCACGTCGGCACGCCGATCAACTCTTCTTTCTCCGGAAAGCTTGAGTCCCCTCTGTTGTTGGCCAGCCGCTGCTTGTGTATAAAAGCACAGCTGCAGGTCTGCTCGACACTCTGGGAGATCAGCGAGAGCTTCCGCCGGGCGAAACCCGACGGGTCTCTCGCTCCTCAGCGTGTCGTGTGCCGTCGAGCTGCCGGGCTGCAGCGCGGGTTGTCGCGGCAACCCAGCGCTCGTTCGGCGCTCTAGGTGTGCGTTCTCCTTGTCTATTTCCCGTTGTAGCGCCCTCCTGGTGGCCACCAGGAGAGGTCTACTTCAGTAGAATGGCTTGGGTGATCTGAGAGCTGAGAGCTGAGGGCTTCTGCTTCAGGGAACCAACCCCCTAGGGCCCCTCCCTCTCTAGCGCATCACAAGCTTTCTTCACAAGCTGTGCTGCTTCTGGATGGGATTGCTGGTCCTTCAAAAATGGAGGAACCTAGCTTTTCATTCAGGGCTGCAGGGCTGCAGCTGAGGGCAGATGTCAATTGCTGCATCGGAGAGTTTCCACTGTAATAGTGTGTGTGCTTATGCTGAATCAGATTCAGAACTGACAGCCATGCTTTCCCGGGTCTTTCTCAGATGTGCATTGAAAACTTATTGGTGCCTTAAAGCTATATTGGTGCCAAAATATGGAACGCCAAAAGTGCCCAATTCTGCATAAAAGTTTTCACCTCTGAAATGCGAGGCCAAGGCACTCTTATTGCACGAGGGTAGTTATGAGCCGGGGTTGAGCTGCCCTTGCCGACTGACCGTGTTCAAGTCACAGCGCAGGCCCTCAGCCAACGATGGCCACCTTGGTGGTCCAGAAGCGCCCCTGGCTGTCCTTGCAGAGGTGCGAGAGGTCGTCAAGTACGCTTTCTCGATGCTCCCTCGATGTGCGGTTCGAGAACGTAACCAAGCCGCCTCCTGCACCTCCTGCCCCATGGAACCAGGTAAGTGTTGCTCAGCACACTCAGACTCCGCTACGGGCCGCCTCCCAGAGAAAGCCTCCCAAGCCGTGTCCCTGTGTTCCACCTCGCTGCCCCACTCCGGGTACGCCTACAGTCCCTTTGGTCTCCATCAACTCCATTTGGGAGGTGTGAAGTTGGCACCCCATAAAACGAAATAATTTCCAAAACTATGCCATTCGTTTGTGCTGCGTTTGTGCTGATTTGTGCCGCAAAAACGAACGTTTGTGCTGGTTTGGTGTTTGAGATATTGAACATTATTTTTTGGGTTGTGTGACGTCACTCTCCACCCCATGTCCTTCAAATCGCTCCAAACCGGTGTCATTCGTTTGTGCTCGGTTTGAGCTGGTTTGTGCCATCAAAACAAACACTGTATCTGTTTTCCTTTCGCAGATATAACAAATTTAATTCGGGAGCCGTGACGTCACTCTCCACCCCACCTCATCTAAAACGCACCAAACCGGTGTCATTCGTTTGTGCTCGGTTTGTGCTGGTTTGTGCCGTTAAAACAAACACTGTATCTGTTTTCCTTTCGCAGATATAACAAATTTAATTCGGGGCAGTGACGTCACTCTCCACCCCACCTCATCTAAATCGCACCAAACCGGTGTCGTTCGTTTGTGCTCGGTTTGTGCCGTTGAAAGAAACACTGCAACTACGATCCCCTCTTAAACATAAAAAAAGAAACATTTTAAGTACAGTTACATAACTGTCCACCCCATATGGTCCAAATCGTTGCAAAACTGTGCCGCTCGTTTGTGCTCGATTTGTGCCGGTTTGTGCCGTTACGATGAGCATTGTATCTTTTTCCCCTCCTTAGAAATAACACATTGGATTCGGGACAGTGACGTCACTCTCCACCCCATGCCGTCCAAATCGCCCCAAACCGGTGCTTTTTGTTTGTGCTCGATTTGTGCTGTTTTGTGCCGTAGAAATAACCATCATAAATGATTTCATTCTTTAGACATCACAAAATCTTTGGAGGAGTAGTGACGTCACGCAAGCAAGCGGCGCTCTCCATCCATCTCGTCTACAAACCTGTCCGGTTCGTTTGTGCTCGCACAGGGCCGCAGCTGTCAGTGTTCTTTTCTGTAGATATGGGAATGTTTTGTGCTATTGACATTTGGTCTTTATATAATCACCAATGCATATGTAATGTAGGCTACTACTACTATGATATGTAATGTACTTTCACTACTCTGGCTGTAAGCTACGTGTGACTGATGCTTAATTTTGTATTAAAATAAAATAAAATAAAATAAACAATAAAAAATATATATTTAAAAAATTGTGTGGTGTCTTAAGTTTTCTGAATACTTTTAACAGCTTACAGTGCCAGTTTGTGCTGCTTCGGTTTTTTAGATATTAAAATAATATTTTTTGGTCATTCTGAGGTCCCAAATTCACCCAAAATAGTCTCGTTCGTTTGTACTTCGTTTGTGCTGGTTTGTGTCGGTACAAATTTACTTTGTGCCGGTACAAATTTACTTTGTGCTGCGTCGGGCTTTAAAATATTAGACATTAAATTATTGTTGATGACGTCACCAGTCCCCCACATGCTCCAAATTTACCCAAAATAGTCTCTTTCGTTTGTGCTGGTTTGTGCCGGTACAATTTTCGTTTGTGTTGCATCGGCCTTTAAAATATCAGACATAGACAATGACGTCACCAGCCCTACGCTCCAAATTCACCCAAAATAGCAATCATTTGTGCTGGTTTGTGCTGTAAAAAGTTTATTTTGTGCTGCATCGGGTTTTAAAATATTAATCATTGAATGTTTGGTCGATGACGTCACCAGCCATACCCCTTCCAACTCCAGAGTTATCCTTCCCGTCTAGATCCAGTTCTACCACATCTTCAAATTACTATTATTTGAAGTTAACATTATAAAATACATAGACTTACACCACAAAAATAGTTGAGGATAAATTCTTTAAAATTGGGAAATTCCAGCGTAATGTGACATTTGCAAGTAAAAATTTGAAATATAAATTATCAGAAAATGCACTTAATAGGCTACCAATTGAAACGTCTGTTTATATATCAGGCTACTCCCTTAATAAAGGAGTCCAGACATTAGAAAAATAGCAGTCATGCGTTTTATATTTAATATGAGGGAAATAGTCTTGCATGTGCATTACATTTTTTTTTTTGTAATTCTATGAATTACACTGCACAAACCAAAAGTAATACCCACCGGATGAAGAAGCGTTGGCTCTCTGCAGAACATAAATTATTCATTTAATTTTATTTTTCGTGTTTGCATTTATAGGAAAAAAAACAATGTTACGGATGGCACAGTTCTCCGTTACGGTGACCGCTCTGAAAGCGGCACTAAAAGACTGCTTTAAAACTTCCACAGAGACCTCAAACAGAAAGCACAAAGCCTTTCTTTAAGGTGAAATTCGTTTTGTATTAATTGTATCTTAATTTTAAGCAATGTTTCATCAACCAATTGCCAGGATTTAATAGGCAAAATAAGAAGTAAATAGGCCTATATCAGACAATATAGGCCTAATCAGGACATGGAGGCGCCGGCGACTGAACTGCAGCTGGTCTCATAAATGAACCGAAACTCAGCGCCTACTTGCATCACAGACATGTCTACTTTTAAACAACAATTAAAAACGAAAGAAAACAGACTGCTCTCTGCCTATGTATGAAATGTGCATTTCTCTGTGGCGCGTTCACGAAGATGCAGGTGGGGGGCTGGTGAAGTCACCATCTATAATTCGCTTTCATTCAGTGTCTAATATTTTAAAGGCCGATGCAGCACAAACGAAAATTGTACCGGCACAAACCAGCACAAACGAAAGAGACTATTTTGGGTAAATTTGGAGCATGTGGGGGACTGGTGACGTCATCAACAACAATTTAATGTCTAATATTTTAAAGCCCGATGCAGCACACAGTAAATTTGTACCGACACAAACCAGCACAAACGAAGTACAAACGAACGAGACTATTTTGGGTGAATTTGGGACCTCAGAATGACCAAAAAATATTATTTTAATATCTAAAAAACCGAAGCAGCACAAACTGGCACTGTAAGCTGTTAAAAGTATTCAGAAAACTTAAGACACCACACAATTTTTTAAATATATATTTTTTATTGTTTATTTTATTTTATTTTATTTTATTTTAATACAAAATTAAGCATCAGTCACACGTAGCTTACAGCCAGAGTAGTGAAAGTACATTACATATCATAGTAGTAGTAGCCTACATTACATATGCATTGGTGATTATATAAAGACCAAATGTCAATAGCACAAAACATTCCCATATCTACAGAAAAGAACACTGACAGCTGCGGCCCTGTGCGAGCACAAACGAACCGGACAGGTTTGTAGACGAGATGGATGGAGAGCGCCGCTTGCTTGCGTGACGTCACTACTCCTCCAAAGATTTTGTGATGTCTAAAGAATGAAATCATTTATGATGGTTATTTCTACGGCACAAAACAGCACAAATCGAGCACAAACAAAAAGCACCGGTTTGGGGCGATTTGGACGGCATGGGGTGGAGAGTGACGTCACTGTCCCGAATCCAATGTGTTATTTCTAAGGAGGGGAAAAAGATACAATGCTCATCGTAACGGCACAAACCGGCACAAATCGAGCACAAACGAGCGGCACAGTTTTGCAACAATTTGGACCATATGGGGTGGACAGTTATGTAACTGTACTTAAAATGTTTCTTTTTTTATGTTTAAGAGGGGATCGTAGTTGCAGTGTTTCTTTCAACGGCACAAACCGAGCACAAACGAACGACACCGGTTTGGTGCGATTTAGATGAGGTGGGGTGGAGAGTGACGTCACTGCCCCGAATTAAATTTGTTATATCTGCGAAAGGAAAACAGATACAGTGTTTGTTTTAACGGCACAAACCAGCACAAACCGAGCACAAACGAATGACACCGGTTTGGTGCGTTTTAGATGAGGTGGGGTGGAGAGTGACGTCACGGCTCCCGAATTAAATTTGTTATATCTGCGAAAGGAAAACAGATACAGTGTTTGTTTTGACGGCAGCACAAACGAATGGCATAGTTTTGGAAATTATTTCGTTTTATGGGGTGCCAACTTCATGGAGGTGAAGTACGATTCGGTCGCACAGACAGCGCGCCTCACAGAGGAGCGCACTCAGTCGGTGCTGAGCTGCTTGAAGTTGGTGCTGGAATTCTTTCAGAGGCTCCTGGGGCATATGGCAGCGGCAGCAGCGGTAACCTCGCTTGGGCTGCTCCATTTAAGACCGCTTCAGCGCTGGCTTCACGGCTGAGTCCCGAGATGGGCGTGGCATCATGGCATTCACCGGGTGGCAATCACACCAGCGTGCCACCAGACCTTCTACCTGGCACATCAACTTCCTCGAGTTGCTAGCAGTACGTCTCGCTCTGAGCCACTTGAAAAGGTCGCTTTCAGGCAGGGACGTGCTGGTCCGTACGGACAATACTGCGAGTGTTGCGTACATCAGCTGACAAGGTGGTCTACGCTCCCGTCGCAACTCGCCCGGCATCTCCTCCTCTGGAGTCAGAATCATCTGAGGTCGCTTCAAGCCATGTATGTCCCTGGTGTGCTCAACCGTGTGTCCGACGAGCTATCACGAGCTGTGCTCCCGGGAGAATGGCGACTCCACCCACAGGCGGTTCGGCTGATCTGGAGAGAGTTTGGGGAGGCTCAGGTAGACCTGTCTGCCTCCTCAGAGACCTCCCACTGCCAGCTGTTTTACTCCCTGACTGAGGGAACACTCGGCACGGATGCACTGGTACACAGCTGGCCGGGACGTGGAGGTTCTAGGTGACTTACCCCCAGAGGTACTTAACACCATCACTTCTGCACGGGCGTCGTCCACGAGACGTGTGTATGCCTTGAAGTGGAACTTGTTCGTCGAGTGGTGTTCTTCTCGCTGAGAGGACCCCCGAAGATGTTCGATAGGGTCCGTGCCCAAGGTTCCTACCACTCTCTTCAGGGACCAGGTAGTGAACCTGCAAGCGCTGCCCCTGGAGGAGACAGACCCAGCCCTGTCTTTGCTCTGTCCCGTTCGCACTCTGCGTATGTACATGGACAGAACTCAAAGCATCAGGACCTCAGACCAGCTCTTTGTCTGTTACGGAGGCCAGCAGAAGGGAAAGGCTGTCTCCAAGCAGAGGATGGCCCACTGGATAGTGGATGAAGTAATAATTGCAATATTGTGAAATATTATTACAAGTTAAATTGACTGTTTTATATTTTATATATTTTTAAATGATTTTTTTATTTTTATTATAATAAATATAATGGTCACAGTTATGCTTAGTTTTGGTTTCGTTTTCTATCAGTCTGTTTAATCACCTGTCTGCCTGTGCTTCTTTGTTCTCCTTGTCACGCCTTAATCAGTTTCCATGGATATTAATTTGTTAATCACAGCTGTTCATCATTTAGTTCATAGTGTGTTAATTTGAGGAAATGTAGAAATTCTGCACAGAGCTAAATATTTATTTTATTTAAATGTTTCAAAGAGCATGAGAGATTAGAAGTAAAAAAATCAAAGCAGTTAAAAAAACAGGAAGAGTCTTCCAGTCAGTGGATTGGCCTACTGTTCAAGCTTCACTAGACAAGCATCTATATGATTTGATTTGGACAATGGCCTTGTATTTCCAGTGGGTGCTTTATGGTAAGCTGTGAGATGTGCTGTCTTCACTCGTAACAACAAATAAAACATTTTTGTTCAGATAAGAAAATTACTTGGGTAGGTTATTCATTAATTTCTGGTAGAAGGTCCGCATGAGTTTTCCCCTGCCATTGTTTCAATTCACAGCATCATTATTCACACTGTTATGATTGGCACTTCTGAGCGGTAAGGACAGCCTTGTGGTTCCTCTGAAACTGTTTATCAACACCTATAGTTTTCAATTATGCTAAAGAGATCCCCACTTTCCTGAGCTGTAATTGAAACACATTTGGGATTGCTTGTTGGAACATATCTTCGCCACCAGCAGAGTTCACAATTGAAGCCAAGAGAGGAGTTAACAAGCAATCTGGACTGATTTTTGAGTATTATTGAGCTTTTTGGACAAGAATAAAGGGTTCTTGCTGTGAGAGGATGTGTTAGGATTTTTATAACAATTAAAAATAATGACTAAAATGTGCTCTCTGAAGATGTGAAAAAAGGTATGGCGTTTATGATTTGGACAGAAATTACAACACAAGTACAAAATAAGGAAGATCCGGGCTATTGGAAACCAGTTTATTTTGCAAAATATTAGGACCAATGAACTAGGTGTTTCAAAACCAACATACAAAACCACTGCTAGAGAAAACACACATTTGTGTAATTGGGCTTTTGACTTAAAACCGTATTACTGATATTGTGACAACTAGCCCCAGTCTTCTCTTCCACTTAATAGTCAGAGAATGCACATTATCTGCTTTTGGTATACATATGACTTTAACCTTCAATGTCAAAGTGTTGGAATGATTTAGTACTTGTGGTTTTCTAAAAAAGTAGCAGTAAGAAGTCACTTTTAAAGGTCAGTTAATGAGCTTTTTCAGTCAGGTGCTGTGCACTCATTTCACAAAGCAGATTTCAATAAGATGGGAACCTCCCTTGAGAATAAGGATAAGAGTGACTTGAAATGAACAGCACTGTGATTTCATCTAGGCCTCCACATAAAGTTAGTGAAGCATGAGTCCACTCACAGTAAAACTTGGTTGGTCTGTATTTCTTGCTGCCTCATGCATTACTGCATTGAGAGATGACAGTTTATGACTGCTCTTAAACGGTAATTTGATAAATGTCAGCCTTTCATTGAACATTCCACTGAATATATCCTCTCTTACTACAACGGAATGACTCTTAAAAATGAATTCTGTAAGTGGAGCTTAATGAAGAGTTATTGATTCCCTTTTTTGTGAGATTCAATTCTTTGTTGTAACATGAAAAGGTTTAACTTTTTCTCAAAGTATTTTATTCCCCGTGACGAGCACATGAGTATTCACCTTACAGCACCGCCATTTAAAGAGGAAATTGGCTGTTGTAGTTTAAAGCAGAAAAAAAAAAAAATATATCCTCTGCTATCTGTAGACATAGACAATCCTGATGATATATTACCTCTAGTGCAGCAGAGGACAAGTCACATTAAGAAGTGTCAGTGACGAGATCCAGTATCACAGCTGGCTCTGAAATTTGGTTAGGTTGCAGTAAACCAAAGCCTGAAGTGCTCTACAGTTACAGTGATCTTGTGGATTGTATTTCATTTGTTCTGGTACTTTGCTGCATTGAGCAGTTTTCTGAGTTGGTTGCCACTTTACGTCCGGTGGTGAGGATTGCTTGATCCTTCACTCTCTCAGTTTTTAATGAACTCTTTTATAGATGCACTGATTTCTACCGATACCAATAAGCCAGTAATTTTGTTTCATGTTTGCTAAACTAAACTCAATTTTAAATGCAACAAGAGAATTTAAGCATCACAGCATTATACTGTTGAAAAATGTGTATTCTAAGATTACATGTATTAGTAGTGCTATTTTTTTAAGCATTAAAGTGAGCATTAGATGACAATTAGGGAATTCTACATGCAAAAATAAGAGATATGAGCATGCGCTAAATATGCAATATCAGAAAAAAACTGATGTGTATAATTATACTGATCTTAAGTTATTATGTGTATACATAAATGCATATATACGATGTAATATACTTGGATATACTGTATGCATTGTAATATATTTTATAATGTAACATTTTAATATTGCAGATACATCATGCATCCCTAAACTCTTTGACTATTTATTTATTTATTTATTTAAATGATGATAATAATAATAATAATAATAATAATAATAATATTGTATTTGTCCCTTACAAGAGAAATTTGTTTTATACAATACAAATGAAGCTGCAAGATACCCACATCCATAACAATCCCACAGTCATGTCCTTCACACTAGAGTTTAACAGTCTTGTAGCCAAAGGAACAAAATAATCTTATAGCAGTTGTATCTAAACCATGGGGTACTGAAACGTCGGACAGATGAAAGTTGTTTGAATTCTGGATAGAGCTCATGAGAAGGGCCCAAAGTCATTTTCCTTGCCTGTTTGAAAATAATTTTGTGGAATAAAGACTGAAGAGGGGGGTAAACCCCCAGACCAACCACCTTAATTGCCATATGAAGTGCACCAAACAGTTCAACTGAGATCTAAGGGTGTCAGATTACTAAACCAGGCCGCTACTGTAAGATGGATTCAATAAAAGCATGATAAAACAGCAACAAGACCCTCTAAACAACTCCAAAAAGTCTGAGCCTCTGTAGAAAGTAAATCTTTGTGTTGCACCTTTCGACACAGATTATCCACATGCACCTCTCGTAAAAGTTTATTATCAATACGTAAACCTAAGTATTTGTTCGAAGAAAACCTGTCTAATGGGCTCATTGTTAATCATGATCGGTGAGTGGTTGTCTACTAACTTCGGATCAAACATAATTAGAGGCCAAGCACTGAAAGTGCGTAGGCACCTCTTGAAATCGTTGGCCTTCTTCTTCTTCTTCTTCTTCTTCTTCTTCTTCTTCTTCTTCTTCTTCTTCTTCTTCTTCTTCTTCTTCTTCTTCTTCTTCTTCTTCTTCTTCTTCTTCTTCTTCTTCTTCTTCTTCTTCTTCTTCTTCTTCTTCTTCTTCTTCTTCTTCTTCTTCTTCTTCTTCTTCTTCTTCTTCTTCTTCTTCTTCTTCTTCTTCTTCTTCTTCTTCTTCTTCTTCTTCTTCTTCTTCTTCTTCTTCTTCTTCTTCTTCTTCTTCTTCTTCTTCTTCAGTCTATGGCAGCCCATAGAACCGCTTGTTATGAAATTTGGCACACTGATTGAGGACAGTCTGAACAGTCACCATAGCAAATTTGGAGTCTCTAACTCAATCCCTATAGCACCACTAACTGTCCAAAGTTTCACTTACTGTATGTTCATGATAATAACTTTTGAACCATAAGGGCTAGAAACTAAATTCGTCATGTAAATCCTTCCGCCATTTAGAAAAAAAAAATTCTAACTCGTCCTAGATGGTTGCTCCGATTTTCACGAAAATGTAACCAGATCATCTTCAGACCATGCCGACAAAAAGTTATGGAATTCAAGTTGATTTGTCAAACCGTTCTTGAATACAGCGCAAACTAATTGTACGTAGCGCTTGCAAAAACAGACGTAAGGCTGTATCTCCGCAACGCTTTATCGTTTTCAGACCAAACTTGGTACATGTCATCACCAGCATAACTTGAGGCTACATGCTGCGATATGAAAAATGGCTATTTTTAGTTATAACTTCTGAACAGTTTGTCCAAAACATCATAAACGTGGTCTCGTTAGATTCAGGGCGTAATGCCGAGTCGACTGATTTTCCCATATCGGACATTTTGGGCGTCGGACATTTTGACTTTTGTACTTAAATGCAGTATTTTATGAACGCTAAAACGTATCGTTACAAAACTTGGTATGGGTCATCGGCACAATGCCCTGAAAGAGCCTGAGAGAGTTTCGGACCAGCGCCACCTAGTCATGAAAAAAAAATATTTACATGCTTATAACTTTGGATTTGGTTGACTTATTTTCACGGGAGGCATCTCCTTACATTCCTTGAATCCTTGCCGAGTCCAACGATACAAAACATGCTAGGTTTCGCCTTATGGTTAGCGCAACGTTGTAAATTAACACTTAAAAAACTTTTGCGAATGTCTTTGAAACCGTTAGTCCGTTCGAGATGAAACCACCGTAGGAAATTTGAAAACCTAGGTTGCTGGCTATATTCTAATGCCAAAATGTCACATTTTTGATAGTAAGTGGAAAAAAAAATCCAATCAAAGTTGCTCATGGGTCATTTTTTTATGCTCTCATACAAATGTCTATAACTCTAAAACAAAATGAGATATTTTCACCAAATATGACACAAACATGTATGGGCTCACTCTGAGAACACAAGGACATTGCCATTCATTACAATATAATATCATGATATTAAATGCTACACTTTACGAATGCATTGTGGCTCTTCAGCTATCAGGTTAACCATAAGCTACATTAGCATTAAGATAGCTTAGCATGCTAATCTGGTTAACATGCTTTTGTGTGCTAATTCTTACACACTGAAGCCTCTCCTCTGCAGTTTTGTAAGTCATTGTCAAGCTGCTAAACCACATGCCACGAGCCCCGAACCATTCAAACCATATAGTTTGAATATTGTGTGGCACATGCCCAGACCGCAATAGGCGCTGTGGCCAGAAGTGGTGCAAAAGTTGCTTCAGTTCCAGACATGGTGTCTATCTGAGAAGGATCTCAATAAATAAGACATGTGGCGCATATGAAAATTATTCATTTTGAGTTGATTCTCACTTGAATTATGGAACATCGGCATGTGGAATATTGTGTCATTTCGATTTCTTTAAAGTGTTGTACTAATATTTATTTCTCTTGGATTAGAAATAAGTATGTTTTGTTCATTCTGTGTTCATTCTCATCTGAACTTCTGTTCATTTTGAGTTCATTTTCAGCTGTACTTCTGAACCAGCTGTTTTTTCCCTGTATGTTCAATTTCTGCTGTTTTTGCTCTTCCTGCTCAAAAGACCAAGAATGGCGGTATCATCTGAATATTTTACAACAATATTCCCAGGATGGTGATTCCTATACTCAATAGTGTACAGTGTAAATAGCAGTAGTGAACATACACACCCCTGGGGGACACCAATATTAATGGACCTACACTCAGAAAGAGTCTGCTGGACTACCAGTAAGAAATAAAAGGAAGCATTTGATACTGTATGGATTGACAGCCATACTAATTAGTTTGAAGAGCTTAAGGCTGTATGGTAGTAAATGCAGAGCTCAGATCAAGAACGAACAACCTGGCATGAGTCTTAGGATCCTCCAGATGTTTTACAACATGATGCACCACAGTAATGATAGCATCATCATCAGTGTCACTATTGATTTGATAGGCAAACTGATCAAGATCATCCTTAAAGCCTTCTTTAATGTTCCACACCATAATCCTTTTCAAACACTTCATCACAATGCAGGTTATAAGGTGACTGGGGGGTAGAACTCTTTAGGAACTGGTTTAGTTAAATATGGAAGATGAGCAACATCAAGAACATTGACACTATTAAGTTGTCAATTTCAATAATTATCAGAAACCATCGTATCTTTTATTATTTTTTCTTCCAGTAAATGAGACGGTAAAAAAAAAAAAAAAAAAAAAAAAAATCACATACAGTGCATTGAAAAGTGTTGCTTGAAGGTAGGTGGAATATTCATCGTTAATTAGTTTTATGACACAAATCTTCTTTTCAGTCACTGTCCTGGCCTTGAAAGAAAGCTCATGCACCTGTTCTTAAGTTTTTTTTTATATATATATATTTTTTTAAGCCAGTTTCAATAATTGCCTAACTGATTATTGCAATGCTCTGTTGCAGGATGAAGTTTCAAAACTTTGTTATTGTGCTTCCTAGATCCCATCATTATTACATTGTTTGGAATTCACTGCTAACCTGACTACAAGACACATCCTCTTGCTGAAAGGTGTTAGAGATTTTTCAATAGTTTCTAAGCACTTTGTTGTGGTTTTCAAGTGAATCTGTTTCATTGATCCTTCCAAATTAACCGCACTTGCATGGGAATATCGCCTACTGTTAGGTTCCTCTGGGCATTTGTTGAGGTTCTCAGGTTTAACCTAACCATTTCAAACTGGATTCTTTGACCAATAATGGTTATTAATGTTTATCGACTCTGGTTTAAGAGCAGAATGTAGGTAAGAAACTGAATGGCCTATGACTATACCAGCTTCCTGCTCTATTCAAAATGTTTAAACTTTAGAAGCAGCGAGCAATTATGTAACCTTTCTAAAGGCTAAGGACATAACTGAAATATTTGACTGTAAGAGTTGGAGAAATATTGCTGACCTTCAGAAAAGCCAGAACGGAGTCTAAGGTCACTGTAAAATGATGCTTTCATTTATAGACATTTCAGAGGGTAGAGGGGGTATGATTAAGCAGTTGAAGACAGATGGGATCCATCTTTTGCCAATAAAACCTTCATCTCTTATCAGATGGGGAGAGAGGCATGTTATATAGAGCTTCTAAAATCAATCTATTTTTATAGTGACAGAGCATCGTATGAGAATGAGAGAGAAAAGCAAGCTGAAACTAAAAAAACAATGCTGATTGATAATACTGATTTAAAATAAAATATAAGCTACATTCATAAGTAAAAATTGTCCTGTTGTGTTTTGTCCTGTGGGACAAAAAAAAAAAAAAAAAAAAAAAAAAACCTTTGCCTTGAGTTATGTCTGTAACTACAGTGAAAGATAAGGATAGTAAATCGTGTACCTTGGAATTACAAGGTTCTGTCTGACATTTAGTCAAAATTGAGTTATTCGCATATTCTTATTCTGTGACAACTTATTTACATTATGTGATATTTTCTTTAAGTTGTGTTGTAAACAAAAATGTCCTATCTACAAAGTTGAACATTAACTTATCAAACTCTCAAATTTTAGTTGGGACTGCTGTAAATTTAAGGTTTTCTGCTTTGACTCTAGAATTCAGTTGTCACACTGCAATGTGTATGAAATGTATTTTTGAAGACATCATTTATAGATTGTTCCTTTGGCTTTTTTTTTTTGTTCTTTTTTTTTTTTGTCCCACTCCATCCTCTTTTCTATGCCGTGTCATTAGCACCAGCTCTGGGGCGGCGAAGAACACATTTATTTCTTCATATGGTGTAATGTGTCACCCCCTTTTCCCCCTCCTTTTTCAATTCACTGAAATTTAGATTTCCACATCAAGGGAGCTGTGGCAGTGATGGAATCAAAGGCTCGCCTGTGGCTTTGAACCCTCCTGATGAAGAGATGAAAAGGGCCAGGTTGCTGGAGCTCCTAGTGCTCACCACTCCAGTTCCTGTCTGGCCAGGTTTGCCTGGATGAAAGCCACCTCTCTCTCCATCACTTTCTCTATCTCCCTTTCTTTTTCTGTGTGTCTGTTAGTCGCTATCTCTGTGTCTTTCATAGTTGTACTCTCAAATGCTACATTTCATCTCTCTTGGCGCCCCTTTTGCCCTCTTGGGCTCATGTCTTCCCTGTGTTTGTTTTTTGCTCCATTTTTCCTTGAGACATAACTCTCCCATGAGTCCCATCCCCCCTTCCCTGGATACTTTTTTATACTAAAGGCATGGATAGATGGATACATGGATACATCGATTCCAAATATATTTGAGGAACATTTTCAGTTAAAATTTGTGTAAAATGTTCAGGTATTCTTTTGAGTACATCTCAGTTGCTAAGAGACTTCTTTACATGAAAAATTCTTCATTATTCAAATTTTTTTTGTCGATATGTATATGTAATTGAACAGGCTAATTTCCACAATTTGTATATTTAGATACCTTTTCCACCATTTGACGCTTAGTTACTTTTGTAGATACTTTGCAAAACCTTGCAAAAAATTGTAATCTCTCAAATACACTATCATATTTTGATGCCTAAATTTACATGTGCCATTTTAAATACTGATTTTAGTTTTTGGTGTTTATTTTCAATTAGATTATATAAATTATATACAATTTTTATATCCGCCATTAATTGTTTATCTGTTATACTCATTTATTTGAATACAGATGCATCCCTTAAGCATGAAAATCTGCATCATATCAGTCATTGGCAACTAGATATCTGCATAGGTTTTAGTGGTTATTGAAAATCCCAATTAATATACAGTAGCTTCTTCAATATTCATACATTATACAAATTTATAAATTGCAACATGTCGTGTTGGATTTTTAATGATTTTATCATCAATCTCTGCTGAAGAGTCAGTATACTAAATCATGTTGATAATTAATTATTTTTAATTACTTTTTAAATTACTTTAACTACTTGAGACATTTTAATTCATTTGAGAAATAACTGATTTCTTTCTATTGCATTATTTTAAAATTCAACCTGTATATACAATTTTGAATGCAGGTTGAAACTTGATAGAGAAGAGGGTACCCTTCACTGTCTATTTGTACTGAAAGTTTCATAAAACGCTTTGGCTGAATGGCAACTTTTATTCTTTTTTTGTTGCTGTTGTTTAGAGATGGGAGCTCTTTTAGGTAATGTATCCTTACAGATGGTCTGCCTCCTGTGTGCTCAAAGCATCTTTCAGATTTGAGATCAGATTTCCTCCTGTTCCATATTAGCTTCAATTATAGGAGAAGCAAAAACAGATCCCCAGCTACTACTGTTACTGATAATTTTTAGAAAATTAGCACCTGGCCTCAGTCAGTGCCAAGTTAACTAGCACTTTTATCAGACTAAAAAAAAAACAGCTTTAGGATCATATGCTTGAGTATTGATTTGCCCCACAAAGCTTTAATTTGCAATGGATTTCTGTAACACAATCGCAGGAAGAAGCTATTACAGTTACTGTACATACAAGCATAATAGCCGCCAATCAATATCAGAAAAAAAAAAAACCTGTCTAATTAATGGAACATAATTGATGCTAAGAGTATATTACTAAATGTCTATTTAAGAATTGTTCACTAGTTATCGATCTCCTCCTTTTAATTGCACTTTCAAACAGTGTGTAATTTGCACTGTTATTTATCCTCGCACTATTAGCTCAGCAGGCTTTATTCCTCTTTTCCTTCGGTCTTCCCTTACCCTTTCTCCATGACATCCCTTAGAAGCTTGTGTACTTCTCTGATGGACAGTGGGAAAGAACAGAAGCGATGGCCAGGCTGACCCACGGCTGATGCCTGCAGGAAGGAACATTGGAAGGAATATTAAAATACTAATCCTCCACTGCTTCAGGAGGTCGGGTCGCGTTCGGCAGTGGGCAGAGCTCAAATGCAGACCCAGGAGCGTTTCCCAGTCTGCCATTCGAAGGTTCACAAGGTTTGTGAATGCTTGCATGCGTGAGTGGGCAGGCTCTGTAATGGGTGAACAAGGTGGCACGCTATCTGCTTAAATAGTGTGTGGCGGATCCATAACGAGAGCCAAGGAGACAATCGGTGCTCAGTTACAGTGTTATGGGTCACTGCAAAAATCTCCAGAGAAAACATTAATTCAATCTCGCACAAAACAAGCAAGCGAGAAAAATATCAGGTCTTCAGAAGGTTAGGCAAGACCCGAATTAAGCACAAAAGTGCTAAAAGCGAGCTTTTATTCTTCATGCTGCAAGTTTCACTTATTCTTACGATTGGTTTCAATTTCCCAGCTCAGTCAGTACCTGTAAGCACACGAGAGACTGTAACATGTTAGATTCTAGTCATTATTTCTGGCCAAGGTCAGTTTTCTTGTCACCGCGCCTGGCAAAAGGATAAACAAATGCATGGTGTTTCAGTGACCCCTCTAACATGTCTCAAAAGCCTCATGTGGCTCTGAAAAGTTTAAATCAGCTTAGGTGCATAAAATCCTGGAACGGGTTCAGGTCCAATGTAGTCTTCTTGAAGTAAAAGGCCACGGATAGCTTAGAAAACAGTGTGATTTTCATCTTTCGGTCATAGCACAAAAGCGTCTTGGCCTGCAGTGAAGAATACAGATCAGTGACACAGTAAGTAAATAAATAAATAATTCAACAGAAGCAGCAAGCCAATCTTAAATCAAGCCTGCATCGCTCACCTGTTCAGTCTCACATTTTATTTCTGTTCCGTTGCTTCTGCTCCTCTCCATAGTCTTCACTCACACCTGAGTATGAAAAATCCCTGTTGTTTGTCATTCTGACAGATTCTTCTTATGTGGCGCAGGATACACCAGACAAAGAGAGATTGGGTGTTGGAGGACACTGAAGAATGGAACAGCAAGGGAGTGCCAGAGTGCCCAGGAGGGATCACTCACAGTGGGATTAGACATTCAGACACAGCTGGGTACCACTGTCTGGATGGGTCTCTTTCATCAAATAGATGGCTCTCTATTGTGAGTGTTGCACTAGTGGGAATTTGCTCTTAAGTATGGAGTGAGAAAGGTCCAAGGGACTGAGAGGACACATGCATTGAATGGCAAAGAGTCAAGGGAAGCGAAAAAAAGAAGTAGTGGTTACATCGGAGGGTACTGCTTTAAAAATACATAAACTGGGAATAGGAAAGTGCCTTAAACCTTGACATTTGATTATTTGTACCTGGGGCAGCTCAGATTAAATTTGTAAGAAAATGCTTTAAAAAAAAAACTTCCACTGGAGCAATACTACTGTTCATTTTCATGATTATTATATTATATTATATTATATTATATTATATTATATTATATTATATTATATTATATTATATTATATTATATTATATTATATTATATTATATTGCAAGGACCACCCATTGGCCCAACGACGGAATCCAACGGCCTGGCGAAGGTTTAATGCGTGTATATCTTTTCAGCGCTCCAGTGAAGTTCACTTAATTTATTGGAACTTAGTTTTAATATTACTTTAGCTCTATGCGTAATCTGACTCCAATTTCAAATGATAATCAAATTTAGATCGTGTTTCTGATTAGAAAATAATCATAAATATTGATTATGAATTAATTTAGATCTTTGATTAATCTGGGCATCTCATACTTTCAAATATTCGTTCATTACGGACCTAGTGTCACTTTGAGACGTCACGTCGCGAATGTGCGCTCACGGCACAAACTAGCCAGTCCTGAAATAGTCAGAGGGTGCAGTGCAATTATTTTACCCTGTGCGGCCGCTCACTGCAGACCCATAGGTGTAATTTTTTATAATATTTGCAGCGTACAACATGCTAAGTCAGGCAATAGTCAGAAATCAGAAGGTCTTCCTAAGATGTGCCCCATGCTCCATTCATAGTGCCTTCAGTTTGATCTATCCTGGACAAAGATTTGCGGAAACACCAGACTAAACATTAATCTACTAAAATGAATGATTTCTAAAACTTCAGAATAAATCAAGATGTAACATTTATTTGTCAGGTAAAAATGTATCATGCCAATTACAGAAGTAAATGATTAAAAGCCAATTCAGAAAAATACATGACATCATTTACTCAAAGATGATTCTAAAAGTAAGTAATGTTTTCCTGACAGAGACACACAGTGGTGTGTGAGTGCTTTCCAACAGGAAAACACTGAAACATCACTGTATGGGGGATGCCTGGTAAAGAGTCCCAAAGACTGCTCTGACACCCATCCTTAAATACCCAGAGGAGAAAAAAAGGGTTATACAAATATTGTTTAGAGTTGTTTGGGCCAATCCATTTACCCCAGGGGGGTAACACCTGGTTTCAGGAGATATCGTAAAGAGATATCTCCCAGAGAGGAGAAACAGGATTCTTCTAAGTTCTCAATCTTTCTCATTAAACCAATGACTGCAATGAAATTAAGACCATTTTACCAATCGCACTGAGACACTTAAAATGATACCAAACATGGAAAGGAAAAACAACATATTCACAAGATACACCATATGTGTTATATAGACATTCTTAATGAACTTTCAGTGCCTTGAGGAGGGAGAGGGGGGATGAGTTGAAGTCAAACAAGGGGACAAGGAGATAAGTTTGGGCAGGACAAGGTTCTGTGCTCTGTCTTTGCTATCTGCTGTCCAGGGTGCATTTTATGGCTTTATTGCAGGGTGCGTTTTGTTTTAGCAGGAAAATCAGTTCTTACAATATTATATTACAAACATTATTATTATATTTAGGGCTCACATTATATTTAGGGCCAATTAATCTCACATATTTCTGTTATCACAATTAATCGCATCAGATTAAAATTTGTAATCATAAATATATTTTCACACTGAATCTCCAAATGAATGTCTTATATTTAAAATGTTTGTTTAAAGGGATGGTTGATCATGATTTATGATTATGAGCATAAACAATCTGCAAAGTTACGACGCTCAAAGTTCAAAGCAAAGGGAGATCTTTTCTTTTACAGAAATCGCTTTTTAAGGACTACAACAAACGGCTGGTAGGGACTACACTAGCTTCCTCCTGGGTAAGTGACATCACAAACCCTAAAATTTACATAAACCCCGCCCCCCGGGTACATGCAAGCAGAGTTGAGAAGAGGAAGAGTTGTTGTAGTAGAGCACATTTGTGAGTCTGCTCAAGCTGTCGCATCTGTCTTTTCTTTAAGCTGTCGCATCCGACACTAGCTGTTGTAGCTCCACTCTCTGTACCGGGAGCAGCAGCTCATTTGCATTTAAAGGGACATACACAAAACGACGCGTTTGGCGTTTATTGTGTACAAAGATTTGGTGCTTCATACCACAGTCATGTTTAAAAACATGAATGTTTTCACTCATCCATAAACATTATTAGATCCATCAGCATGACAGCATGTCCCATCATTCCGCTTATCACTGCGTCATCAACCTACACCTTTGTTATTGTAAGAGGTTAGCGACCCCTAGCGGCAAAAAAAAAATACATATTGTAGCTTTAAGTTGAATTGCTGGTAGTTATTAAGTAAGACACAGAATGAGACAGAAAAAAGCTTGCAAAAGTGACTGAGTTTGATTATTAGCTGCACAATGAGAGACATTTAAGATTGCATTTCCATACACTTCACAGTTGCTTGTGCAGGAGAGAAATAGAGAGAAGACAGATCCAGCAAAAGTGAAGATTGGCATAAGTTATTCCTGGTATGTTCTTTGTGGCCTTCAATCAAAACATTCAGTGTCCATTCAGATCTTTTTATAACTAACTATAACACCTATTAATTCATCCATGTACCCCTCCATTTAATTCATCCATGTACCCCTCCATTTGGTCAGACATTTTTTTCAGCAGAACAGTTTCTAAAGATTTTTCACATATGAAACGGGAGACAGAAAACAAAATTACAGGTTCCTTAGGTTCTTTATCTCAAGGCTGCAGGAAAGCGTTTTAAAAGTGTGACATATTATGTGAGAGTTTACTGTCTCTCTCTGATTTCTCCCTGGCTTTGCAAGCCGTGTGCTCTGATGAAGAATAGGTTGAAAAATGGAAGTGGCACTGATTGTTTTTCTGAGAATAAAGCAATGACAGGAGGTAGTTAATTGCATTTGATTCGCATTTTGCTTTGAAAAACATCATTCAATGGATTGCCATCTCATATGCCCAATAGTCTGTCTAAAATACTTTAAAAACATCCGATTTTCTGAGAACAGAAAAAGACAACATATTGCTTGCTATGATTTTGTGGAACAACAGTATTATTTCTGCAGAGAGTATAGGGATTTTTATCTTCATATGAGTGACACCTGTCACACCAAAGCAAAAAGTAATCTCTGTGAGCCCATTACTGAGAATTTGAGACTATTGACAATACCAGAAAAGCATATAAGCCCAGTCAGACATCACACATCTATGAATGTTGATGTGGACTGTTGTTCTAACAGTGAATTTTTGCCATATAGAATCATATGGTGCAAGAAAAGCCTTCTTACATGTTTGACTTCCTCCAGTCCTTTTCCTGTCAATGGATTTGGTTTACTTGCTATATTTCCTTTTCTAAGGATGCACAATATTGTTACCATATCAATTATTGAACAATTGTTTTCTTGCTTTATATTTATTAAGCAATAATTATTTATTAAAGTGTTACCAAAAGTTTGTTTGGTAACACTTAACAATAAGGTCCATTAGTTACCGTTAGTTAACTAACATTAACATTAAGCAATACATTTGTAACAGTATTTATGATTCTTTCATGACATTAGATAAAACCGAGAGGTCTCTTGTATTGCGTAAGGCTAGCTTACTCTATGGGAAAACTCATTTTCTCAAGAATATTGAAGCCAAATCTTTAAAACGCAGTTGCACCGCATACACAATTGAATGGCTAGTACGGTCATTGGCTGTGCTGCGGCAACTGCACGAACCTATGGCGAGGCGGCTCAGACGTGCGAACCAATACTTTGCGGCCTGGCACATCAGAGCCCGCCAGAATGGGCGTGGCCTAAGGCTATAAAGCGCCCATTCTCTGCCAAGGACCTCAGATTTTTTCTCCTTCAGCGAAATCACTAGCCTAGAAATCTAGATGCACCCTAGCGGCAGCAAAATTTATTTTGCAGCCAGTGTAGTCTAGCAACTCTCCGTTGACTTTCGAGCTGGAAAAACCAAACTCTAGTCAGGCCAATCAAATCGTGTATCGAGTCGGTGGGCGGGCTTTACATAATGACGACAGAGTTGTGAGTCTGACGGTTCCACGTGAATTCCCTGCTACTTGAAAACAAAGAAGAGCTGCTGCTGCTGGCGAACAGCGGTCTTTCGAATTGTCCGTGACTCTGGAGGACTTGGAGTTAAGCTTTTCTTTGAGAAAAGAACAAAGAACGGCACTTAAGTCATTCTTAAAACAGGAAGATGTGTTCGTAGTTATGCCGGCCAGATACAGCAAAAGTTTAATCTATCATCAACTAGCTCCGCTGTTGGGAAAACGCTCTGGTTGGTTGTAGCGCTGTCCTATTGCGTGCAGAGCGAATTTGAAAGACAGCCATTTATCCCGCCCCTCGGATTGAGCCCTGACAATGGTGAGTTGCCAGACCTAACATCTTGATATAGGTCTGGCTTGCCAGGCTACGAAATCACCACTTTGCTGATCTCCAGATAGAAGCCTTCTCACCGCCGTCGAAGAGCCTTCAGCAGAATAAGCAGCTGCTTCGCAGACCTGAGGACACCGGCTTCCTTCGCCGCCTTCAGCCCACTGTTTTGCTGTGCCATCCGGCGCGCCATATCCTTTCACGCTAGTGTGTTCGCCGTTGCGTCACACTTTTCCTAAAAGATACATTTCTCAGGCATTGTTGTAAATGCCTCGCACTAAGTGCGCCTCGTGCAGAGGCCCTCTCGTCGGTGGAGACCGTCACATCCTCTGCGCTTCCTGCCTGGGCCATGACCACGCAGAAGCTGCACTCGCCAAGGGCGGCTGCCCTGAGTGCGACATGATGGATCTCTCCACCCTGAGGGCTCACTGCATCCGACTGTGATGAGTGGGCGGGCTTCTGGCCCCGCACCATCAACACGAGCCAGCGCGAGAACAGGCTTTGATGCAGAGCCGCTGGCCAAGCTGCTTCGGCACTTCACACCATGGCTGTCCTCCAGGTGTTTCAGGCTAAACTTCTCAGCTCAATGGACGAGTCTTTCGCTCTAAGCGCCAGCAGTTCCCTGAGAGACCGGGGACCCTGACCCAGGATTGTGTTGGACCCCGAGCCTCGCAAGCCTTCCTAGCCACAGGAAGGAAAAGGGAGAGTTTGAGTCTCGCTGAGGCCGGACCAATCTCCCAAAAGCTTCTCAAACATTCCCCAGTCCCCTCTTCTCAGGCGGGTGGAAATGTTGATATTGCAGTCAATGGGTCTGTTATAAAACACGCACACCTGCAAACAAACGCTGTTTTTATGGCAACACAAATAAAGCACTAAAAGAGTTATTTTCTGTCTGTGTCATATGTAGGTCTCGTGCCCACTATAAAGTACGCACCCCTACACACAAGCACTGTTCCCACAGTTTCAAGCTTTCCCCCAGCTCACGCTGGAAGTTTAATAAATGTAGTGGGTGTGCCCACTATGAAGTATGCACCCCTACACACAAACACTACCAACGCTGTATTAACTTTCCCCCCAGCCAGTGTGGGAGAGATAATAAATGTAGATTGTGTGCCCACTGTAAAGTACGCACCCCTACACATAAAAACTGTTCCCACATCAGTTTTCCCCCTAGCTCACGCTGGAGATGTGATAAAGGGTGTGCCCGCTGTAAAGCACGTGCCCCTGCACATGAGCACTGTTCACACAGCATTAAAAGCTCAAGACGGCTGGACGGCCGGGTCCCTATCTCACACCAACCCGTCTCCAGTCTTCATTCAACCCCTAGCTATGTGGGCCAAGGCCTGGGAGGCTATCCCCGGTATATCAGAATGGGTGTTGAACATAATAAAACGAGGCTACTCGCTACAGTTTGCTCGCAGACCCCTGTGCTTTTCAGCCGTGGTCGAAACGAAAGTGAGAAAGGACGTTGTCCACGTTCTTCGCACCGAAGTGTCGAAACTGTTAGAAAAGGGAGCTGTCGAACCAGTTCCCCCCTCACAAAGCGAGTCGGGCTTTTACAGTCGCTACTTCCTCATTCCAAAGAAGGATGGCTAGATCCATCTTAGATCTCAGACACCTAAATATAGTGCTGATGACGCGACGCCATCTACAGTAGAATGCCTGGGTCTCAGGATCTACATTTCCAAGAGCACACTGTCTCCCAGCCAGACTATTTCTTTCCTGGGTACAGTGATAGACTAGCCTGGCTAACGTCAGACCACTTTCTCTTTGAGACGTGGTCTGGGAACTACATGTTAATTTTCTCGTATTTGAGGCGTGGTTTACAAATGCCCAGAGCCGTTTATTGGGCGCTACAAATGTCTATCAAATGCGCCTGTACGTAGCTCATAGCTAATCGTTTCAATTATACCAGATGACGTATGTAGAGCGACAGATATTCAACGAAGAAGACGACGATGGGTCAGAGATTTATGTGTACACCAGAGTCCTGCACGGGTCCGATTTTGTAAATCCGCACCCGCCCGTACCCGCAGTGCTTAAAACAGCACCCGACCAGTTTTCCGACAGCAGCACTAATTAAAATCTTCACCCGACCCGCTTAAAATAGAACCGACACCCGACCCGCACCCGAAAAAAAATCAGTTTAGACTATCACATTATAGACACACTTACAAAAATGTTTATTGCCAGGTCATACAGAAGTTATTACACGACAATTAACACAAGGACAACTTCAGCCGAAGCTGTCAAAAGGCCGGTAACGTTACATGAAGAACATGGCTAACGTTACCACAAAACTGAGTAGCCTAATAACAGACGCGGCTACAACACTATATCTGCCACGCAATTTCGTCTAGCCTACATCTGACAATTCTGGGTTCAAACACGCCCTGCACACCACACATACTTAACAGTGTTAAATATGAAAAATACTGTTCGATAGAACTGCTTTGTTACCACAGTTTCTGCGTGCTTCCTCAGGGATGAAGTTCCACATTTGCGGCTATCCAACACGAAAATGTTTGCAGCAAAGCCTTTCACAATATTTTCTTCAGATAACTCCAAATTTCTCCCACACACTGGACTTGATTTTTGATGACGTATTGTCGACGACTTTACAATCTCCACTAGCTATTCTTTTCTTCAACTCCTCAGCATCCATCTCGACGACTGCAAGCAGATCGCGCGCGCGCAGTTATGATGAATTTTTAAAAGTGAAAGTAGCCTAGGTAACGTTATAGACCCTGGGAGGGCGTGGTAAATAATAAACTGATGTGGATTTTAAATTATTTTATCAACTTGAAATACAGGCATATTTTTGTAGATGTGTTCCTAAAAATATGCATATATTTTTACGTCTGTCATGTTGGAGCCATAGATATAAACAAACTGCTTCGGTGTGTCGCATAGATGTCGTCATCGTCTTGCTGCTCCGTCCCCGTTCTGTGATTGGTTCCCTAGCTGAGGGGAAAATCTGGTCCATGGTATCCAGACTGCCTAGCAGCGTGAATAAAATCGCGCTGCGCTCAAGGCAGCATGGGGAAACCCAGGCTAGTGATAGACTCTATACGGATGAAAGCGTGCCTTACACCAGAGTGCGCACTCACCATTCAACGGCTAGCGGCGTCTTTCAGAGCAGGTGCTCGCGCTCCTCTCAAAAGATTTCAGAGGATGTTGGGTCTCATGGCCTCACCATCATCGGTACTCCAGCTAGGATTACTGCACATGCGTCCTCTTCAGCGCTGGCTAAAACCCAGTGTACCAGCTCACGCGTGGTGATCTGGCCACTTACTAATCAGAGTGAGTCACGGCTGCATCAAAGGCCTGACCCCCTGGAAAGCAGCCGACTGGTATCAGTCTGGCATGAGTATGGGTGTGGTTTCAAAGAGACATGAGTATGGGTGTGGTTTCAAAGAGAAAAGCGATCTCAACAGACGCCTCCAACCTAGGTTGGGGGGCCCTTTACGAGGGCAGGCCCATCTCTGGCCTATGGTCAAGCCCAGAGAAGCGCCTACATATAAACTGTCTAGAGATGAGAGCGGTCGCTCTATCACTGAAAGCTTTTCTACCATATCTAAGGCCACCACGTCCTGGTCCGAACGGACAACACGGCAGTGGTGTCTTACATAAATCGACAGGGTGGTCTCAGGTCAAACAACCTGCACGCCATGGCCAGCGCATGTGCCAGGCATTCTGTCGGTCGACCTCTTCGCTTCAGAAGACAACGCTCGTTGCCAAACATTTTTCTCAAAGAGCAGGGACGCGCTTGCCCACGAATGGCCGAGCCGTCTGCTATATGCATTTCCTCCCGTCACAATGCTATCACAGGTCATCAAAAGGATCAGGGAAAGTAGGTGTGCAGTGCTATTAATAGCCCCTCTCTGGAAGACCAAGTTATGGTCCTCCGAGTTGACACAACTGCTGGAAACAGCCCCATGGCCAATTCCGCTGAGGAGAGATCTCCTCACACAGGCGAATGGGAAAATCTGGCATCCCCGGCCCGACTTGTGGGCCCTTCATGTATGGCCCCTCAATGGGTACCCGGGTGTCTCCCAGATTGGGTGCTGAAAACCATCACTGAAGCAAGAGCGCCCTCAACTAGGTGCCTCTACGCTCAGAAATGAGTGGTGTTCTCTGGCTGGTGCGCAGCACGGAGCCTGGACCCATACTCATGCGAAGTGCCAAGTATACTCGTTTTTTTTGCAAGAGCTCTTGGACGCGGGTCGCACCCTCTCCACGCTCAAAGTATATGTGGTGGCCATAACAGCACCTCACACTCTTGTGGCCAGACAATCACTAGGAAGAAACAACCTCATCGTGCGCTTCCTTAAAGGTGCAATGAGGCTGAACCCTCCGCGACCCCCCTCTGTGCTTATCTGGGACCTCTCCACGGTCCTGGAAGCATTGAAGGGTGCCCCGTTTGAGCCGCTTCAGTCTGCAGACCTGAAGCATCTCTCGCTCAAAACCGTTCTTTTACTGGCGCACGCTTCAGTGATTTACACGCGCTGTCAGCGAGCGCGTCCTGCCTTGAGTTTGGGCCTAACGACTCCATAGCCGTCCATAAGCCAAGGCATGGTTATATTTCTAAAGTGCTCTCGACTCCTTTCAGAGCACAGGTTATTTCCCTAGCGGCTCTTTCCTCACCAGGGGTCTCATTTATAAATGTTGCTTACACACAAAAGAAGGCATACGCCGCTCTCTACGCAATAATTGGTATTTATAAAAAGCAAACTTGACGGGAAAATGTGCGGTCCTTCACGCAAACTCTGACCCAGGCGTACGCACAACAACGGGTGAAATGAGAAATGGCGACACCGTCGGTAGATGGAAGAAACACGTGAAAGTGTGTGAAACTGTAGACTGTTGTGTAAAAGAAATGGCAATTCTGCCTCTCATAAATAACATGAAGACTTCACAAAGCAAGTCTTACAATTAATAGCCTACACGAACACCCGTTTGATCGATCTGCAGTGTAAAACAAACAAAATCAAACAAAGATTACAACAGAAATGCAAATTAACACATATTTGCAAAAAGAAAAGTGAAATATGTTCTGCAATAATATTGGCATGTTATGTCATCCGGTGCATCTGGCGCATCAGTGTCCCCCTCCGCCTTAGTCACCACTCCACTTAATAGGGATTCCCCAATAATTGCCGCTAGTCTCTCATCAAGAGGGGTCTGCTCCGGTGTCCCCTTTCCCCCACCCGTGGCAGACACAATCTGGCGATGGAGCACTTGACGCTTTTTTGCATCGACTTTGATGTCCGACCATTTCTTTTTTATTTCGGCCACGGTCCGAGGTTGTGAGGCTGCAGCATTAACGGCGCCTGCAACCTTTTGCCACTCAGGTGCCTTTTTGGCATTAGTAATGCACACACTGTGCCCTCCAAACAACATTTACTCCTCTTTTCTACCTCGCCAACGATAATTTCTACTTCACATTGAGTGAAGTTACGTTTCTTGGTTTTCCTCTCTGTGTTTGCCATGATTTCGCAATCGATGAATATTAACTTGTGGGCGTTTCACAGACTATTTATGGGCAACTATGGGCGTGACATAAAGCCGCAAAACCTGCGCTACATTTCGAATTGATTGTGATTTATTAAGGGAAAACTGCGTAGGATGTGCATGCGCACGGTTTTATAAATCCAAATATTTCTGTGCGTACGCACGTCCTATGTTTCATCCGTACGCCACTTCTGACGCAAATCCTATGCAAAGTTTTAAAAATAAGGCCCCAGAGGATTAAAGAGACACAAATTTACTCTGTCCCGTCAGGGCTCTCAGAGTTTATCTGGAGCGTTCTGCCTCATTCAGACAGTCAGAACAGCTTTTTGTATGCTTTGGTGGCCACACCAAGGGGCTCGCCGTCTCAAAGCAGAGATTATCGCGCTGGATAGTTGATGCTATAGCGCTGGCTTATGAGTCTAAGTGCCTTCATTGCCCCTTCTTTCCACGAGAGGCATGGCCTCGTCTTGGGCTTGGTCAAGTGGAATACCCATTGAAGATATCTGTGTTTATCACATTTATCAGGTTTTAAGTTCCCGCTTTGCAGTCAAGCGTACTTTCAATATAAAATGTGTAAGCACAAACCCCCTAAAACTTGGGCCCGATACATATCCAGTCCTGGTTTAACTTGAACTATGGTTTTCATATATTTATTATATATGCATTATAAGAGTTTGCAGACTGATCTCATGAAATGGCGTATGTATCTATGCAGTCTGGTTTTCGTGCTGGTCATGGCTGCACTACGGCTACTCTAAAGGTTCTGAACGACATCATAGCCGCCATTGATAAAAAGCAATACTGTGCAGCCGTCTACATCGACCTGTCTAAGGCTTTTGATTCGGTCAATCACCGTGTTCTCATCAGCCGACTCAATAGCCTGGGCTTCTCCCATGATTGCCTCGCCTGGTTCTCCAACTATCTCTCCGATAGAGTCCAGCGTGTTAAATCAGAGGGCCTGTTGTCAGGACCCATGCCTGTCTCTATTGGGGTGCCACAGGGCTCGATTCTTGGGCCGACTCTATTCTCCCTCTACATCAACGATGTGGCTCTCGCTGCTGGTGATTCTCAGATCCATCTTTATGCAGACGATACCATCCTGTACACGTCAGGCCCTTCATTAGATACTGTGCTCAAAAATCTTCAGGAGAGTTTCAATATCATTCAACATTCTTTCCAAAATCTTCAGTTATTATTAAACTCGGGTAAAACTAAGTGTATGCTTTTCAACCGTTCTCTGCCAACACCTGTTTGTCTACCTAACATCACTACGCTGGATGGGTTTGAGCTAGAATATGTTGATACATATAAATATCTAGGTGTTTTGTTAGACAGTTCTCTATCCTTCCAGCCGCATATTAACAAACTAAGGTCAAAAGTTAAATCTAGAATTGGCTTCCTTTTCCGCAATAGGGCCTCTTTTACTTATGCTGCCAAACTTGCTTTGGTGAAAATGACTATCATTCCAATGTTCGACTTTGGCGATGTCATCTATAGAATTGCCTCAAACGTTCTGCTGAAAAAACTGGACGTGACCTATCATAGTGTCATACGCTTTGTTACAAATGCTCCTTACAACACCCACCACTGCAAGCTCTATGCACTTGTTGGCTGGCCATCATTAACTACTCGGCGTTTAACTTATTGGTACCAACTTATCTACAAGTCTCTGCTTGGTAAAGTCCCACTGTATTTAAGCTGTTTAGTTAATATTGCTCTACCTACTCGCAGTCTACGATCTAGTAGGTATATCGCCTTAGTCATCCCGAAAGTCTGCACATCATTTGGCCGCCAATCCTTCCAGTTTGCAGCCGCCAATGACTGGAATGAATTACAAAAAACCTTAAAACTTGAAACACTCATATCACCAGTTGCCTTTAAATTACTCCTTTCTGAACATTTCACCGATTTATGTACCTGCTAATTGTTCTCAATCTTCTCTCTCTTATGCTATGTCCGCATTGCACAGTGGACTTTTTTCATCTGCACTACTGTCATACCTGTTGACGTTCTTGTATTATTATTATTATTATTGCTCTCTATTCCTTTAAATTCTTTTTCCCATAATATCACAGTCTTATAATCCATGCACTTAAATGACTTATCGGTTAGATACACTTTAATAAGGTACACTTTATTATTGTTATTATTATTATTATTATTATTATTATTATTATTTTTTTTTTTTTTTTTTTTTCTCTTAAAATACATTTGCTTGTGCCTTAATTATGTTGTTCAACAGAACCACATATACCTTATCCTTTTTCTTGATTTTGTATTGCCCTATTGTGTTTCACTGTAATTTGTAAATTTGCACTCCTGTGTTTTGTGTATTTATTATGTAACTCTATGTTGTCTGGCACATTTTTCGCCTTATCTTGGCCAGGTCGCCGTTGCAAATGAGAATTTGTTCTCAATCGGCCTACCTGGTAAAATAAAGGTAGAAAAAAAAAAAAAAAATGACACGCCAATTCGTATTTCCATTTTTGGCGTGCTATCAACACGCATAATCGCTTTTCAGCGTGTTTATCAACGGCGTTGACTTAACGTTACATTACTCTCTATATAAATATATATGACTTACCCCAACCCCGTCCCTAAACCTACCCGTCACTGGGGTTAATACCATTTATGAGTCTTCCCCTACCATCCTAGTAAAAAAAAAAATCGCTCCCCAGATGTAGATTTACATTTTGCTTCGTTTCGCTCGGACATTTAACGGCGTAGACATACATGCGGAATCACTCGGACATTTAACGGCGTAGACATACACGCGGAAGATGACGGCGTGGACATACACGCGGATAGCTCAAAATGCGTATAGATAACACGCCACTTGACTTGAAAGTGGCGTGTATGTTTACGCAAAGTCATGATGTCATGTTGGAGTTTGACCCTCATTAGGCCCATTCCTTGTCTTTCCCTATATGAAGCCCGTCACTGACTGGCTTATTGGGTTCATACTCTTTCACAGCCTCAGGCATCTTGCCTCGGGCTGCCGTATGGAGCGAAGTTAAGCACGCACAGCGTTTTGAAGGGGGTTCCCATAGCGTAAGCTAGTCTTACACAATATGAGAGACCTCTCGAAAGGGAACGTCTCGGTTACTAACGTAACCTCAGCTCCCTAATATGAGGGAACGAGTTCATTGAGACGAGTGCATGTTGCATACTACGTCATATAAAAGAGCTGATCGGAACGCCATAGAGGACAAGCCGCTATGCCGAAGCCGCTGCCCCCTCACACCTCAGACGCGTGTGACCGTCGAACACTGCCCCCTTACCTGGACCCATCCCATCTCTTCACTACCCATTCTTCACGATTCCCTGGCACGACGAGTACACCAGATCCCCCTTTTGTTTTAACACTTTATTTGCCCCATTTTTGGACATTTTATGTTTATTTACTTTAATAAATGCCTGACACCACTCCTACTGTTTCTGTCGTTTGCTCCTCCCACAACAGGGTGTGTGTGTGTGTGTGTGAACATCTCTTACATACATACGAGTCTTTCATCTGGAGTCCGAGTCAAGTCTGGAGTCTTTTGTCACGAGTCGAGTCTCGAGTCATTTCGTGCCTTAAAAAAAAAAAAAAAAAAAATATATATATATATATATATATATATATATATATATATCATACTCAAAAACCCTATTATTTGTATTATCTTGACAAAATAATATGATCTTATCTGCATACACAGATAAGCTGCATATACTTTGAAAAGCTCAATAAAAGTAAAAAGGTGCAGGTGCAATGCAGCACCAGGCGGGACACAAGTAATTTTTTTTGCTAGTTTCAGCTTGACGCAGTTATCATTTTCACGTCCTGCACCACATGGTTAAATTTTTTTTGATCATATTCAGTGAAATGGACACTATAATCCGACAGAACAACATAAATAAGGTGGTTTTAGAAAAAAAAACGAGCTTCTAACTCCACCTGGAGCATGTTATTTGTTTTGCAAAAATCCACCGCGGGTCCAATCAGCGCTTGGGGGTGTGAGATCTGTCTGTCAATCACAGGTCGTGCACACGCCACAGATTCTCCCTCCCTCGCGCACATTACAATATCACATGCACACGACACGCCTGAAGTTCGCCTGAAGATTGCACGAAGCGTGATGGCGGAGAGAAAATCTACTAACAAGCTTCCAATTCCTCGGTTATTGCTATCTATGGACAGATTAGCCAGGGCAGCCTACCTCCGAGTCCATGGTGTTGATCGATGCTGAAGAGACAGACGCTCACAGAAAACCAGGTACACACACACTGACGAGCACGACCTCGATGGGAGGGTGCTCGCTGGTAGTGGGGGAGGGGCATGAGAGTTGTAAACATTAAAAATGATGGCTAAGTCAACCCAATCTGCCAGACTTGCCGACTGCAGCTTTAAAGGTGCCATGTGTAAGAATTGAGGTAAAAATATCCAAAAAATGAGCTACACGCATCAAAAGAATGAGAAGAAATAAGGGCGATGATGTCATTAAAAAAATGACAAGTTATAGTGCTGCAGAGATATCAACCTGAATTAGCATGCTAAATTACTAGCCACAGCCCGACAGGTGTCATAATACCAGTTTCGGCCATGGGAGGCGGTATGCGGGCAACCAGTGATGGAGTACTCGAGTCCTGGACTCGGACTCGAGTCACTATTCTCTGGACTCGAGTCCGACTCGAGACTCTATTCCCTTGACTCGTGACTTGACTTGGACTCGCGGACTAGTGACTCGTGCTTGGACTCGGACTCGAGGATATATAAAATCGGACTTGAGCATTCATCAAATGAATGACGTTAGATTAAGTTTCTGACCAAATAGGTTATACAATTTTGATTTAAGATGTTACACGTTTGCTGTTTCGTGCTCCAAGACCGGCCGGGATCTCTTTTTTCCCGAGCAGAGAGAAAGCCCCGGCCGCGCGCGCACTCACTCACCATCTTCAAACAACACGAGCGCTGTCTTACTCCCTCTCCCTCGCGCATATTAATCAAAATCAAGACACGATAGTAAAAGGTCGAAAGAATGAAGTTTGACGTGGAGCATTCAGAGATTTTTTCTCCTGAGTTACCGCGGGGTGTGAATTGTTCTAAAAAAAAAACGTTTGCCTTATCTTCTCTGAAAAGCGTTCCACACATTCAGCTGACATAAACAACAATTTCAATAAACGAAAAAAAAAAAAACCTATCCAGTGATGAAATGTTTTCTGTGTTGACACAAATCTTGTGCGATGTCCCAAACTGCCGAGATAATCACACAACGCGTGCCGTAGGCTACACGTCCATTATTGACACGTCCGATTCACGAACTAATGACTCCTTTGAACCGTCCGATTCACGAACTAATGACTCCTTTGAACCGACTCACTTTAATGGAATGGTTAAAACAACTGTCCATCTGTCCAACAATGAATTCACGAGACGTCTGAATTGGTGTATAACAAATCTGTAACACTTTACAATAATGTTCCATTTATTAAACTCTAGTTAACTTCATTAGTTAACATTTAGGCTACTATTAATAAACTGCACTTCTACAGCATTGTTAAAGTTTATTTCAACATTTAGGCAACTAATAGCCTACACTATTGAAATCAAAAGTTTTATTTGTTAACACAGCAGTGTCATTTTTGTTTAATGTAGACCCTCTTTACAATTATATCAGCTCTTTAAAGGTGCCAGAGTGGAGAAATGTAGGCAGCCTTGAAATATAACAGACTCAACCTTGATGACTCGACTCGGACTCGAACACTGGGGACTGGGGACTCGAGACTCGACTCGAACTCAGGTAATGGTGACTCGACTCGGACTCGACTCTGACTCTTCTTTGGTGACTCGGACTTGGACTCGGACTCGAACACTCGGGACTCGAGACTCGACTCGGACTCGACATTGGTGACTCGACTACAACACTGCAGGCAACATAACCACCAGCCAAACTGCAATACACGAATAACTCGCACGGCTTGTGGGCGTACTTGAACCTGATGTCAGTCGTGTGGAAAGTCCAGCCCACTACTACATTTCAGTTCAGGGAAGAGAGCGGAAGAACCACCACCACAACCACCCGCTGCAGGGAAAAAACCGCGCTCGGAATCGCAAATAAAATCTGACAAAAAAAGGAACAGAACCAGAGTAAACATTGGCACTGCTTTCCATCGCTGGAGACAACTAATGGACATGAAAGAAATGAGGTTCGACTTCGAACTTGCAACATTTCTTTTGGATTGGTAAGTAAGATGCTGTTAGTATTTCGCTAGAAGTTTGTTTTATATGTTTGTGTAGTTTTTTCGGGAAGTTATAACATAGAAATGTATCGAAGGCTGTTCGATAAACGTGCTGATGTTAGCGATGGCTAACCGTAGCTGTTAGCGTTTGATAGTTAGCTCTACCCACAGATCCGATCCGGTTTTCACCTGTTATCTACCAGAGCCCGTCTCTACCAAGCTGAAGCTAAAATGTAACACTAAGAAGCTTGAAATGTCTTCGATGATAATGAACCCCAAATGGACGCACGAAACGTAACGGAAAACATTGCAAGGTGTAATGAGACCGAATGTTTTTTGGTGACTAATGATAACTTAGCTAGAAGAGGTAATGCTAATGAAAATCAAACTTGATATATGCTGCTAAATTAGCATCAGGCGGGCAGCATACGTAACACTCTAAATAGATGTTGTCCCTAGTTTCACTTGTATATGTGCAGCTAAGAATACTTCATAATTTTTAACTAAACTACAACTAAAGTGATGGTGAAGTTATGCAGTGGCGATCGACTGGCCAGCTGATTTTGGGATCTGAGACTAGTTCCGGCATTAGGCATAACATTTGTACCTGCAGTGTTGAACTGTGTAATTTTTTTTTTAGGTATGAAGGACCACTGTCATCCGTGCGTGAGAAAATTGATGTGTGGCGTGAGAGCGTGTGAAAAGTGTCAATTGCGTGTGTCTCACGGTGAATGCGTGAGAGTTGGCAGCTCTGGTTACGTTGGCGCTAGCTTGGTCAACATCAGCGAATGCTGTCTGTCAAATTAATGTAATTCAAACTAACAATAAAAATGTAATATGAACAAAACGAATATGAACATATTCACTGGTAAAGGTGAAGGGGAGTAGCTTGAAGATGTCATATTTCAAAATCACTTGACATCAACCAACGTTCCTCTGGAGTCAAAACGTCCTCTATTAGGAGTTGGCTCGGCTTCGGCTATGGCTCTAGGGTCGTTGTGAAGGTGGGGGCGGAGCATAGAGACTATGCCGTTTCTCGGTTGTTACTCTAGAGTAGACCAACTCACTTTCTGGAGGTATACTGCCCCCATCTGGAATGGAATGTGGAGTATGAATTGATTTTTTGGTGGACATTGCACAAGGCACCTTTAAATAGCAAATGCATTTGCGCCTATTTGTGCGCCCAGGGTGTACTGGTCTGAAAAAGAGTTGAGTTTTTTTTTTTTTTAAGAGCGCGTTAGTAATGTGTGCCTGTAGCGGGTCCACAACACGTGTACACTCAGAGACACGCAGCAGCACACAAACATGCCCAATATTAAAAATAAAAGGATTACAATGTAAAAGATTATTATTGTGTACATTTAACATGGTGGAATCCGGCTTGTCCCATAGATCTGCTCGTGAGTTTTAACCTCACACACGAGAAGATCCGTTTGCGCTCTGGAGACGTGTTCGGTCTATCCAGTATCAAATTTCATCATGTAAATAGCGAATCCGTCATGGCGCGAACGCAACTGACATTTAAAGGGAATGGGAGATGAGACTCTGGTTTATTGCACGTAAAGCCCAAAACACACCCATTAGCTACTCATTAAGAGAATAGAGACAACTGAAGAAAGCAGAACGTTGGATGGGCGGCCCTTCTACATTCTGTCAGAACACACCACTATGGCATAACCTGAGTTTATTATGCGGTAACAAACCATTTAATCAACCATCTTGGTCATCTCTTGGAGTGAATACATTAGGTGATATATGACACTCAAGGTCTTTGTTCCATACAAGACTAAGAACACGCTTTTCTCTTCCTGTGTCCTCTTATTTTGTTTACTTTCAGCAAAGATCAGCCTTAAAAACGGATGGAGTTCCCTGGAATTCTCCTCTCCCCTCGCATTCCATGTTACAATGGATTGCACCATTACTGGGCAGATCTTCTGTCTCTTTAATATACAGTGCACTGATTCAGCACAGTGCCAAAGCTTTACCAATTGAATCCATATAGAACAGGGAGTTAGGGAGTTTAAATATAAACCTAGATTGGGAGAGAATATGGTGCAATCTAAGTATGACTTCTAAGAACCTAGCTCACCGACTAATTCACTTCAAAACCATACATAGAGCCTACATCACACCTTATAAGAGATTCCAGATGAAATTACAAGCTACTGTCATATGTGTAACATTGCTTCACCTGGAACATTTTTACACATGTTTTGGGATTGTCCAGTTATCTCTAAGTTCTGGTTGCATGTAAACTCAGTTTTAGCGGACATACTTGACATTTCTTATGTTCCTAATCCTGGTTTCTGTCTCCTTAATGATAATTCTGATATAAATCTAAAGCAAATTCAGTTCAAAATGGTATTCACAGGGTTTACCTCTGCAAAGAAAACAATTTAGAAAAACTGGTTTATTCCGGATATGTGAAATCATTCTGGATCCATAGCCTTTGAACATACAACTGCGCGACTCAATAAGGCACGATCAGCGACTGTACAAGCTTAGAACTCTTTCTCATCTAGGACAATCTCTTGGACCAGGGACAACAGCTAGGCAATCATTGTGAACTCTACCTGCCGAACATGTTTTTTTTTGCATTATGTATTGTCTTACCAATGTGATGTTTTTTCGTATCTCTTTTATTTTTATTTTTTTAATTTTTTTAGTATTATTTTTATTTTCTCAATTCAACATAGTCACATATGATGTTGGATATGTCTTATCCGACCCATGTGGGAGAACGATCCGTGTGTGTGTGTGTGTGTGTGTGTGTGTGTGTGTGTGTGTGTGTGTGTGTGAACATACTCTTACATACAAGTCTTCCATCTATGTATGTTATGTAGCCTATGTATGTTAGTATGTATGCATGTATGTATGTATGTATGTTAGTATGTATGTATGTATGTATGCATGTTAGTAAGTATGTATGTATTTATGTGTTAGTTTGTGAGTTAGGGATATTTAATTTTTCATTCTCATTTCCCCAATTTTAAGGTTTCATATTACATTTACCCTCATCTTATAATGCCCTTTTAAAATTAATCTTTAAAAACTATAATGTATTAACACTGTTAAATGTAATTTTGAGCAAATCTCAAAAAGAATATCCATTTTCATACTGTACAAATGCATATTGTGATGCCTATTGTGATATTGTGATTTACTTTTTAGCATTTAGGCCTAAATTGATTTAAACATTTTCTTTTTAATTTATTCAGACAAAATAGTATATAATTGTAATATCATTCATCAATCTGTCATTGGTCATAACCTAATGATTGGCTTATTGGTATTGGCAAGAGTTATAATAGCAATGTGTCAATACTTTGCTGTTACTTTGCTGTTTTGCCCAAGAAACACAATGTGTTCATAGACAAAAGGTTCACACTTTGACACCTGCTTCTATATTCAAGTTTTTTTCCTAGTAAATTTGCACATAAGGAATCTAAAAAATTGTTTCACAAATTGCAGATAAATATCTATAATCTTGTTTCCCAACTGCCGCTTGTGTGTGTGTGTGTGTGTGTGTGTGTGTGTGTGTGTGTGTGTGTGTGTGTGTGTT